>NC_047670.1:48911792-49284292 GCF_011762505.2 Arvicanthis niloticus
AACCAGTGGCCTGTGTCCCTTAGTCCTGCAGACAGAGGCTGAGGCATAGGCACTTTTCATCTCCTTTTCATCCCAATGTTCCTCTGTCTCTGTGATACCCACTACCTAGAAATGCCACTCCAGGCCCACTGTGATATGTAGAGCCTGCATGCTCCCGGGGCTGGCCAAAGCCACCCAACTAAGTGATATATCAATCTGTGAAGAGGGATAGCTAGCAAAGGCCTGTGCAGAATGGTTTCTGGAGCTGACAACAAAGCTCAGGGTCCACCTGCTCCAAAAGGGATAGCCATCTCAGGAAAAGGCCCTCCTGGGCCTCCCTCACCTTTCAAGGATGCTCCAATTAACTCCTCCCTACTTTGCTATGGGGCTATCACTGTGAACTCTGCACAACAGCAGTGAAGGGTATCATGCACGGGAACAAGAAAGGCCACTCCAAGGAGCCATACATAGATTAGGTACCCCAAAGCAGAGATGAGCCTAGGTCCTCCCCCAAATCTAGAGCCTATCCCATGTGTGCAGAGATCTGCAGGGTACTTCTAGGTACACAGCCAGCAGGGTAATCTTTGGTAAAGCCTGTGTGACCTGCATCCCACTGCCTCCACTACACACTGCTTCTCCAGGACACATCTATTATATAAGCAGTGCTCAGGACCACAGGCCAACAAAGACAAAGAAAATGCAGCATAGCAAGGGAATTCTAAGGCAGGGAACACAGCTAAACAAGGTGGGGGAGAAGGAACACTCTCAGCAGCTGCCCCAAGGGTTTGCTCTCCTCAGCCAGGACATTTAAAGCATTAAATTTCAGTCTGTTCTCACAGAAAAACCTCAAAAGGCCAAATGACAAGCTTCAGCAATGGTTCACACAGTGAGCCTCCACATTCCTGGAGCCAAGGAGTGGGCTCCCATCCCATGGTTTCTATTCCAGACACTGGCTCCAGGAGTTGGGATAGATCATCAGCAAGGGGAGGGGTAAAGGACAGAGAGAGGGAGGTCTAGTGGATCTTCTGTAGCCAAATACACAGTTGGCTTAGGTAGACAGTACCTAGAGTCACAAAGGCATGAGGGGAAAATTCCGAACTCCAGCAAGAGCAAGCCCTCTGTGACTCCACTGTGCCAGATCCCCACATCTCTGCTACCAGCTCAAGCCTCTAGGAGAGCAGGTCAGAACTCACAGCTTCTCTTCTTCCCCAGTTTCTGCTGGAACTGATGACAAGGGGACAATAAAAGATGTGGTTTGTTGAGTGTTCTGAAAAGCCATGACCTTCAGCATCAGAGGCCAGCATCCTGCACAGGGACCTCTAATGTGGCTCCAACCTTGTCCTTAGACACTTGGTCTAAGAGGCTACCTCAAGTGCAGTCATTAAAAGCAGATCAAGGCAAGAAGTGGTCATCATACAAGCTTGAAAACACACACAGACCTTGAAAAAAAGATTTGGGGGGTAGGGAGGGCATGGCAGCACACACCCATAGATCTAACACTTGGAGGGTCACATAGGTTCTAGACCAATGTGAGCTACAGAGAGTTCCAGAACAACCTAGGTTAGAGAGAGATCCTGTCTAAAAGCCCAACACAGGCCTGGAGAGATGGCTCAGCAGGTAGGAACACTTGCAGAGGATCCAGGTTTGTTCTTAGTACCCATATCAGGCAATGCACAACCACTTGTAAATAAATCCAGTTCAAGGGGATCTGATGCCTCTCCTGGCCTCCACAGACACAGTACTCAAATATACATTGCTACATAATTAAAGTTTATCTAGATTGTTCAACAGTGGTGGCACACGCCTTTTAATCCCAGCACTTGGGAAGGCAGAGGCAGGCAGATCTGAGTTCCAGGACAGTCACGGCTACACGGAGAAACCTTGTCTCGAAAAATCCAAATTAAAAAAAAAAAAGTTAAGCTAGGGGCTGGAGACTTGGCTCAGTGGTTAAGAGCACTTGTTGTTCTTGCAAAGGACCTAAGACCTAAGTCCCAGCATCCATGTTAGAGGCTCACCATCTCCCTGGGCACCAGACATATATGTGGTGTACAAGTGTACACACAGGCAAAATACTCATACACATAAAAATAAAAGTAAATATTTTAAAAAGTTAAACTAGAATCTTAAACAATACACATCCCCTCTTTTAAACATATCTTCTATTGAAACTATTTTCTTTTCTGAGACAGACTCTTGCTAAGTAACCTGGGCTGACCCAGCATTCAGGATCCTTTGGTCTCAGCTTACCTAGAAATACAGGTGTGTGCTACCATACCCAACTTATTCAAACTATTTTCAATTCAGAAAATGAAAGTACTAGCCAAATAACCCTTTTTTGTTTTTTCAAAAGCCACAGAAACATCCAGGACCTGTATTGGCTCCTGGTCCCTGCAAAAAGGTCAGAGCCCACAATGAAGGGAAGAGTTGGGGTCACCTGTTGTGGCCCTCCCCATCATGAACCTCTGCCATCCTCTGCAAACCCACTTACACCTCAGGTGGAAGCCACCAAATGAATTATCAGTGCAGGGTCAACTGGAAGCATCCCATTGTCTCCATGGCTTGCCCTGCTCAAGTCAGATTACATCACTGACTACTGAGAAACTTAGCAATGGCTTGAGCAGAGCAGTATCCCAAGACCAGCATGGACTCCAGCAGGTCATACAATCTCCTCGGACAGCAAGACATCTTGCCAAAAGAGAGCAAGAGGCAGCCACTAAGGCAAGGCCCAGGAGAAGGCCCTACACTGTAAACTCAGTACATCTCACTTGTTCCTCCAAAGACTAATTTAGGGAGAAGACATGGCTGCAACCCATCCGTCTTCCCAGGAAGTACTGATTCACAGCCCCACACTGCTGACAGGTGAGTTCACATGTTGCTCAAAGTCCTGAAAGACACCAACCAAGGCAGATCAGATCTCACTAAACCCCTCTCTGCCCTCCCCAGGTCAGCTGAGCCATAGGCATTAACCCTTCAGGACTCCAAGTGGGAGGGAGCTCCCAGAGCTGGGCACTAGGCTTCTTCTGATCCAGTTAGCTGAGCTGCCAGTGTGGATAGTCAGCTACAACAAATATGCAAATTATTTGGATGATTGTAAAAAGAATATATTTTTTCAGGTAGCTAATAAACCTGAAAATAAATAAATGGGAAAAGAAGCAGAGTGTCCTGGCCAGAGCTGTAATCCTGACACTTAGGAGGCTGAAGCAGGAGGAATGCACTGAAATCAAAATCGGCCTGGGCTACTGAAAAGTCAGTTGCAGGACATCCTGGATTACACCACAAGTCTGTCTCACAGTAGAAAAGGAAGGGACCAGAGAGATGGCTCAGTGAGTAGACACCTACTGCCTTGCCTCAGAACTTGAGTTTGATCCCCAGACCCATGTGATAAAAGAGAACTAACTCCCTTTAACTGTCCCTGACCTCCATTTGCGTGTGTGTACACGTACACGCACACGCACACGCACACACACACACACACACACACTTTTTTTTTTTAAAGGAGTCTATAAAGGCTTTAAAAATGAATGTAAGCTGGGCTTCCTAATCCCAGCCCTGGGGAGATGAAGGAGTTGAAGGCCAGCCTATTTACTCACATGGAGGTCTCCCTTCCAGCCCTTGCTATTCCAGCCCCCTTCCAATCCTCCTCCACCTCCAGTCTCACTTTCCAGGCAAGCTGACCATCCTCTGGCAGCCACCTCTCAGCATTTTGAAATCTGGATCTAGCTCCAAACAGGAGGGACCCAGTTCCCTAATATGAGATAAACAGTGCTAGCTCACTCTACCTCCCAACCAGCCATCTAGCCCTGCTCTAGCCAAAGGAGCCTAACCTGTTCCTTCTCCAGTAAGGGGTGTCTCCATAGGTCAGAACGTCCAGCTATGCCCCGCCACATATCAACAACTACACAGAAGCAAGAAAACCCTTCCATCCTTGGGCCTCAGACTTGTCCTCACAGGAACTGCAGAGCTGTGTGTTTGGGCTCATTTTCATTTCCCCGCAGACACTGCCTACTCAACTGTTTCCTGTGGGTGTGCAGCAATCGTAGCTGAAACTTACAAGGTGCTTACCATGAGCCAATTTCTTTTCTAAAAACTCCATCTATACTAGCTCCCAGCAATCCCGTGTGGGGAACTCTAACATTAGTCTCATTTTACAGAGAAGAAACTGAATCAGGAAGGCAAGAGCAGAAAGGTATCAGAACCCTTCCTCCCCTTCCCTTCCTCCACTCCCATCCTGTCTGTAGCATCCCCAGAGACTCCAACTTCCCTAGAGAAAGGCAGGGAGGCTGAGGTGTTCATAATGGATTGGTACTTGGTGTGCATCACAACCAGTCTAGGGCCTTCGGGAGGAGAACTTCAAGCCCTCAAACATCCAGAAGAGGAAAGAAGGTATGGCTGATGAGGCCTGACTGGCTAAATTCTCCAGGAGTAAGGCCAGAGTGGTCCTGCTCTACTCCTCTTGCTGTCAGCTGAACAAGTGAGTCAGGGAGAATTGGTGAGAAGGGAGAGGTGATGTGAGAAGGGAGAGGTGATGTGAGAAGGGAGAGGTGATGTGAGAAGAAAAGGGCCGGAAATGAAAGAGCCAGGCCCTTCCTCCAGGTTTACTAATGCCAGGAAGCTCGGTCAACAAGCACTTGCTGCACACTCAGAAGGCAGACAGTCCCACAGAACACACCAAGCATTCATGGGGAGCTAGACAGATGGAACACCTGACTCAGGGAAGGTGACCGACACAGCTGTGCAGCCACCTGCACTATATAGGCTCTATTCTTCCAAACACAGAGATTTAGGGCAAACTAAGGTTTCTCTCAAAGCACTCTCCAAGCAGAAGGGAGTGGGTACAATCTCAAAGCAGAGGAAGCTCTTCAGACTGACAGAAAACTTCCAAGACATGGAGAAAAACAAAAAACAGAAAAGATAAACCAGCCCACATGGAAGCCTCTCAGAATAGGAGGATACAGTACTCTGAACTAAAGTCCAAAGACAAACTGGAATGGCCCTGTCAATACAAAATGAACTAGTAGTGCTGGTGGCAGCAGCTTCTCCTGAGAGGTTTGCTTTTAGGAGAGGTAACTGAGCTATGAGGGGAGCCCTCTTCCACTCCACCCACCCATCATCAGGTGGCCCAGCAGGTCCATTCACAGCTATCATTCCTACAGAGTCTATACATATTGTTCTACCCCTAGGGCACCCCACCAGCTACCTATTGTACTACGACTGGGGGAGGGGGGAGTGGGTGTGCACTGTTCTGTAGGAAGTCCATGTAAAGCCAATGGGAAGCTGGACCCAACACACAGGAAGCTAAGTGAAGTGTAAGATGCAGAGAGATCTGCCTGGTAACCCACAGATGTGCAGGGAGAAGATCAGGAATGGCCCATCATCTCAGGAGGAAAGATGGAAAAGTGTGGGAGTGTGGTCCAAAGGAACAGGGTGCAAACCTAGCAAACTGTGGCCTATATACACAGACAACCCCAAGAAAATGGCTCTAAGGGAGCCGTGGGCACAAAGACCATTAGTGGAGATGAGGGAAGGATAAGTCCCATACACTTCTGAGAAAAGCTACTCACTGTGTGGGGAAAGAATAGAGAACTTCTAGCAAGAACCTGGTGGTTAAGTCTTGGACTTTTATTCAGTCACAGAAGAAATGACAGCCAGCCATTGTAACACACATTGATAATCCCAGCTCTCAGAAGGCTGGGGCAGGATTGTGAGTTCAAGACCAACCTAGGCTACATAGCAAGAGACTATCTTGTAAAAAAAGAAACTGTAGACTGATCAAAGCCCCTAAGCCACTAGTAAGAAGTGACATTACAGCTTGGTTCTTCATGGAAACAAGAGCTGAATGATACATACAGCCTGTCAAGGACAGAGGGACAGCAGAAGTAACCTTTGTGGCTGGCCTTCTCCTGGGCCTGCCTGCCAGGAAGCCAGGTGCGACATCTGTAGAAGCCACTCTGAATAGGAGCAGGCTTCCTATCACAAGAGGAACTAAGTGGCCACACGGAAAGACTCTGGAGGTCCCTGTCTGTGGCCTCTGCAGAGGGGTCTCAAGGGAAGCTAGTGAGCAATGCTGGAGCAAGCAGACACCAGCCCTACAGCCCTGTAGGAGGTATCCCATCCCTGCCACCCCTATGATCAGCAGCCAGCTAAATATCATCTTTGATCGGCAGGCCAGTACTCAAGGGCTCTTGATAGGACAGCCTCAAACCCCAGGCTGGTCCTTTGCAGTCAGTACCTACCAGTTCTTACTGAAACAAAACATGAACTACTGATGAACTGGGGCCCCCAAAACCAGGCATCCCCAAAAGAAAGTGAAAGTGTGTGACAGGGCTATATCACCTAGTTCAATATGCCTACTCAGTATATGACACATGACACATGCAATTTATACATATGCAATACAACAGTGTGACAGAACAGACTTCAATCTAAGAGCATGCATATAAGATGGTCATCATACAAGACCATGTCCAAAGGACTACATTTGTCATATAGATACATGCATCCACATAGTCTATAGCTCTATTGTCCACATCCCTGCCTTCTACAGCTACTGACCCAACTGACTACAGGTAAAAAATAGTCACAAAATTTCATGTGAGCTGAAATTCTTTTTCTTGCCATTAATTCCCTAACAATACACCATAGTGGCTGTTTATACAGCATTTATACTGTGTTGGGTTAAAGATGACCTGAAGATGTATTTGAAAGACATATCTAAAGATGACCTGAAGCATAAATAAAGATGTATCTAAAGATGACTGAAGCAGTACATCTGGCTCTGTGATCAGGCAGATATGCAGATGCAGATCTGACCAGGACTCCTCTCCAGGGCTGTGGTGCTGGCAAAAAGGTCCCAAAGGGTTCCACAAGCTTCAGGTTCTGACCATTCATTCTCCCAGCTTCTCTGTCCAGACTTGAAAATGTAACTTTCTGGGGCTGGAGAGATGACTCAGCAGAGTCAGAGAGATGCCCTTCCAGAGGTCCTGAGTTCAACACCCACCAACTACATGGTGGCTCACATCTGTAATGGATCTAATTCCCTCTTCTGGTATGCATGAAAAGGGAGCATTCATATACATAAAATAAATAAACCTCTCAAAAAAGAAGAAAAAAAGAAAATTCTACTTTGCACTCCCTCATTGCCAAGTCTTACCTTGGCCACATTTTTCAGTGTGACATTGCTTGGATCTTCTAGACAACCTTGATTTTCTGTGGTGCTCACTGCTAATTTAACTCCCCTAAATATCCCCATAAAGAGGCTGTCACAACAGCATCCAGCAGTTACTTTGCATGGTATTCAATCCACAGCTTTGCAGACAGGTGAGTACCTGGCATGGATAGAGGTTCAAGGCCACAAAGATTATTAATCCTGGCCAACATGACAATATTAAAACACAACAAAAGCTGTAAGGGCAACCTTCCTGGGATTGATCTCTAATGGAGACAGAGCAAAAGAATGGCCTAGCACACAGGCAGCCAGCCACCCAGCTCCCAAGTTCCCACAGCTCTGATGACCAGACCCTGTGGCCTCCATTCCCAGAGCCCAGAAACTGCCCAACAGCCTACCTTATCTAGAGACAGGGCAAGCTGGGGCCTCCTTTGGTAGGTATTAGGAAACACATGAACATCCACTAAAATGTACACAAAACTGTGTCAATTTGTGCTGTGTGAAAGAGGCATAGCTCTCACCAGATTCCAAAGAATCACTCATGGCAGCACCATGGGACAGCGTGCTGAGGACAGCATGTGGCCTCAAAACTGGTCGAAGAACTTTCTGCTGTGGTGTGGTTATGAGATCATCCTTTTGTACTTTTTAAAATCTACTCTCACTCTGTTGTTGCCTTTAGGATTTAACTGAGCAATTTAAGTTGAAAGAAAGAAGGAAGGAAGGAAGGAAGGAAGGAAGGAAAGAAAGAAAGAAAGAAAGAAAGAAAGAAAGAAAGAAAGAAAGAAAAGAAAAACAAAAGAAGGGCTGGGGATGCAACCCAAAGGTGGAGCTCTTGGCTGATATGGATGAGGCTTTGGGTTCCATTTCCAGTATTAAAAAACAAAACAAAACAAAAAAAAAAAAAAAAAACCAAAAAAAAAAAAACAAAAAAAAGGAAAACAGAAGCCAGAGGCAGTGGCACATACCTGTGGTCCCAGCCTCTCCCCAGGCTGAGGTAGGAAAATACTTAAATGTACACACTTAAGAGCAGCCAGGGAAAAGGACAACACAGCTGGGCCATGGTGGCACACACCTTTGATCCCAGCATTCAGGAGGCAGAGCCAGGTGGATCAGTTAGATATCTGCTAGTCTGAGGCCAGCATAATCTAAACAATGAGTCCCAAGTCTCAACAACAACCACCACCACCAAAAAAGGAGGAAGATGAGAAGGAGAAAGAGGAACAAAAGCAGTGGGTTGGAGAGGGCAACATATTAAGGCCTGCCCTCCTCCTGAGGCAAAAAGATGGTTTTTAAGTTTAGGAAGCTCTAAGAAGCTGGCCAGGTCACCAGCAGGCTGAGATCCTTCCAGAGTGCAGCAAACACTTGGTGGTATATAAGAACATGGGTCAAACTGTGTTTTCTGGAAGCAATCCTGAGGGACAGACAGAAGTATAAACAACTGTAAGTAAAACCATCACTTTGTCCAGTCAGACCAAGTGAGGGAAGCACAGGGGTGCTACTGTCCGCAGACAGGCCAAGTGTTGTGCTGGGAGAGGTGGCGAGTCTGCTTATTTTGAACCTTCTGTGCATGGCCTTAGCTCCCTGTTTTGAGAAGAAACCCAGGGCTGGCCCTCTGGAGGAAAGGCAGAACTAGCAACACACTCAGCAAGATCCTGGTTTCACATTTCATAACCAACACATTCCCATACCCAGATAAACCATGCTGTCACCTCCCCCCTCAGCTTAAGTAAGTTGCCCAGCACAGCCCCTTCTAGAAGGTTCCAGAAACTAAGCCTACTCTGTCATGCTTGGCTCTTGGATCCCCTGCACCTGTCTGCTAGGTGTGTGTGGGGGTGGGGGGGGCATAAGGCCACCCCAGCACACAGCTGGCGGAAAACAGGGCCAAACAATGTTCACAGTATTCCTGGGATGGCTCTCACAGCAGTCATAGAACATGTCCCCAAGGGGGTCACAGCTGTAGCCAGACCCACCACACCCCTCTGAGTCCTGCCTTCTCAAGCCACACTGGCCTAGCCTCTCCTCCTGCTTGTCCCCTAGACCCTAAGCACCTATCAACTCACAGCCAGGAGCTCTCGCCACACAGGGGCCATGTCAAGTAACTCCAAGGGAGAATGGCCAAGCAGTCTTTCAGATCAGGCAGGGTCACCATTAGTCAGTCAGGTGTACCCCTCTGTTGAAGGCTCAGTCTTTTTGTCAGCCTACCTTTGATGGTTGTGATTCTGTTCTTTCACCCCTATGCTCCAAGCCCTAGGGGTGGAAGCTCCTTGCAGGCTGCTCTCTCACCCCAATTCTTCTCAGAGTCCTACCATTAACTCTACTCTTTCCCTCTGTCTACTCAAAAGGGTCGCACACTCCCTGACAACACCGGGAGCTGTCTTTCCACAGAAGCAGTCCCCTTGTACACACATGGCCTCATATGCCTGTGCATATACCAGGTCTCTATAGAGCCATTAGTGATAAAAAAAAAAAACAAAAAACAAGCAAACAAAACTGTGCAAGAGGCCCACAGCTATAATCCCAGTACACAGGACAGAGGCAGAATTGAAGGTCAAGTTCTAGAGGTACAGCTTAGTGTTACAGGGCTTATCTAGCATGCATGAGGTTGTGTACCAAACCCAGTAACACTGATAAAGAAGACAAGTTACTCCTGAGCACATGAATTTGAGGTCTACCTTGGGCTATATAACTTAGATAAGACTGGGCTATAGAGGGGGGGGTGTACAACAACAACAAATCAAAAGAGGAGTAAAACTTAGCAGTCTTACTTTGGCAAAGAGGTAATGGACAAGGAGAGGGCAAAAAGAACATGGGCATGAGGTACAAAGGCCAGGAGCAGAGGGCCGCAGAAGGCAAGCAGTGCTGTAGAGTGGGCACTTACCTCTGAGAGGCTGAGGGCACTGGGCTTCCCCATGCCTGTTTCCAGGTGTGAGCTCCCCAAGCTGAGGGAGTGTCCATACTCACACAACTTGGCAGGAAGGAAGGCACCACACCTCTAGCCCACCCCAGGCACAGACCAGAATGTCCAGGCCACCATTCTCTCCTTAAATGACCAAGGAAGAACCTAGTCCACCAGGGAGATGTACGTAGGCACAGTTCCTTTACACTGAAATGGTATCCCAAAACTTCAAGCACTTGGCTGGTGACACAGAGACATCTCATCAATCATCCTTCCACCTGTTACCATGTAGCAGAGCCCAAGACACAATGGAGCTGTGTCATGGCATCCACAGGTATCCAAAAGAGTTCAGCCAAGCCGTCTCATCTGTCTCCTGAGCTGTTGAGTAGACACTGTTTCCTCTGAGTTGTTTCTAAGATGAGACCCATAGGTGGACAGAATGACAAAAACAAACTCTCAGTGCTAAATGTCACAGAAGACAGCTTTCCAAAGTCAAGGACCCCAGAGACTGGGATCCGGTCTGGTCTCCTGATTATGAGGCAGGGGGATATGTTCCCTTCATCAGGACTCTGACAAGGCCACCAACCAGGTTTGTCTCACTTCCCAGAAAGCTGAAGACCAGACCCTGTCTTTCCCACCACCTATGGAGACAAATGGAATCAAGTAGAGGTCCTGCCAACTCCACCCTTTAAAACAGCAACTGCTGCTCAGATGCAGCCAAATGGTGGCTCGGCCCCCAGAATAGATGAACACAGCACCCTGAGATCTTATGTCATATCTCTACAAGACCAAGGTCATTTCCCGCCTCATCTCACACTGTGCTTAGCACACTCGGGCGAGAGACAGTAAGGAGAAAGATGCCCAAGTATAAGGCTATGGCAGACCATGTAACAAGGGTGAGTCAAAGCGCATTCAGCACTTCAGGCAGTCAGTGCACACTGGGCCTGCAGAAACTGGACCCTTGCAGGACAGGGACAATTTCAAGGCATGCTAATGATCTACATGCTATGCTAACCAGGTTCTGTGGTGATTACGGTAACCCACAACTAACCAAAAGAGAGTGCTATGGCTGGAAAGCACATACCCTCCAGTCACATGCAGGAACCCTACTCCTAGGAGGGGAGTGAGATGTGATGAGATCATGAGAGATGAGAGACCTGAGTGACTTCCTCATGTTCATGAAAAGGTTGGGTTAAAGCCTTGTCCATTTCCAGCATGAGGATATAGCCATAAGGCATCTCTTTGAAGCACCAAATGTTCCTTCCCTCAGCAGACAATCTGAGAGCACAGCACCCTGCTCTTGGTTCTCCAACCTCCAAGCCCATGGGGAGTAAACTGTTTTTAAGGCCATAGCCTATAGTATTGCTAAGATCCTGGTGTCCCACTAAATTCAGTATACCATTCTAGAAACACACTCAGTTCCCAGGGGTAGCCTGGGACCAGAACTCTCTAATCTACCTTGCAGTGTTGTACAAATATAAGTATCACAACTGCCTTCCCTGTAGCCACTAAGATCCAATGCACCAAAACACCAGCAAAGGGCCCACGGATGGGAACAGGAAGCCCCTGTTTATTCCCAGGCCAGCCCAAGACTCCAAAGCAAAGCAGAACTGGGTGGGCATCAACAATTCACTGAGTGGACCAGGATCTGGGCAAAGCATAAGGAAGTAAGCCTACAACCCCTGTTCTCAACTTTTTTCCTGTGCCATTCTAGAGGTGGAAGCCATGCTCTGTACTGATGGCTTCCAGTCTCCCACAGATCTGCCTAAAACCCCTATCTGGGCTTGACACCACAAACCACCATCACTCCTGGCAGGCTTATCAAGACACAGTGCCCCTTGCCAGAGATGGTGCAAACTGTCAGTGTGGGCTGATAACAATGGTGACAATGCCACACGTCTGCACCCACAGCTGCTCCTACCCTGTAGACCTGCAGGCAGAGCTTCTTTCTGCCCCACATCTTCCTCCATTACTGGTGACACTGCCACAGGCAATCTACTCCCTCTAAACCTGCTCTGATTTCATTTTGCACTTGGTTGGTTTTAAGCATCGCCTAATTCCAGTATCGTGCAGCGTATTAGGTAAAAATGACACTCAGAACTGGAAAAACAAGCCAGGGATGGTGGCCATATGCCTATAAACTCAGAACTTGGGAAATGGAGGCAGGAGATCAGGAGTTCAAAAAAACAGCCTCATCGGTCAGCCTCAACTACATGAGGTCCAGGCTCAAAACAAAAACAATTTTTTTTTAGAAGCACAGGGCTGGGAATATGGTTCTGTGCTTGAGTGTTTGCCTAGCAGATAAGGCCCACCAAGCTTTTCAAGTCACAGTGGCACATGCCTGATCCCAGCAGTTCCAGAGTTTAGGAGACTGAGGCAGAATGAGGACACATTGGCTACATAACAAGACAAAGATAAGACAAAGCAAAACAAAAAGGGCAGTTCAGACTAGAAACTCATAGATAGTTGTAGGTGTTGGGTAACAAGCAGAGATGACACTATCTCGCTGTACTGTTCACCTTTCTAGGTCTAAGAAGAGCAATAACAAATTTCACAAAAACCCTTCAGATCAGACCAGGGACCACCTGCCTGGACATCCTCCAAAACCAGCCCAGGTCCGGTTCCTGTGCCTGTGGGTTCACTATGCCTAGATATCTGGCCACACAGAAGCATCATCAGGGTAGAATAGATCTTAGAACCAACCCTGGCCTAGCTCAAAGCCTAGGTGACCTGATAGGAATGACGGCACAAGAAGGAACTGTGTACCAGGGCAGGCTCATGTAACGGTACGGGGAAGCTGCTTGTCCTCACAACTGTAGGGAACCAAATGAGACAACACAAGGACTGAGCCAGTGAGTACCCCACCCCCCAGTTCAAGGATCCTTCTTGCCACACTCCTAATAAAGAAGTCTAAGCCCAGCAGCTGAGCAGCCAGTAGCCACGATGAGCCTCCTCCAGCAGCGGGCATTCTCTTGGCATGGGTAGCAACAGCAGAAGAGCCTGGAGCTGGAATGCAAGGAAGATGGCACTTCCACAGGCAGAAAACAAACAGCCTGAAGTAGTGCTTGACTTGAGAACATAAGCCAGGCAGCCTGATACACCCTGGGTATGCACCAGGCTTGGCCACTGTGATGTCGCTCTGGGCAAATCACTTAACCTTCACATTCTGAGTTCTATCAGAGGGCTCAATGCTCTTTGTGTTAGTGGCTGTCACTCCTACTCTTCAAGTGCCTATTCCACAAGAACAAATACCCCTTGGGCCCATGGTTATCACACAGAGACTGAAGGCTGTGTGAGCCGTGGTGGTTTCTGGGCCAAGGACACAAAGCCAGGGCTGGCCACTCCCTGAACTCCTCCCAGGACAAAGCTGCCAAGCTCCCACTAAACAGTAAAAGGTACAGGCCCCTCCCCACCCTCTTCAGAATTAAGATCACTTTAGCTATATACGTGACTCATTCAGCAAGAGTGGAAATGTTTTCAATAGCTTTGCAATTCTCTGTACTTTGCCTTAGGACACAATTGTTGATCCCCACTGCCTTCCCCACAACACACACACACACCCTACTCCTCACCATACCCAGCTACAGTCTATCTGTTGGGAAAAGACAGTTTGACCTATAATCTGACCTCCCTGTTCAAGCTTTCCCAAGTCAGAACTGCCTTCAAATGGTGCTGAGCAATGGCAGAACGGCTGGCCCATTCCTTGACCTGACTCCATCCATCAGAGGGGAGTGCTGCACAGAGGTGTACAGGGCCTCAACGGGGGAGGGCTTCCCTATTCCAAGCTTTGATGCAAACAGTTTTACATAAGCGATATGAAAAACCACTAACAGTCACTTGAGCATTCCTGTTGCTTGCCTGACTGGGAGGAGATTTGCATGCTGGAAGGAAGCCCAGGGGAGTGCAGTTATTTCTAGAGAAATAAAGCAAGAGGACCTCTGTCCTTTCCTGTACCTGCCTTCCATCAGCACACATAGATTCCCCAAATCAGGAGACCCCACCCTCCATCTTAATGCCCCAAATACCAAGGAAACTGAAAAACAGTTGCTGTGCTGGAGATAAGCCAGCAAGGCTCCATCTCTGGGGTCACTCAACATCTCCGACAGCCTCATTCTTTGATTTCAGTTGTCTTCTCTTACCCTTCGAACAAAGGGGCTAGGGTCCCTCTTTCTATGCTGACATCTCCTTGCTCAAACAATCTTGAATGCATTCTTTGGTTTGTGTTTTTTAGTCTTGCTCTGTAGCCCAGGCTGACCTCAAACTTCCACTGATGGTAGATGTGAGCCTCCACACCCAGCTCTCATGTGCTGTACCCAGCAGCAGTGATGCCAGAGACAGGTGAAAAGCAAGGTTGGACCATGCTGTGGCTCTCTAAAGCAGTCAAATCTCTTGCCCACTGCTGGGCACACAGCACTACCTCAGTGCCTGGATTTGATGCTCTCCAGCCACTGCATGTTCTGTTCTGAGCATGAGGTTACAACAATTTGTTGTTGAATTACTAAACACCCCAACAAGCCAGCACATTTACACGCCTTAGCAGGATTTGAGGAGTTAAGCACTCCACAGCAGCTCATCCTGGGTTCTCAGGAAGAGGTTCTAACGCCCTAGTCTCCCAGTCCAGGTTTTCTTCATCATTCTCCCTGATCCACTCAATGGCTCTCACCTGAGACCTGCAGGCGCCCTCAGGCCTAGAGCAGGAGAAAAAGCAAATGGGAAACCTGGATTACTAAGCTAGAGTCCCCAAGAAGCCCCAGGCCCAACCACCTTGCTCTTACTGCCATTCCTTTTTCTGGCAAATTAAATTTTAACTCAAGGCATAATCCACAGGCTTACATTTTAACCAACCCAAGTAAAGATGCAAACCCCTAACTGAACCACACAATGCCTTTGAAATCCCCCATCTTTCTGCCGTTTAACACGTGGAGTACTCAGAAAGTACGCAACACAATACTGTGAGGTGTAAGACAGACCATCTCCAGTGACAGCTAAACAAAACAAGGGCCTAGTCCCTCAGATATGCAGGGGACATGTAAAAGCAGGAGATACCCTGGAAGAACACTCTCAGGGTCCCCAGGTACAGTCTTCACACAGTATCTCCTAAAATTAACTGCCTGAGAAGTCCCTGGCAGGCCACATCTAAACCCAAGGTCACCTTCATGCTTCTTCCACACCTAGACAAAAAGAAGGCTGTCAGACAGAGTAATGGTTCCTGCTTATAATACCAGCACTTGGGAAGCTAGGCAGAAGAATTGCTGCAAGTTCAAAACCAGTACAAAACTCTGTCTTTAAAGAGAGAGAGAGAGAGAAGACTGTTCTCACAGAATGTTCCAGCAGCAGAGGTTCCAGGGACAGACAGTTCAGTAAGTCCTTTCCCTGAGACACACACCTTATAGGTCCCTTACTCAGCCACTCTGTTCAGAGACCCAATTCCATGATGTTCTAAGGCATTCTGTAACGTCTCACTGGGCCTGATGAGTTATGATTCTGTGACCAAGCCCATAGACCATAGTTACAAAAGTCAAAACTGCTTCTCTGGACTGAGATGACATAGCCTAAAGATTACAGAAATGTTCTGAATTACAATTTCCATGTACTTCTGTCACACAAAAGAACAAAAGTAACCAATAAAAAGTTTTTCCAGTATAAAGACAAGTTACATTAGAATAAACTTCACAGGGGGAAATGAAGACAGCCATTAGTATGGGGGTGGGGGGGAGGTGGCTTTGACACTATTAAGAACAATTTGTTCTTGTTCTTCCAAGAGGCATTAACCGTGGGAATGATGTCACTAGGGTGTCTGGCATTGGGTCTTACTTTTAAATGCCTACAAATACTACAAATGACATCTTTTCAAAGCTATTCAAAATTGGAACCAGGCACTCGGGAGGCAGAGGTAGGCAGATTTCTGTGAGTTCAAGGCCAGCCTGGTCTACACAAAAAGGTTTTGGTATGTCTATATTTTTAAATATGTCCAAAGTTTTTCAAAGTTATATGAGAGCATTTGCACAAAAACATGGGAAGGCATCTATTTTAATGAAATTTAACCACTACTGTAAATAAGAGAGTTTCTTTTGGTATTCAGCTAGTCTTCCCTATGTCCAACTTTGATCCTCCTGCCTCAGCATCCTGAGTGCTAGGATTATAGGTATGTGCCACCATGTCTGGCTCTATATTTTCTTTTCCCCTAGTATTTTGAGACAGGGTCAGTCATTACCCCAGGCTAGCCTAGAATTTATTATGTAGCTCAGGCTGGCTTTAAATCTGGGGCAATTCTC
Source organism: Arvicanthis niloticus (assembly GCF_011762505.2). NCBI lineage: Eukaryota > Metazoa > Chordata > Mammalia > Rodentia > Muridae > Arvicanthis > Arvicanthis niloticus. The sequence goes on from NC_047670.1 coordinate 48,928,108, forward strand.
TGCCTCAGCTTCTTGAGTATGGGAATTGCAGGTGTGTGCTACCTTGCCCAGCCTTGTTCAATACAAGTGATTTTTACCTCCATTATAGCTGTCAAACCATGCCCTAAAAAAATAAAAAATAAAAAATAAGTAGATGGTGGTAGTGTACACCTCTAATCTCAGCACTCCGGAGTCAAAAGCAGGTGGACTTCTGAGTTTGAGGCCAGCCTGGTCACATAGCAAGTTCCAGGAGAGCCAGGGAAACACACAAGAGAACCTGTCTCAAAATAAACCAGTAAATAAATAAATAGGTAAGTAAACAGATGGAGGTAGAGTGCCATGGCTCTGCAGGTAGAGTTAATTGCCATGTGAGGCCACAGAAAAGCAGGAGAGACCCACCACTCAAAATGTTCTGATGTCACATTTTGCACAGTTGCATGTGTACACCTCCAATGCATAGACATTAAAAACTGTTAAAAACAAAACCAAAACCCAAAACTACAGGGGGCTGGACATGGTGAGCATTGGGATGAGGCGGCAGAGGCAAGAGGTTGCCTGGAACTCACTGGCATGGCAGCCCCCAGGTTCACTAGGAGACTCTTGATTCAAAATTAAGGTAGTGATCTGTAGAGGAAGATACCCAGTGTTAGTTTCTGCACGCGCGCGCGCATACACACACATACACACACACACACACACACACACACACACACACACACACACACACACACACCTGATGGAGAGCTGCAGTAGTAGCAGCGAGTCCCACACAGGTCCTGATTCAATTCCAGTCTTCCAAAAATTTGATGGAAAAATACTTCCTCCTTACTCCAAACCAAAAAATCACACTCTGCTGATTGGCTGCACTTCCCTCAAGTGGTGACTAAGTTGCTGGCAGCAGAGAGCTATTTATTATCCTTTGGCTTACAACATCTAAGTGACTGCATAAAATTATGCAGTAGGACTTGTACACAAAGTACAGTGTCCACTGCATCAGAGCCAAATGCATGCCCACCTCAACGCCTCAATGTCTCTTCATCTTCTAGTCCAAAGTGTGGCTTTTCTTACTCAAGATTTTCCCTTGTCTGAAAAGGGGATGTGGTAGCTAACCAAGTTATGTGGCTGCAAGTTCAAGAGACACTAACTACAAGAACTCAGATCAGGGGTTGGCTGTATAGGGTCCATTGGCCATGTAAGAGCCTGGCATAGCAGGTCCCATGCTAGGGCCCTTCCCTACCAAACTGCCCAGCTCGGAAAACCCTTCTATAGATGTGGGAAGGTTCAGCTGAAGACAAGGAGACCTAGTCTGTACAATGTCTCCCAGTTCTGGGCTTGAAAGAGGAAAGGAAGCTAAGCTTAAGGATCAAAACTATAACTGGGCAGTGGTGGCAAACATCTTTAACCCCACCACTTTCCAGGAAGAGGCAGGCAGATGTCTGAGTTTGAGGCCAGCCTGGTTTACAGAGTTAGTTCCAGGACAGCCAGGGATACACAGAGAAACTCTGGCTCAAAAAGAAAAACAAAAGGATCAAAACCATAAAGCAGATCCCAGGGCTGTTCTGGGTTCCACTTGTGAGCAGCCTGACACCCTCGGACCCTTGTACTTGGAGGACACACCTAGCACCAAATAAGGATGAACAAGACAAAGAACGGGTTAGCCCCTTTTTTACATAGACAGTAAAACACCAAAAAATACACTCATACACATACAACAATAAAGTAAATAACACAAACAAACAACCACCACACCTAAGCAGTAGCTGAGCTACTACTACAGGGACTTTGGGACTGTCCTCACTCCAGCCTCAGGTTCTGTGTCTTTCCCACAGCTCCCAAAAGCCCAGCCACAGCATCACTGGAGACGGATACACTCGGCTATCCACACTGCCTGTCTGACCTTCTGAGGCACTGACACCCACAACCTCCATGGAGGACACAAGGCTGGCCACCTGAGAACACAGTGGCCCCTTGAAAAGGGGCATGAGGAAAGCTAACAGTAATTTTTTAAAAAACAAAACAAAACGCTGGGCGGTGGTGGCGCACGCCTTTAATCCCAGCACTTGGGAGGCAGAGGCAGGCGGATTTCTGAGTTCGAGGCCAGCCTGGTCTACAGAGTGAGCTCCAGGACAGCCAGGGCTATACAGAGAAACCCTGTCTCGAAAAAAAACAACAAAAAACAAAAACAAAAAAAAAAACAAAAACAAAAAACAAACAAACAAAAAAAAAACAAAACAAAACAACAAAGAACAAAAAAACCAAATGGGCTATGTCTGCTGAGTCTGTGTAATCCAATCTTTTCTCTTTTTAAATAGGTCTCAGGCTAGAAGGATGGCTCAGTGGTTAAGAGCATGTATTTTACGTGTTAGAAGTTTTTCCAGAGGTCTCAAGTTTGATTCTCAACATCCACATCAGACAGTTCACAACTACCTCAAACTCCATCGGGCTAGGAGGCTAACACCTCTGGCCTCTGCAGGCACCTACATTCTCATGTACATATATACACATATACAAAGACACACATATATACATCACTTAAAATAAAATTTAAATATTAAAGAAGAGGGGCCTCCCTACATATGCCAGGCTGGACTTGAACTTTCAATCCTGCTGCATCACCCTTCCTAATGTTACAATGTTTTATTCTTAAAAATGCTTCTCAGAGCCAGGCACCTGAGTACAAAACTGTAATTCCAGCACTTGTCACGAGGAGGCACCCCGGAGGTAGAAGCAGGAGTATCAGGATTCCAAGGTTAGTCTCAGCTATGTGAGACCCAGTCTTTAAAAAACAAAATCCCAAACACACACAACCAATAACAAACCCCAGGCACACTCCAGCCTTCACATAAAAAGCAGAAGGTGCCTGTCCTGAGCCTGACCAGGTTCCTCAGGCTGGGAACAAAGATGTCTTTTCCACCAGCATGGAAGAGGCCTCAAGTTTCTCTGAGAGGGAATATCACGGGGCTCAGAACTTGATAGTGGGGGATGGGGGAAGAGGAGATGGGGGGGGACACTCGAGGCACATTTTGAAAGTTCCCATTTAAAAAGATCCTTGTTCATTGACTTTGGTGGAGCAGTTACGCTAATGCAAACAAGGAGACCTTGTCTAGGAGCTGGTGGGGGAGGTGCTTCAGCTGAGCCCTCTGTAGACTCTGGTTTATGGGGTCTTCCACCCCCACGATGGGTTTCATCCATGAGGCTGTCCCCACTGCTGAAGCGCTGCTGGACACCACTGAGCACTGTGTTACCTGGTCTACAGTTGAGGCTCTCTCCTAATGGCATATCACTGTATGTACTCTCGTTGACATAATTACATCATGATTAAAAAAAAAAAAAATCCAGGGAACCACAGGAGACGAGCATAGAGTAGCATCTTCACCCACCCTTAACAAGAACACAGCTTTTAGCACATTCTGATTCCACAAATTACAGGCACAGTTCTGCCAGGGGTGTTCCCCAGGAGGGCACTAGCAATTTGGGGTTGTCTGCCACCTACAATGATCACCAGCCACTCTTATTCAATGCCAGCCCACAAATCTGTCAGAAACCACCCCTGGCTGGATACCCAAAGCTGGGGCACCAGGGTCCTCCGGACAATGAGAGGGCATAAGGCAGGGCAACCGAGGCATCCTAAACCCTAACACTACCCTCGTTCAATGCCCTCATCTGCCTTCTGGATAACACAGGTGAATCAATTCAGCATCCCCTAAACACCACTCAAATACCTTCTGAGGCTCCGTTCCTGCACAAGAGACCTCAGGAGTTGCAGCATCATAGCCCCCTCCTCCCCAACAGCTCTACAGGCAGTCAGATGAGGGCAAGAAGGGTTTACTGCTCCCCCAGCACAGACTCCCTCCTCTCCAATAAGCAAAGGTGGAGGGTGTTAAAAGCAAGCTACCTTGGAGATCACCCAGTCTAATCTCTGATCTGCTTCCGAGATGCAACAAGGGCCAAAGCTGCAGCACACAGCATCTCTGCAAGGAAGCCAGTGAATCCTCCAAGGCACCCGGTGCTGGCCCTGGGCCACCTCCCTTCACAGTCCCTGGGTTGAGGCAGGGATGTTTCCCAAATAAATCACCCCCACATATACCTTACATGCATTTCAAACCTTTCAAGAGAACAACTTCTCCGCAGCAGTCACAAAACAAGCACAATCAGCTGGAATGCCACTCAAGTGTAGGATTTTCAGATGACCTACTTCCCCAATCTCTCCCCGAAAGCACTTGATTTCTTCACTATGCTGGAGTCTCTTCCCACCTGGAGCCCACACAGCTCCAGGCCCTGGTCACTGCCTCTCTCCCTTTCTCAGCAGCTTCTGCAAAATCTCTGCAGAGCCTTAACTTGCCCATCTAATGCAGGATTCAGATCTAAGCAGCAAGAGGGTGTTAGTCACATTGTTTCAAAGCTGGTGGAGTCTCCCAGTTTTAATGACCAGCCATTTGTCACCCTTAAGCAGTAAGGCACCCCTCCAGCTTCTCACTTTATGCTTTCTTTTTTTTTTTTTTTGGGGGGGGGGGTGTTGAGACAGGGTTTCTCTGTGTAGTCCTGGCTGTCCTGGAACTCTGTAGACCAGGCTGGCCTCGAACTCAGAAATCCGCCTGCCTCTGCCTCCCAAGTGCTGGGATTAAAGGCATGTGCCACCATTGCAGGCTTTCACTTATGCTTTCTTACTACAAGGAAAAATAACAGAGGAAAAGATTTCCACCACACCCTACCTGTCAGCAGACAGTGGAGCCAGCTGCAGGGAATTTGCTTAGAACACACTTCACGGTGCAGTGGGGCGACCCAGGTATATGGCCCACCCTATGAGTTTCTGGGCCTAGATGATCACTAGAAACAATGGCTTCAATCGCTCATCTTCCAAATCCTGTTTGCCAGGCACTCTTTGAGCACCTCAGTGCAAGAAGCTGCAAGGCCCGGAGGGAGGGCGGTCAGCTAGGCGACCAGAAGGGGAGACTAAGGCAGAAGTTGAAGCCACACTCTATCAGTATCCCGCCGGGAAAGCACAAGACCCTGACTCCCCAGGGCACCTAGTACCTCTTCCCACCCATGGCTGGCCCCACCTTGTAGAATTATTACGAATAACTAACCAGCAGGCTGGGCTCCCCAACTTGGACATACCTCCCCTGGAAAAGCCCTCCGCAGGAGTGTGCTCTCTGGGCGCCCATCAAGCGCAGCACACCTTGGAGAGGAATGGGTTAAGCTCAAGGGACTGGAGGAAGATTGGTCTCGGGGAGAGGGACCGGGTTTCTCCAAATCCGAGGCTCTGCACCTGGAGCGTAGTGCTCCCGTCTTCTCCAGGGACGAGGTGGGCTTCGGGAAATAAAAGGTGCTCGCAAAGGGTCAGACCACCAGCTAGCAGCGCTGCAAGCAGTGCGTGTTTGGGGACAAGGATAGAGAGCGGTGACCCAGGAGCATTTCAAGGTGGTGGGCCCAGAGCCGGTGAACTCCCAGAAGTTAGCAAGGGCTGGGCAGAGGAGGGTGCGCACCCAACGCTAAAGGCGGGAGGTGAGTGCTGGGGTGGCCCCGGGCGAGTGTGCAAGGAGTGCACACACCGCGGCCGCAGGGCCCGGGATGCGGACCAGCAAGGGCAGGTGCGGGCTGCACCGCAGCAGCCGGGTGGGGGCGGGGAAAGACGCGGGGTCAGTCGGGCCGCGGGTTCGAGGCACGGGCCGCGCGGAGGGGGGGGGGCGGCAGGTGCGGCCGCTCACCTGTCTCCTCCGGCCGGGGCCGCGGGGCTGGTGGGGCTGGCTGGTGGCTGGGGTGCGGGGCCCCGGGCGCACCGAGGCGACGGCGGGGCGTCCGGGCGGCGGCTGCGCCCTCGGCGGCGGCCGGCCGGGCGGGTCCGTCAGTCAGCTACTCGGACAGGGTGCGAGCGCTGCGAGGCTGCGGCCAGCTCGCGGGGACAACGCCGCTTTATCAGGTCGGAAACAGCCGCTGCGCGCCGCTTCCGCTGACGCAGCGCCGGCCTGCGCCTCATGACTATGCAGCGGACTCTAGGGGCGGGGCCTGAACCAAGCGCGCCCATTGGTTAGGAGCTGCCTGTGACCCCGCCCCTATGGAGGTCCCGCCCCCTGCGCGCCCCGCCCTGGGCCTGCTGGTGGGCTCTGGAGACGGTTGTGTATTCGGCCGCCCTCGCCTGGTTTTCCTGCCAGACACCCTCAAGGTCTCCAGGCCGCAGCTGTGTGGCGCGCTGTGCTCTCCCTCCACCAACAGAGCTGCACCCCTCCTGAGAGCAAACCGACTGCTTGTAACTCCCCTATCCTTATTTCTTCCCAACCATCGCACTCCCTGGGCATCTCCCCTTTATGAAGCACTTTGAACATCCTCTCAATCCTGTAAGCCCTCCGGATAGAGTTGGGCAGGATATGACCCACGCATGCCCAGGGCACGCAAGCCTGGGCCACAGAGCCGATCTCTTCCCACTGCTGAGAAGCAGAACAAGGCCAGGTCCGGAAGGGAGCTGAACGGATAGCAGAATTGATGACTGATGTCAGACAGCCCTATTGGCATACCAGCCCTAAGTCCGTGCCAAAGTTTAAGTGTCTTTGGACGAATTATCACACCTCTCGGGGCCCCGATGTCCTCATCTGCAAAACAGAAACCCTAAGATCTATCTGAGAAGCTAGGAAGGAGTTTAGAAATAAAGTGCCCCGGTCAACATCCAGAACAGCTAAAATGGGAAAATCTGACAATGCCAAGTGTTGGCAAGAAAGGGAGCAACTGGAAGGCTTGTACACTACTCTTGTGGAGATGTAAAACTCACTGCCACGTGGATATCTGCTTTCTTATTTGTTTTTGTTTGGTTGGTTGTTCTTGAGACAGAGCCTCAGTATGTAGCACTGGCGGGCCTTGAATTCACTGACAAGGCAAGACCAGGCTTGCCTCAAACTCACAGAGATCTGCCTGCCTCTGCCTTCAGAGTGCTGCCACACCATGCACAACCTGGAAATCTGCTTTAAAGGGCTTAATGCCCAGTACTTTCACACCCACGAGGCTGCCCTAACTTCCGTTTTCTGTTCTTAGCGGTGCTGTTTGGAGTGGCCTCAAGTAGAAACTGTACTGATAACCTGTAGGTCATTAAAAGGTTATATAAATTGTGGCATATTCACTATTGGATTGACACTGAATAATTTACAACTACATACAATGACTATGGGTGACTCTTACAGAGGACTTTGAGCAGAAGAAGTCAGATAAGAGTTAGGCACTCATCAGTGGGGAAACTCAGGATTCTCCGAAGTTCAAAGCCAGCTTGAGCTACTTAGTGAGTACCAGCCTGGGCTATTTCACACACACACACACACACACACACTGGAATGAATGAATGAATGAATGAATGAATGAATGAATGAATTAGGTACAGTACTCACTTGCTTTCCCAGTGCTTGGGAAGTTTATGTGACATTGATAGTTCTAAGCTAGGTTTGACTATATAAAAATATATCTCGGGCCGGGTGGTGGTGGTGCACGCCTTTAATCCCAGCACTTGGGAGGCAGAGGCAGGCAGATTTCTGAGTTCGAGGCCAGCCTGGTCTACAGAGTGAGTTCCAGGACAGCCAGGGCTACACAGAGAAACCCTGTCTTGACCCCCCCCCCCCAAAAAAAAAAATATATATATATATATATATATTCTCGGGAAGGGAAAAGTTAGATATATAAGGTCTATGCCTCATGCTTATGGAGTTATAGATGCGTGTAGCAGGTATCGGGAGTCAGGACAATGGCTACGCTTGTGGGAGAATGCCAGGAGGTAGATAATAAGGGTGAGTCTGGGGACTAGTTTGCTTCTGGTTGCTGTCCACATTTGTGTGTGACTCATGGGTGACCACCAATGAGGGCATCACTCCCCTGTTGGCATTTTGTTGTTGTTTGAGTACTTATTTAGAGGATTTTTTTTCAAAGCAGGGTTTTTTTTTATTTTATTTATTTATTTATTTTTTATGTAGCTCTGGCTGTCCTAGAACTCAATCTGTAGACCAGGATGGCCTTGAACTTACAGAGATCCTCCTGTTTCTCCCTCCCATGTGTTGGGATTAAAGATGTCCACCACCACTGCCCATTGAGGGTTTTCTTTTTAAACTGTATGTATGTGTTTCTTTGTGTGTGTGTCTGTCTGTCTGTGTGTGTGTGTGTGTGTGTGTGTGTTTCTCTCTCTCTGTGTGTGTGTGTGTGTGTGTGTGTGTGCTTTTGTGTGTGTACAGGTGCCCACAGAGGCTCTAAGAGCCAGAGTTGTACATAGTTGTAAGCTGCTCACAGGGGTGTGAGATCCTCTACAAGAACAATGTGTGCTTTGTACCAATGAACCATCTGTCTAGCCCCATGCGGGTTTCAGGGAACAAACGCAGGTTGGTGGGCTTAGCAGTTAGCACCTCTACCCCCTAAGTCATCTCATCAGCCCCTCCCTGGTTGGTTTTTGACTTGTAATTCCAGCTGCAGAGTGTGTCATCTATGTGACCATGTACTTTCCTGAGTCCTCAATGAGCATGGTGATAAGGACTAGAGATGGCTCAGAAGTTAGGAACGCATACTGCTCTTGCAGGACTCCAGTCTGGTTCACAGCAACCTCATCAGAGGCTCCCAACTCTCCAACTGTCCATAACTACAATCCCAAGACTCAACATAGCTGGTGTTCCCCGGTACCTGCACTCATGTACACAGACACACGCATACACATAATCTAAAACAATCTTTCTTTAAAATGTAGTTCTCTATGACACTGAGGATTAAATAAAATAACAAAATGAGAATTTTTATTTGTCTGAAACAAAGTTTCATATAAAGCAGGCTAACCTGCAACTTACTTTGTAGCCAACAAAACCTTGAACTCCTGATCCTCCTGCCTCTACTTCCGAGGTAATGAGATTGCAGGAACACAGTGCTACATCTGCTTTTTGAAAGATTTCTTTAATTCTGTTGTTGTGGTGGTGGTTTGAAGCAGGGTTTCATTAGCCCAGGCTGGCCTCAAACTCTGCTTGTACCCAAGAATGATCTTATTCTCCTGGTGTATACCATCACATTCAGCTTTTTTAAAAAAATGCCTTTGAATAAGACAGTTCAGAACGGAGTACCAAGGGCAGCTTAGAACGATGTTTAATTATTTACTAACTGATGATATTTATTGATCTTTTTCCACCTTCATTCATCAGCAAGCAGATAGGGAGTGTATGGGAACCATATCCTCAAGCCACACTGGACTCCGTTACTTAGAGCCAGGAGCTCCTCTCCCTAGAGATGCCACAGAGGAGAGGGAAGCAAATATGGATGAGTGAGCATCAGCAGAGGCAGGGACATTGTCGAAAGTCTGAGGCCAGCCAGGGCTTTGGCTCCATGGCAGGATTCTGTCTGAGCCAAGTAACAGAGGACAGTAGTACCTGGTTCAGGGGAATGTGGAAGGTAATTTCTGAGCCTCGGGTGTGGAAATAGCTCAGGCGTTTAGTTCTGTGGTCTAGAGCTAAATGAAGATATCAGGTAAAAGGTGAGAGAGAGACTAGGGAGATGGCTCTGTTGATAATAGGGCTTGCTTGCTCTGTAAGCATGAGGACCTGAGTCTGTATCCCTAGTATCCGCCGCCTCACACACTGGGGCTGCAGAGATGTGTCAGAAGTTAAGAGCCCTGAAAGCTCTTCCAGAGGACATGGGTTCAAATATCTATACACATATACATATTTTAAAAGCCTGACAGTGGTACGCACGGCCTAATCACAGCACTGAGGAGCAGAGACAAGCAGATCTCCAGACCACTCTAGTCTGCCAGCCTAACTGAAAAGACAAGGCTCCGATTCAGCCAGAGATCCTGTCTCAGGGCAATAAAGCAGAAAAAGATGCAAGAAGATACCGCAAGTCCTACTTTGGCCTCGGTATGTAACTGCATATTCACACATATATACTGTCCCACACACATACACACATCACAACACATTCACACACACAGCACAGCACTTTCACACACACTATACCGCATTCACAAGCACCACATCATATCCATATCCATATCCATACTATACTATACATACCACAATATATTCACACACACACACTACACACACACACCACCACCACAAATACACCACATCACAATACCACATAAATACTCACACAATATACATACCTACACACTGCCATGCTTCCTGCCTGATGATAATGGACTGAACCTCTGAACCTGTAAGCCAGCCTCAATTAAATATTGTCCTTTATAAGAGTTGCCTTGGTCATGGTGTCTCTTCTCAGCAATGAAGCTCTAACTAAGACAGGTATGCATGAATGTGCCAAAGGGCCAGGGTTGAGCCACCCTGACTGTACTCTGTCCCAGGCCAGGCCTGATATCCAATGCTGCCACCAAGGAGGTTTTATGTGTGTGTAGCCTTTGGCTCTGCTATCATGCTGTACTCAGCAGCTTGAGAAAGGGTTCTCAGTCCCCAGGTAACTTCTCCCTTCTCTAAACTCTGCATGAGTGACAAAGTCCTGAATAGCTGCTCCGTCTAACTTGTCCCAAGAGAGCTTGACACAAGGCAGTCCTCTTACACTAGGGTCTGTAAGCCTTGTACCCACACCTGTTTTCCTAGCACCCAAGAGGTTGAGATAGGAAATTCAGGAGCACATGGCTACTCTCTGCTATATAGTGACCTTGAGACCAGTCTGGGCCACACAAAGCCCTATCTCAAAACAAAAATAAATAAGCAAAGCTCTGGACCTGGCCTGTTGCAGGGGCAAGAATGCTTGAACCTTTACCTGTCTTGGGGCTGAGCTGTGAGACCCCACTGGCTTCGCAGACAGGAAAGTGCCTGCCATATTTGGTTTTTCATTCCATCTCCATCTTCAGATGCTTAGCAGTTGCTTTTTGAATATTTAGGTTTTTTTCCTTTAAGTTTATGTATACGTATGTTTATGTATGTGCATGCATATGTGTAGGTATGTGTACATGAATGCAGGCACCCACAGAGGAGTTGGATCCCACCGAAGCTGGAGTTATAGGTGATTATGAACCACCTACCTAATGTAGGTGTCAAGAACGGAACCCCAATCCACTGAACCCTATATGCTCAGCGATCTTCCTTTTTTTGTTTATTTTGGTTTGTTTTTTCAAGACAGGGTTTCTCTGTTTAGCCCTGGCTGTCCTGGATCTCACGCTGTAGCTCACTCTGGCTGGCCCAGAACTCAGAGATCTGCCTGCCTCTGCCTCCCAAGTGCTGGCATTATAGGCTTGTGCCTCCACCACTCTGCCGCTCAGCAGTTTTTAAAACAAGGGTACCACAAACTACATAGCAAATCCGGAGTTCTTGTTTGTAAAGCACAGTGATCTCCCAGCTGCTTAGGAGCTAGCAGCCTAGAGTGTCACAATGGCTGTATGTCACCCCATCTTACCTAAGGATGCCTGCTCCATTCTTTCCATTTTTGGCCGTGTGTGTGTGTGTGTGTGTGTGTGTGTGTGTGTGTGTGTGTGCATGTGCGCATGTGCATGAGTATGTGTGCTCCTCTTGAGACAAAAAGGCCTAAGAAGTTGTACCTGCCACTGTGCAGTATAGTTGACACAGCCAAGATTCACCTCTGGGTCACATCTCATTAGGTGTCCAGTAAGCGAGATGGCAGATGAAGGAAGGGAGGATTCTGTTTATTGTTGTTAGGCCTCTTTCCTTCCCTGCCCATCTTTGTGTCTTACCTATGAGGAAATGAGAGCCCTGTCAATATGGATGTCTGCACTGCACCCTGAATTAATCAAGACAGCTACCGATTGGTGGTCTTCCCTGAACTGCTCCTCACCCTGTGCTAAGAAAGAGGAGATCCCCACCCCTGGCATGCATGGCAAGCCTGTTGGACCACAGCAGAGGGGAGGATGATGCTCAGAAAAACCCAAGTCCACAGCAAAAAAGGAGATGGACTCAACACACTCAAATCTACCCACACCCTGCCTTTAGTCTTCCATACTTTGGGCACTGGTATGATCCCATTTCACAGACAAAGAAACTAAGGTGGGGGAGGGACTATGTCTAACCTGAGTATCCTCTCTGCTTGCAGGAATTGCTGGGGTTGAGGGCAGGAAGGTCCCAAAGGAAAAACCGATGGAGGCTGTTGAGAGGTACAGACCTCTATGTGCATCTAGGACACAATCCCAAGGGCCTGTTCCATCTGCCCTTCCATGGACCCCCCTCTGACTCATCAGGCTGACTGTCCAGATGCCCTTTGAACTCTCCTGGGAGAATTCTTGCCTCTCTGCAGCCACTGAAGTGTCAGATTGATAAGGGATAACCTTGGACTTGTGGGTTCCAGGGAAGGGAGGGAGGAGATGCACACTGAAGCCCTGTATATATTAGAATGGCTCAGATTGTACTATGATTAAAATTCAACAAAGAACTGGGTGTGGAGGTCCACGCCTATAATCCCAGGACCTGGAGGCTAAACCTGAGGCGGCAGGATCGAGAGTCGGAGGCCAGTCTGGGCCACAGAGGGAGATTCTGTCACGAACAGACAACTAAAGAAAACAACAACAACAATAAGAACAACAGTGGCAACAAACACACCCAACTAATTAATTGAGGCCCCTTCCTACCTTGCCAGATCCCTTTAATCTCAAGGTAAGTTCATTCAGGGGACTGCAACCTGCTGCTGGGCATGGGACAGGTGGCTCTGAAGAGGGAAGAGAGGGACAGCTTCCCTGACTGAACAGTCCCTGGGTAAGCACCTTTCCTCATACAACTGCTTGCTTTGTTTTGAGACAGGGACTCTTGCAGCCCAGAATGGCCTCAAACTCATTAGGTAACCCAGGATTGGCATTGAATTCCTGATACTCCAGCCTCTGTTTTCAGAGTGCCAAGATCATAGCAGACATGTATTACCATGCCCAGTCCACACTAAAAAAAAAAACCAAAAACCAAAAAACAAAACAACAACAACAACAATGAACACCTTAAAAAATTCCTATTTTCCGGTTCCTCATTGTCTCAGTTATCATGCTAATTTAACCACCTAAGATTCTGAGACTGCTTTGAGCCACACCCCTTTCTCTGCTCGGACTAAATAGTACAGCTGCATCTAGTGTGCCCTAAAACCCTCATCCCAGCTAGCCCAGTTCAAGTGCCCTTCAAAACATGTACCCTGGGGAAGCACACACACCCCCAACTCCCCCCCCCCCCCGTTGTAAGCCCCATAGAGAATGAAGTGGGTGGGAGCCCCACAGAGTGGGGCAACTCCCTAGGAAGAGAGTGAGTGAGCCTACACTCTGAGGCCAAGATCTCCCTCCTGCAAGGTAAAGACCTCTAGCCTCCCACAAGCCCTGAAATGTCACAGGTCAGCCATCCAGGAGTCTTGGCAATGAGGAACCTCAAAACGCCTCAGGCTTGGGCACAAAGCTATGTTAATACTTTAGGCTCCAGAATTGGCCACAAAGCAGAGATTACTGAAATCCTCAGGAGTCCACAAATCTTTCCAAGGTCATGGGGCCATTTGGGTCCCAATGACATGGGTACAAATCACATAATTTCCAGGGTGACCCCCTAGGTCATATGGACACCTGGGGAATCACATGGCTTCCTATGGAAGTTCAAATTCCTTCCATTGTCTCTGAATACCAGGTGAGTCCTTCCCTAAGTCTGTTTCCCCATCTGTGAAGTAAGTAGACAATGTCCCCATAGCTCCAGCTCTGTGATGAGGACACTGGAAAAGGATTGTGAAGGACCCACTGAGGCCCAGGGAAGTTCAGAACAATATCAGCATCAGAAGGTCCCTCAGATTAAGCAAACTTGTGTCGCTACCCACGTCCGACCTGCGGAATAAGGCAACGGCAACCGTGTTCTTCTTCAAGCGGTTTATTCAGCTATCCCTGTACAGCGAGCTTCTTCTCTCTCTCCTTCTACTCCCCGTGCATCCCCTTAAAACCTTTTTCTTGTTCCAATCAGCGATTGCCACGATGTCACTGGAGATTGGCCATTCTCAATGATGTGAGGTGGGGTGATCGGGTAACCACACCTCTCAGCTCAAAAGCTCCATATATGGAGTTGTCTTTTCTCTCAAGCAATGCCTATGCCAAGCGCCACCTTGTAATGGCGAGAGAGGAGCCGCTTCCCACAAACTTGATAGTGCATATCTATAATCCTAACACTTGGAAGGGAAGTCAGGGAAAGAGGATCTACGAAAGTTTGAGGCTAGCTTGGGCTACATCACAAAAATCTACTGAAATAAAACAATTGACAACAACAAAAAGATGTTCGTTGTGCTGTTTAGTTGAAATTCTGGGGAAGGTAGAAGCAGGAGAATTAAAGGCTCAGGTGTCAGCCAGGTAGTCAGGAGGCAAAGGCAGGCAGATGCCTATGAATTCGAGGCCAGCCTGATCTACAGAGTTAGTTCTAGGACAGCCAGGGCTATACAGAGAATCCCTGTCTCAACCAACCAACCAACCAACCAACCAGCCAGCCAACCAACTAATCAACCAACGAACCAGCCAACTGACCAACAAACAGCTCAGGCCTTGTGTGATCAAAGCCATCTTAAAGCCAGGCATGGTGGCACAGGTCCATCATCCTAGCAGTCAGAAGGCAGGAGCAGGAGGATCATGAGTTCAAGGCTAAGATACTGTCTCAAAACACAAGCAAGCTGCCTCAAGCACATAGCCATCCAGGGCTGTTGGTGCCTCTCTGTAGAAGAGGAAACAGGAGCAGAGACGGCTGAGTTATCAGACCTGGGATCAGACAGTAGGCAATCGGCTGAGCAAAGATCTGAACCCATGAAGGCTGTATAGCTTCTGCAAGCAGCTTCCAGGCCTGTAGGGAAGAGGGCCACAGCACCACATATGTAGGTCACCCTGTCAAGATGAGCAGGGGCAAGGGAAGAATCATGTCACTTCGGCTGGACTCAGAAGCCGAAGCCATGAACCAAACGACCAGGGTGACCTGGAGAGGAGGCAGGGAGCCAGCCACCCACAGCAGGTGGCAGGGTGAGGCACCTGGCACAGCTCTAAGAATGAAGGGTGAAGACAGGTTATGTACGGGACCGCCCCACTGGCTGGCATCAACAAGGCACTGCAGTCTCCAGGGTGCTCCTCCCTGTGGCGTCACAGTCCTCGGCTAGACATCTATCTCTTAGGACAAGCCCCACATCACCTGGAGCTGTCTCTCTTCCCTCTCGTTTTTTCGATCAAAATCCTTTTGTCCTTGCTTTCCTTGGGCTAGGCTGCCCTGTGTGTCACTTCTCAAGTGCCTTCGCAGGTCACTGTAGCTGATAGTAATTCCTGCCTCCCTCAGCATTCAGCCAACAGAAAGCTGAGGACCAGTGAGCTGACCCAGTGGGTAAAGGCTCTTCTTACCAAGCCTGACAAAAAAAAAGAGAGAACTGATTCCCTAAAGTTGTCCTCTGTGTGCTTGCATTTTACACACACACACACACACACACACACACACACACACACACACACACACACAGAGAGAGAGAGAGAGAGAGAGAGAGAGAGAGAGAGAGAGAGAGAGAGAGGATGGGTGGGTGGATGGATGGATGGATGGATAGATAGAAAGATAGATACAATTTAAAAACAAAAATAACTTAAGAGCCAGGCATAGTGTAGCACAAGCTTATACTCCCAGCACCATAGAAGCCCTAGAAGGAGAATCTTTAATTTGAGGCCAACCTGGGTTATACAGTCTGAGGCCAGCCTAATCTGCATAGTAATACACTTTCCTAAAAGGGGATGGGAAGAATGAGAGGGCAGCTGGGAGATGCTTGCCCTCTTTGGATAAAGTCTGGAGTTCTGGGTCAGTCTTCAGCACTACATAACACAAACTGTGGTTGCTTGAACCTGTAATCCCAATATGGAAGGTCGAGGCAGGAGGGTCACATGTTCAGGCTCATCCTTAACTACATGGTAGGGTCTAGGTCAGCCTATGTTACCTGAGACCCTGTCCCAAAAAGATAAGTACGAAAAAACAAGATAAACCCTAGTTCACATCCCCAGAACCCATGGTAAACGGAGTCTGCCATTCCAGCATTCTTGCATCAAGATGGGTGAGAGAGACAAGAGACGCTCCAGAAGTCCGTGGACCAGTTAGCCTGCTGTCTCAGAGATAAACAAGAAGAGACCCTAACCCAAACAAGATGGAAGGTGAAGACTAACACCAGGGGTTGTTCTCTGAACACACACACACACACACACACACACACAGAGAGAGAGAGAGAGAGAGAGAGAGAGAGAGAGAGAGAGAGAGAGAGAGAGAGAGAAGGAAGGAAGCCCAGCGTTAGCTTTGATTGTGACCTTGACCCCAGGGGAGTCAGAAATTCTCAATTCACAGATGGACCCAATATTCAAAGGCAGCAACCAAGCTCCCCAATACTCAGAGTATCAATAACTAGTACTTCCAGGGGACCAAGGGCTGGCCCTTCATTCTCTCATTCATTCAATGGCAAAAATATAATCTCATAGAGGGAAATGGTAACAAACAAACCGGTCCTCCTGCTGGGGCACCAGAGGTGAGAAATCTGTGGAGAAAGTAAAGAAGCTATAGGGATATTGAGTCACTCCCCAAAGGAGCTTAAAGAGCAACCTGAGGAAGGAAGGGACCAGAGAGAAAAGGGTATCCATTCCACAACTGGGCTTGGCAATTACTGAATGGACTGTCCCTCATTCCTGCCTCCCTCTGAGGCTAAGGCCTGGCCTCTCTCCATTTGCTGACCACTGACCCTAAAGCAACCTTGAGGCTAAAGAAGGTGGGCTCCAGTCAACACATTGGTCCCAGTCTCTGATGCCCAGTGTATGCCCAGCACACACTTCATAGCTAAGAAAAGAGCAAGTGGGTGAGAGACCCTGTGGACTGTCAGACTCTGAATGCAAAACACCAAGGAGCTCACCTTTAAATGGTTGGCAGCAGGAAGTGAATAGAGGGCCTCAAGGGCTGGGGTGTTGGAAAGGGGAGAGAGTGGGGAAAAGGTAGCCAGCCAGTCAAGCCACTAACATGTTGAGCAGGAGAGTTGTTGAGGGTGTCAGAGTACAGGAGGGACAAGCGGGGAGGGGGGAGGCTCGCACGCTTCATTTCAAAATGTTCTTCAGGAGCGGCAGGGCATGCAGTGGGAGGAGGAGTCAAGAGGTCAGGAGTTCACAGTTATCTTTTATGTTTGTGTTGGTGAGGGGGGGTTCCCCCATCCTCAGCTACATAGTAAGTTTTGAATGAAAAAATAAATGTGGCTATGATTGTTCCAAGGTATGGTCAAGGAAGTTTATTGTAGACATGGGGAAGAAAACAGCCAGAGGTATCTGGAAGGGTCACGACTGAACTGAGCCAGCAGATTGAACCGGGCCCTGAGAGGAGCGGGGGTGGGGGTGGGGTAGCCGTGAGAGAGGAACTGAAGAGAGAGGGAGCAAAGAGGGGAGCCAGGGACGGAGAGACAAAGAGTGAGCCAAAAGGACAGCAGCCAAAATGGCTGAGTTATACAGGGAAGGGAAGAGAAGAAGCTGGGGGAGGGGGAGAAAGGCTCAGGGGTGGAGAGGTTTAGGGTCCAGGACAGGGCATGCCTGTCAGGATGATTCTCTAACAGGTACTTACTTACAGGACTCTACTGAGAGTCCACTTTATATGTTATATAGGCTCCTCAGCCATTTGTCCTGAGTTTGGCACCTAAGGAGTTTGAAGCTAGCCTGGGCTACATGAGATTCTGTCCTAAACATTGAAATCAAAGCCTGGAGATATAGGTTAGTTGGCAGAGTGCTTGCCCAGCACACATGAGGCTCTCTGGCTTCAATTCTCAGGGTCACATAAATTGGGTGTGGTGGTACATAGCTGTCACCTTGGATGATGTAATCCCATAAATAGAGGCAGAAAGATTGGAAGTTCAAGGCTGTCCTTGGCTACATAGCAAGTTTGAGGGTAGCTGCAGATACCATGAGGTCTTGTCCTAAGAACAATAGCTGTCTCAGTCACTATTCTTTGGCTGTGAAGAGATGTGATGTCCACAGCAACTCTTATAAAGGAAAGCATTTAACTGGGGCTGGCTTACGTTCAGAAGTTTAGTCCATTATTGTCAAGGCAGGAAGCACGGTGGCATGCAGGCAGACGTGGTGCGGAAGAGGTAGCTGAGAGTTCTACATCCGATCGGCAGGTAGCAGAAAAAGAGAGACACTGGGCCTGGCTTGAGGATTTGAAACCCCAACACCCCCATATACACCCCCCACACCAGTAACATACTTTCTAATCCAGTGTGGGTCTCAACACTGGGTGTCGACACTTTCCTAAGATCATCAGAAAACACAAATATTTTTATATTACAATTCATACCAGTAGCAAAAGTGCCGTTATGAAGAAGTAATGAAAATAATTTTATGGTTGGTGTGGAGTTGCGGGGGGGGGGGGGGAGGTTTACCACAACATGAAGAACTGTATTAAAAGGTCTCAGCATTAGGAAGGTTGAAAACTGCAGTTTTAATTCCTATCGAGCAGTGTCACTTCCCTAGTGACAAGTATTTGAATCTGTGAGCCTGTGAGGGCCATTTCTATTCAAACCACCACAGTAATAAATTAAGTTAAAACATAGGGACTGGGCAGAGGGCTCAACAATTAGAAGTTCTTACTGCTCCTACAGAGGCCCCGGCTTACTTCTTAGCACTCACGTTAGGCAGTTCAGGGCCATCTGTAATTTTAGTTCCAGGGCATCTGATGCCCTCTCCTGGCCTCCACACATACCTGCACACATGTGATGCACACAAACTGATACAGATACACCCCCCCCCCACACACACACACTAAATCTTTAATTATAAGGAAGATAGGCAAACTATTTGAAAACAAAATAAACTTCTTCAGGCTGAGGACTGGAGAGAAGGAGCAAAGAGAGGAGCTACAAATGGGGCTCAGGGAGTGAGCAGAGGCTGTGGCCTCAGTAAGTTGTTATGTGTTACGAGCCTACTGCACACTCAGTTTCTTCACTGGAGCAAGTGTGGGATGAAGCAAGCCTCATTCCATGCTGGGCACTGCTAGAATAAGTAGGGCGTAGTACACCACAGGAACACAGAAAATGGTGGCTTTTTTTTTTTCCCCTTAAAAAAAAAAGCACTTGGGAGCTGGCAAGATGGCTTAGTGGTTAAAGCACTTGCCACCAAGATTGACAACCTGCGTTGTTACATGGTAGAAAGAAAGAGCTGACTCCTGGAAGTTGTCCTCTGACCACCACACATTCCATGGCGTGCACACCCACACACTAAATAAGATGCAATAAAGAAGGTTGTGGGAAGTAGGTGTGGTGGTGCATAGTTCTAATCCCAGCTCCAGGAAGGCTGAGGCAGGAGGATTGCTAAATTGAAAGCCACCCTAGGTTACAGAGAGAATTTCAAAGCAGCCCAGGCTATAAATTGAGACATCTTTTCAAAACAAATAAGATTTAAGGAGTTGGAAGAGGGCAAGGCCAAACTAAAAGGCCACTCACCCACTCACCACAGAGAGTAGGTGGGGCCAGCTGTTCTGCATCCAGGGCAGTAGCTCTGTTAGTTGGTTGCCTGTGGCAGGGTCAGTACTGCCTAACCCTGAGGCTGGGGAGCCAGAGATGTTTCCAGGCATGCCTGAAGTCTAGGGCCAAAAATGGTGGTTGCAGAAGGGCTGGCTGTCCAGTCCTGTTTTCCAAATTGTCTACTTTAGCTCCAAGGAGCTTTGAGTGTTTGGGCTCGTTCCCAGGGACACCCCTTGGATACTGTGCTGGAGGCAGAAAGGAACTCTGAGGCCTCCTGGGCTGCAGGCTGCCAGTGAGTGGGATGGCTCAGCCCTCCCTAATCTGAAGTCTGGGAAACAACTCCCAAGCACCTCTGGTTTGGGCAGGGCTGGAGCCTGGGGCAGAACTGAGCAGAGACCTTCTTCCAGGCTTTCTGGGCAGTCAGGAAAGCAACCTAGTAAACTGAGAACCTAGCTAATGCTCAGATAAGCCAGAGCCAATGCTGATTCAGCAAAGCATCAGGGTTTGAGATATGCCAGGTTTGGAGTGAATGTCTGACCAAGGACAGCTCTCAAAATGTCACAAGAATCAGGACTCTGAGAGGAAGGCAGGGCTCAGAGCAGATCAACGTTCGAGCTCAGTATATGAGTGTGGCCAGGGTCAGGACTCAGTATAGAACTGGGCATGATGGTGAAATCTCAGCATCTATGAGGGAGAGGCTGGAGGATCAGGAATTCAAGATCATCCTTGGCTATAGAACAAGTTTGAGACACAACTGAGCTACTGGAGGCCCATCTTTAAAACCAGAAAAACAAACCTAAAAAATTCCCACAGCAACTGAAGAGATGACTTAGACGTTAAGAACACTTGCTGCTCTTGAAGAGGGTTAAGTTCCCAGTACCCACAGGGAAACCCACAATTGCCTTGTAACAACTACTTCAAGGGATCTGATGCCTTCTTCTGGCCTTCTTGGCCCCCATACATGCATCATCCATGTGATGTATAGACACATATGCAGACACTCAGGCACGCATATAAAATAAAACAACAAGAAACAACAGCAAACACAAAACCCACAAAACTCAGTGTAGTGCAGTACAGGCTCAGGGCTCAGTGTGTGACCAGGTATAGGCTGTGACTATTCAGTGTCCCAGGGAGATTAGATTAGAGCTTGCTCTGCTCCTGAGATTATGACTAGTTTGTAAGTGGGATCATGGCTTAGTTTTTGACTAGCTATAGGACTCAGGATGGAACTGACATTACAGTTAAACCCTAAGGTGGCCTCAGGTTAGAGTAGCCTCCTTTATTTGAATCGATTGGACTTCATTTTGCCTTACCTTATCTTGCCCTTTCCTGAGACATGGTTTTCCTATGTAGCCCAGGCTAGCCTTGAGTTTCTTTCAAGTGCTAGGGTTACATATATGCACCAGCCCACACAGCCTCCATCTTTCTTTCTCTTCCACTTGAGAATCATTTGCTCTGCCAGGCTCTATCCTGGGTGCCAGAGACTCAACCCCCATGCAGCTAAAGCCTAGACTGAGTTGACCTCTCAACTGCAGGGTAAGTCACCATTGTGAACTAGAGACAGCTGAGGAACTCAGGGAGGCCTGGACCTGGGAAGGTTCTGCAGGAGTCTGTGGGAGACCTGCACAGGATGGGTGAGAGGGCATCCAGCAGGGGTGACTGCTCCAGCAAGGGGTCAGAGGCTGGGGCAGCAGAGCAGTATGGCATAGCGTATGGGGGATGGAGGTGGGCTCTGTGGTGCTGCTCTGTCCCAATGAGGTTCTTGTTAGCTTCATTAACATGAGCACTCTATGTCCCTCAGATAGGCCACGTCAGTGGACAGCGATTCCTTCAGTGGGTGGTGGGTACTCCCTGCCTCTGTCGTGGGTGAGACAGAAATCCCAGACAGTGGGAAGGAAAGAATACAAGGAGCTAGTAGTGGGAGAGGCCAGAACAGTGGAGGGGTGGGTGAAGATGAGAACAGCAAGCAGGTGAGGCAGAAAGTAACTGGAAGGAAAAGGGGGCACCCAGAGGGGCTGCATGAAGGTCACTCTGCTGCCCACCGTCCTTGGATCCTTGACTATGCCTCTGTAGCCCTTGCAAGTCCATCTCCATGTTTCTAGTTGGAAGGCTTCATCTTGGGACCTTGCTGGTCGGTCTTTTGCCCTCTGCAGCGTAACACGGGTTCAGAAACTGAACAGTTAGGCGTTCCAAAGAACACAGTGGCATGGCCTTGGCCTACCGTTGTTACCGGACCATCTTCAGGTCTGCCTTTGCAGAAGTTTTGGAAGGATTGTTTTGCTTGTTTTGAGACATGGTCTTCTGTAGCCCAAGCTGTCCTGGAACTCACTGTATAACCAAGGTTGGCCTTAAATTCTTGATTCTTCTGTCTTTACCTTTCCAAGTGCTGGGATTATAGGAATGTGCCTCCATGCCAGGTTGGAGTAATCTTTTTCAAATACAGTGGACAAGGTGCTGTCCCTGCTGGAAACCTTTCCTCCTGATGCTGGATTCTGAACTTCTTGGTCAGCTTCCATCTGATCTTCCACATACCCATGAGGGACTGGCCCATCCCAAGATCCCTGCTGCCCACCCATGCGGGCACACAAAACTCTGGTCTCTCTGTTCATTGCCCTAGGCTGTCTTCAAGGCTAGGAATAAGGTCACCCTTATCCTACAGGGTGGGGTACAGAAACGGAAGGAGGCCCACCTAGTACTCACCCAACCTGCTGGATTGGTTCAGCACCCCACGCCTGAGGAGCCCGCAGCTACGCCCTCTTCACCACTCTGTCTAAGGGCAAAAACTTGGGCTGCTGGGCTGGCAGCCCCACCACAGGGGATCAGGCCCTCGGGACACCCTCCTTAAGATCTGGAGAGCACCAGAGAGAGAGAGAGAGAGAGAGAGAGAGAGAGAGAGAGAGAGAGAGAGCCTCTTTTTGGACAAATCCTCAGGGCTCCAAAGTGTGAGAACAGGCATTCAGGCACAGCTGGCTGCCAGGCACGTGTGCCATAGGAAAGAGGGATTTCCAACTGAGTCGGGGCAAATCACATGAAGCCAGAACTCCAGGTTCCACACCTGCAGCATCAAGCAACACACATTCCTCACAAAACCCCAGAGAGTTTCTGGATTCTTTTCGGAATGCAGGCCCATCATCTCCCTGGCTCACATCCCAAGCCCACATTAAGGCTGTACACCAGCTACCCCTAACTTCATTATAGGATGGGGGGGGTGTCAAAGGGCATAGGGTGCAATCGGTCACTTTCCTTATCCAAGCTATGAGGTCAGACAACCTGCTTCCTTACTCCCTGACTCAGGTTCCTCCTGACTAGGGCTATGGCACTGACATAGACAACTGTCTCATTTGATTCTCTGATGTCAAAAAGAGTCTTGCAACTTATGAAGTGAGTGGCCCCTAGGGTATAAGACTAGGATTTGCAAACACATCCCTACCTGCACTGCCTTGAGACCCACAGGTGAAAGAGCTCATACACACAAACATGAAGAAATGTGCACACACATCTGTATGCCCTGCTCTGCTCACTGTGTAAGCTCTGGGCTTTCCCCATTCAGTGCATGGGATGCTCTGAGAGCTGGCACAGGCATTCGTCTTTGCTCTTCCCGCCCTATTCTCTGATGCACTTTCTGTTGCTCAAGTTTTCCTGAGAAGCCACTCAGGGCCCCAGAGTGTCATGGGAGCCGCCAGACACATGGTCTGGGTCTCCTCCTTTCTCCTGCTTGGGTCCCAATGGGGCACCTCCAGAACCAAGGTTATCTTTTTTTTCTTTTCCCTTTTTTATGTGCATTGGTGTTTGGCCTGCATGTATGTCTATGTGAGAGAGTCAGACCCACAGGAACTTGAGTGACAGACCGTTGTGAGCTGCCATGTGGATGCTGGGAACTGAACCCCAGCTGCTCTGGAAGAGCTGACAGTGCTCATAACCACTGAGCCATCTCTCCTGCCCCTGAAGTTACATTCTATTAAGGCCTTCTCCCCTGGTAACTATGCAGATCACACTCAGCCTCTTGGCCCTCAGACTCAGCTGCCCTAAGGTGAGGAGCCTGATCCCAACACATTTTGTCTGACTTTAGTGCTGAGGCTATCTGGTGGGGTTTCTGCCTGCTGACTGAAGTTACTCATCATCCCTGTGACCCCTGGTACTCTGTCAGAGGAGGACAGAGGAGCTGTTCTACACATCTATCCTGGCTACGTCCCTTCACTTTCCTGAACCTCAGTTTCCTCACCTGTAAAATGGGACAACCTTCCCTTTGAAGGGTATATGAAGATGAGGTGGAGAGCTTATTCCCTGGAACTCCCTGGTTGAAAAAAAAAAAAAAAAAAAAGCAGTTGAGAGAGACAGAAGGGTTGGGACAAACTTGTTTATCCCAAAGGCCACAGCTCCCCCCAGGCCTGAAATCTTTTCTTAGACTCTATGTTAGTGGTCTGATCAGCCTGTGTGATGCCCTCGGTGACCAATAAAAACACAGGAACACAGCCACACACCTGGCTCTGACTCCTTATGGCACAGTTGGTGGCGGTGGGGAGGACACAGCAGAGAGGATTCCACTCCTGTGGGCTCCAGAAACCCTGCAATGACCCCAGGGCAAGGGGATCCAGAGCAGGATTTGCCTGGTGTGTGGGTGAAGAGGCTGGGGTTCAGGGGATGGAGGGACACGTGGGGATCCACTCAGCTCTAGTTCTTGGCTGCCACTAAGGGCAATGTGGTGCCCCCTGTGCCTCGGTTTCCTTATCTAAGAACAGAGGCAGACTGCCTGGGCAGGGGAGTTCAGATGGGGTTCCTCACTTCTCTTACACAAGCTGTTCACCCCACTATGCTTCATTTCTAAAGGTTTTGTCTGCCACTAGCGTGATTCCAGGGCAAGAGGGAAGCTATGCTTGCAGAGGGCCTCACTGGAGATACTTCCTGGGTGACGAAACTCTAACAGCCCTGACTTAGGAGGGAGGACCTGAGGCCGTGGGAGTTGGGGCTAAATTTTGGTCAGGCAAGCCCTGCCTGGCCACGCCCTCTCTGAGCCTACTGCTTCTCTCTAGCTGAATGATCCTGCAGAATAAGTGTTACTGAGGCTCTTTCTAAAATTGTCTGTCCCAGTGGAGCTCAGGAGAGCCATGCTGTCAAGGGGCGGGAGGGTGTCTCTCAGGGAATCACTCTGGGCTCGGTGACTCTTCTTTCTCCTTCTGGGATCACTGCTGAGGTGAGAAAGCATTGAAGAAAAGCAAAGTTGCCTCCAGCTTGGGCAGCCTAGCTGGATGATGCCAGGACTTCAGCAGGGCAAGGTGGGGCCTGGAGAAAAACATCGATACACTTGTGGGTGTCTATAGCCAATGACTGGAGGTGGAGGAAGAGGACAAGGATGCTGTTGCAAGGGTCCAGGTTTTGAAATTTGCCTCTGACAGCATCCTGGTAAACTTGATTCACCCCACCAGGCTGGGCTCTACCTCCTGAACTGTTGTCTTCCCCTGTAAACTCAACCCCTCTGTGTCCTGGTGAGAACTTGGTTCCCTTACAGACTTGCTAAGAGGAGGTCTTAGGTCATTCTCCTGGGAGGTTAGGTGCAGAGAGGATTCCCCTCCCCCTCCAGGTGTCATACATTGAATTGTGACCCGAGGAGCATATGTGGGAACCCCTGACCCATAGAACCAGAAGATGATCTAAGTAGCTGAGACCTGATCCTGGTGGGCTGCATCCTCAAGGTGAAGTCTGGGACTGCGAAGATAGCTCAGCAGTTAAGAGCACTGGATGATCTTCCAAAGGTCCAGGGTTCAATTCCCAGTACCCATATGGCCACTCACAGCTATTTGCACCTCCATTCCAGGGAATCCAGCACCTTCACATAGACATACATGCAGGCAAAGCCACAAAGGAAGGTATCAACTCAGGATACCCCAAGACCAAGTTCTCAGCACAAAGAATATTTATTTGGCCGGGCAGTGGTGGTGAATGCCTTTAACCCCAGCACTTGGGAAGCACTGAGGCAGAGGCAAGTGGATTTCTGAGTTCAAGGCCAGCCTGGTCTACAGAGTGAGTTCCAGGACAGCCACAGCTACACAGAGAAACCCTGTCTCAAAAACAAACAAACAAAAAACCAACAAAAAACAAAAGAAAACAAAACAAAAAAGAATATTTATTTGCCCTAGAGGGACAGAGGGCAGGGCGGGGGAGAAAAAGAGACAAAGACAGGAAGGAGATAGAGGACAAAGGAGAAGGGGAAAGAAACAAGGGCGGGGGGAGGGATGTTTGTCCTGGGATAGGTGGGCGTCAATGCCTGCATCTAGATAGGGAGGAGAAAAAGAAACCCCATGTCCGGGTGGGTGTTTAATTTTAATTGGGCATGCTAATTAGGTGAGCCAAAGGGGGCTTTTGATTGCTGGATTTCAATATTCTGATAGCTGGACCTTGGTAGTCAGTCTCAGGAGGAGGAAGTTGCCAAATAAGGGAATAGACCTTGGTGGCCAGCTTTAGGAATGTAGTCTAATGGTTTTTTAAGCAAGGCAGAGGGACTTGGGGAGAAAGGCTGGGCCTGCCAGAGCCATGTTTGCCATGCTTGAGCTGACTAGAGTCCCTTCAGAAACACCAATACACATAAAATAAAAATAATAAATCATTTTAACAAAAGGGATTAGAGGAGTTTGATGGAGTTTGTGGTATATGCCTATAACCTCAGCATTTAGGAGGTTGAGGCAGGAGGATTACCACAAGTTTGAGGCCATCCTGAGTTACATAGTGAGTTCCAGATCAACCTGACCACAGAATAAGACCCTGGGTCTTGCATACATGTACCATGGTACTTCTAAGTTAGTAGTTTAGACAATATCTAGGCCCCTCTGGTGACTTCTTTAAATTCTCTGTGTCTCAGTTTTCCATGTATCAATATCAGCTCTTCAGGGACTTATGAGGATCACCTATGGCCCAGGACTGGTAAATTTCTAGATAGAGCTAGAGAGTGTTTTGGTTTTGTGGTTCAGGAGTTCTCTGTTATAAGACTTTGCCTCTACAGGTACAGCGTGAGACCTAGTGGCCAGTCTTGAGAGGATGTGGGGACGAACACCTGTATGCTAGCATTTGGAAGGCAGAGGCAGGAGGATAGCTGAAAGTCAGAGGCAAGCCTGGGCTGTAAAGAAAAGGAAGACCTTTTCTCAAAAGAAAGGTTTGAAAGAGAGAGCATGGTTGTAAAACTCCCAGGAAGAAAGAAGATACTCTAAAGAAATGCTTGTGCCCTCCCTTCGGCAACTGAAACAATGTAACCCTAGAAACTGGAATTTCCCCGAGTGTCTCTTGCTGGAGAAGGAAAAGACTGAATCTTTATGTTAGCCAGAGGGGAAATTTGTTTACTGGAATGAGATTTATAGCTTATCAGACCAATTTATAAGAAAGACACATGCCCAGACAAGGATGCTAGACTGACTACCGCTGCATACCTTCACACACCTCTCTCTCTACTGAAGCTGGATCTCATGACCAGACCCTAAAGAAGATAACCTTAGCAGTGCAGTGTAACCAGACCTCTTCCTTCTTCACCTTGCTGTAGCCGGTTTTGATTTTCACTTAAAAAAAAAAAAGAAAAAAAAAGAAAAGAAAAGAAAAGAAAAGAAAAGAAAAGAAAAGAAAAGAAAAGAAAAGAAAATTTATTGCCCAGCATTCCTTTAATTCCACGCAGCACTCAGGAAGATAAAGGCAAGCAGATCTCTATGAGTTCAAGGCCAGCCAGGTCTACAAAGCAAGTTCCGGGACAGCTGGAGCTGTGCAGGCTCTTTGAAGTCCAGATAAGGTATTGGATCCCTGGAGCTGAGTCACAGCTGGTTCTGAACCAGCCAGTCTGTATAAGAGCAATACAGGCTCTTAACCTGTGAGCCATCTCTTGCCCCTGCTTTCTACTTTTAACTGGCTTATGAAGTCTAGCTTATTAGGGCTGCCAGGGCCCAGGCTCTGACACAATAACTCCAGTAACAGTGCGTTCTAATAAAGCTTTATTTGTGGACACTTAAAGTTAAATTTCATATAACTTTCATTGGCCATTATAAACAGTCCCCTCCTTTGAGGTTTCCAGTCACTTAAAATGTAAAAATCATTCTTGATTTATGTGTATGTGTGTGTGTGTATGTGTGCGTGTGTAAATATATGATGTGATGTGTGTGCATGTATGTGTGTGAGTGTGGGCATATGTTCATCAGATAACAATCTAGGGATTTAGTCCTTGCCCTCTCTACTTTAAGACAGGGTCTCTTGTTTACTGCTGGATATACCATGCTATCTGGCCTATAAGTGTCTAGGGCAGTGGTTCTCAACCTGTAGGTCATGATCCCCTTGGGAGTGGAACAACCCTTTCACAGGGTCACATATCAGATATCCTGCGTATCAGACACTTACATTATGATTCATAACAGTAGCAAAAGTACAGTTATGAAGTAGCAAGACAAATAATTTTATGGGGGTACTGGGAAGAGAGGGGGGATTCATATTGGGATGCAAAGTGAATAAGTTAAAAAAAACAAACAGAAACAAAAAATAGAAAAAAATAATTTTATGGTTGGATGTCACCACTACAGTGAGAATTTTGGTTTCCTTAAAAACCCACTTATGTTAATGTGAATATGTTTTTGTTTTAAGCCCAGATGCCAGATATGGGGCTGCTTCAGATTGTCCACAGCAGCTAACTATGATTTGTCTCATGCTCTGGTAGGGGTGTGATTCTGCCAGCTGAAGATTATGTTTGGTGTTCTAGGCACTCTTGGCAGGGTATAAAAATGCCAACTCCCGCTGGGCGGTGGTGGCGCACGCCTTTAATCCCAGCACTTGGGAGGCAGAGGCAGGCAGATTTCTGAGTTCGAGGCCAGCCTGGTCTACAGAGTGAGTTCCAGGATAGCCAGGACTACACAGAGAAACCCTGTCTCGAAAAAAAAACCAATAAAACAAAACAAAACAAAAAAATGCCAACTCCCTCCCCCAAGAGGCAGTAGCTACAGCTTCTCCTGCTTCTCCTACTGGTCTCTACTACTGCTTTTGCTAGCTGCTCTGATTGCTTTTGCTGGGTTGCTGGTTGGAGATATCTAGACGATGAAAATTGAACTTGCCCCGAGGGACTCAAAGACCCTAATCAGCAGGAATTAATCTAAAGAGATCTATGTCCATTTCCCCTCTAACCTTCATTTTCTACTACCTAGTGTTGGGTGGTTGGGAGGGATTGGGATTGGGAAGGGTGGTAAATATAAGAACCCAATAAAATAGCCAAAAAGTACGGCTGCCCACCACAACATGGGGAACTGTGTTAAATTAAAGGGTCACAGCATTAGAAAGGTTGAGAGCCACTGCTCTAGGGAGTCTCCTCTCTCTACCATCCATATGGCAGTGGGAACACTGGGATTATAGATATGTTCTGCTGTAGCAGGCTTTCTATGGCCCTGTGCGCTCCTTCAGCTCGTCATGCAGTGTAACCAGCACTTTAACTGCCTAGCCAGCTCCCTGGACTCCCCAAAATTTTTTTTGTTGTTGTTTCTTGACTCCGTCCACACAAAAACAGGTCCTGGCCAGGCTTAGCCCACAGCTGGGACTTGCCAGCCCAGCCTGATGAGAACGGGGTCTCTCAGCTCCAGGAATGGGCATCAGCAAGAACTGCTCCACCCTTTTGGGGCTGTGCTCAAGAAGAAAGTACTGGAATTCTCTCGATCCCTTCTGCGGATTCAATGAACTTCCTGTGTTATCTATCCTTCCAAGCAAAAGATTGCCCAGTATCTGTAATGACCAAGCTGCCCCACGTTGGGCAACCAAACTGTAACGGCCCGCTCTGTTCTGCAGGTCCAGGTCTAGCGAGAGAGAGTGTGGGGCAAGCGACTCGAAGAATGGAGACAAGACAGAGGTTCAAGTCTAGTTTAAATAAACTAGATCAAGTCTAGTTTATTGTGTCTCTCTCACCTTTATTGTCTCTCTCATTGTCTCCCATATTCTCTTGTCTCCTCCTCTATTGAAGGGAAACCTGGGGTATTTATAGGCTTTTGTCACGTGTCTTGTAGGCTCTGGATATCATGTGCCTAACAGGTGTTGATATGACGTAAGCCTTACAGGCGAGTATAGCGTAGATATCATGTACACTGCGTGTCTTGTAGGCTTGGATACCACGTGCGCCTTACAGGCATGTATGGCATAGATAACACGTGGATAACACGTAGTTAGCAGGTGAACCGCATGCTTTGTAGACATGGATACCATGTGCGCCTTGCAGTTGGGGACAGTAAACAACAAAATAAAATATGTGGGATATCAGAGTGTGCTTCAGCTGTTGTAGGCTGTTAAAAAACAAGTCTCACGTCAGGGTATATGGCTTGAGATGGCTGCAAAGTGGATAGCCGCTTTCTGCTAAAGGTCGGCTCCCAACAAGTATCTACTGTGCAGCTAGCTTAGGGTCATTGCAGGTGTCCTTGAAAGAGTAACAGGGCTTCTGGCTCAATGAAGTGAGCTCTTAGTATCTCTCCCTTTCTACAGATAAGCAAAGAGAAGCACACATTCAGGCTATTCCAACGTTTATCTCACTATGTTGTTGAGTCCGGCCTTGAACTCTTTATCCTCACGCCTTCCTGTACCAGAGTGCTGAGTTTGCAGGCTTGCATCTTTATGCCTGACTAGTAATTTAAAAAGTTTTAGTATTCATGTTTTTTTTTTAAGAACAAAAAATGGGTGCTATAATCCCAGCTCTTAGGAAGCTGAGGGAGGAGGATTACTATTCGTCGAGGCCAGCCTGGGCTACTTGGTGTCCTAGTTTTGATGCATTGCTGTGATAGCTACCATGACCTACCTAAAGCAAACTGGGGGAAGAAAATGTTTGTCTTATCCTTACAGGTCTCAATTCATCATTGAGGGAAGTCAGGGCAGGAACTCAAGGTGGGTGCTTAAAGCAGAAACCATGGAGCAGCACTGTCCTCCAGATGCTGGCCCGGGGGAGATCTAACTCAGATGCTAACACAGGCAAACTCCACAGGAGGGACACAGGACAGACTCTCCCACCTTGCTCAAGAGGTGAGGACTGATCTGGGTGTTCGGTTTCTGGTAGGCACATTATGGAGTGCAGTACCCCATGAGGTCAGCCCGAGTGTCTATCCTCCCCTGCTGGACCTGCTTTTGTTTTTAATTTTTAATGTTTTACTCTGTATGTGTGTGTGTGTTTGTCTGTATGTGTGGGTCTGTGTGTGGGTCTGTGTGTCTGTATGTGTCTGTGTGTCAGGACAGCTTTGGAAGTTGTTTCTCTCTTTCTGCTGTGTAAGATCTGGAGATGGAACTCAGGTTGTTAGGCTTGCAGCCATGTGCCTTAGACCAGCTCCCGCCTTCCAGCCCCCAATCTAGACTAATGGGCTTCCTGTCCCATCTGGAGGGTGACCTGAGGCCTGACCCTGGAGGCCCAGGCGGATCAGCCGGAAGGAAGGCCTCCCCAACACACTTCACTTCGCAGCAGGCGTCTGCCAGGGGTTTCCCCAGGGACTCCCTCGGGAAGCATTTCACACTCTGGTGGGCAGCCAGCCAGCGTGGCCCCCAGCAGCTGCAGGAGGCCAGAGCTTCTGGGATACAGAGGACCAGAGCCCTGTATCCAAGGTCCTGGAGGTACCCTCCCAACATCTGGGCTTGGGTAATGCCAGGGTGCCCCCCAACATAGCAGAATTGTCAACACACAGACACAGAGACACACACAGGCACACACACACACACACACACACACACACACACACTCCCTGTTTCTCATCCGACTTCTGCAGCATAGATGGGTGGTCTGGGTACGAACTTACACTCCCCCAAGCCTTAAAATCCACCTCTGTAAAATGAAGCCCTAGACACCTCCTTTGTAGACCTATAGAGAATGCAATGCATTGGTGTTCACATAGGCCAAATAGTGCTTGGTCTCTGGGAGAAAAGCTGTAAGCAGGGTCTACCTTTGGGCTGAGCGTATGCTCCTATGCTTGTTCTTACTGGAACATTCTCCCAGAGCGAGCCCACCAGGTATCTTGTTCACTTCCCTTCAGAGTGAGTGTCCAGGAACCTCCAACTTGCTCACTC
Source organism: Arvicanthis niloticus (assembly GCF_011762505.2). Classification (NCBI taxonomy): domain Eukaryota; kingdom Metazoa; phylum Chordata; class Mammalia; order Rodentia; family Muridae; genus Arvicanthis; species Arvicanthis niloticus. The sequence continues at coordinate 48,959,533 of NC_047670.1, forward strand.
ACAGTGCCTAGTGGTGGGATGACGTCTTTCTCCTCCCATTTTTCTGTCATATATATTTATTTATCAGGTACCTACTACTATATGCCACGTATTTCTTGAGTGCCTACTATGTGTCAGACCCTGCATTAAGCACTGGAGTATGTCTGGGAGTGAGAGGCCAGTTTTGCCCTTCTGAGGTTCATGGTCTATGGACAGGTTCGAGTAGATAAGATAGTATCATCTTCATCCACATGTACCTGTGACCACTGAAGTGCTAAACTCGGGGTTGTGAACAGGATCCCATGGAGTAGGGAAGAGTAGCGTGACTGATATCCTGGGGCCAGGCTCTACTTCAGAGCAGTTGTAGGGGAATCCCTGAGGGCAGGCCTCCCAAGGCAGCTGAGTGCTTAAGCTTCCCGATGAAGCAGCAGGGAGCTGCTGAGATGGACCAATATAACCACTTCAAGACATCTGGAGAGTTCACAGGTCAGACTGCAGCAGAGGGTGAAGGGTGGGACCAGACAGACATGATGGAGCGCTAAGAACTGCCTGCCTTTGGCAGGTTGGGAGTGGTACAGTGTCTGGAGGTAAACTCAAGTGCAGTTGTTTACTGCACATGTTGGGCTCTCCTTGGACCTAGAACATGGAGTTGAGGGAGGAGGATTACTATTCGTCGAGGCCAGCCTGGGCTACTTGGTGTCCTAGTTTTGATGCATTGCTGTGATAGCTACCATGACCTACCTAAAGCAAACTGGGGGAAGAAAATGTTTGTCTTATCCTTACAGGTCTCAATTCATCATTGAGGGAAGTCAGGGCAGGAACTCAAGGTGGGTGCTTAAAGCAGAAACCATGGAGCAGCACTGTCCTCCAGATGCTGGCCCGGGGGAGATCTAACTCAGATGCTAACACAGGCAAACTCCACAGGAGGGACACAGGACAGACTCTCCCACCTTGCTCAAGAGGTGAGGACTGATCTGGGGGTATGGGGCCTGTAGGAATAGCTGCAGGACTCACTGGCACAGCACTGGCTCTGCTTCTCAGAAAAAGGTTGTAGGTGTCTGTCGGAGCATAGTGAGGTGACATCTGAGCATGCTTATAACTGATATCTGGGTACAAACACAGGGACTGTCAGGATAGGGGGTTGCCAGGCAGGCAGAATTGGTGTGTGTGTGTGTGTGTGTGTGTGTGTGTGTCCATAGCTCAAGCTACCCCAGATCTTAAAATAACCTTCCTGCCTCATCATCCCAAGTATTGGGATCACAAGTGTGCACTATCATGCCTGACTCATGGGTCCACATGAAAGCTCCTCAAGAATTCTCTGAGTGAAAGAAAGTGCTGATCCTACTATGAATGGACAGTCAGTGGTAGGTCTATCCTGGGGACTGAAAGCAGGTTTTTAATGCCCTTAGCCAGCTTCCTGGTGATCTTCAGGCATGACCCCTCAGGACCAAAATGGGACTTCTGTTGCCTTGCATGCAGTCACAGTACTCTGATTCTGTCATCCTGTGGTTTTCCATAGTTAAGCCAATGCTTGTGGCTTAGTTAAGCCCAGCAGTGGACACTGGGGAGTTGGCTATTCTGAGTGATTTGGTTCCCCTTCCCCCCCCCCCCCCCCGTCCTGTTATGCAGGAAGCAAATCCTAATAGCAGCTCTGTCACAAACAAGGAAGTAAGATCAGATCACCTATCTCCAAATATCTGCCCTGAGCTAGGTGGAGGCAGCCAGTCCCCAGCAATAGGCTGAGCATGACAGCAAGGGACAGACAGCAAAGCTGGAGGACACAGGTCTTGAACTCTGATCTGCCTTGGATGAGCTGTATGCCCTTGAGAAGCACGGTTCCTGATCCAAGCCCCACTTACGGACTGGGGCAGTAAATGTAATTTAAAGGTGAATTGTGCTAAAAAGAAGCCCTGATTTCAGAGCTGCTTGTCTAGGGACGAGATGGAGACAGGAGCATGGACTGCTGAGTCAGGTGAGATGAGTTTTTCAGGTCCCACTGTCATTTACAACCTATGCAACTGTACATGTAACCCTGGCTGTCTGGGTCCGCAAGAATCTGGAGACAGTAGGGTCAGAGTTTAGAAAGAAATCAGCCTAAGGAAATTAGGCCAACTATAATGTTTGTGGTACCTCTCTAGGCTCTATGGATGAGGACAGGAATTGTGGCTTACCATTGGGATAGTGAGTTCCAGTTGCAAAACAATGAGCTACAGAAGCTGGCATGGCTCTCTCAGTTCTCAGCTGTCATCCAAGCCAGACCCTGACCCAGTCTCTGGGGTTCCTTGGGCTGTCTTTCCCCAAGTGTCTCCAAGATCCCAAACCCTTAACCTACTCCTTTCCCACTGTGAGCTTGGCCTTCTGGGATGAGCTTGGTAAGGCTCTATTTCCTTGACCATGCCTTCCTTCCTGCACAGGGAGAGTAGGGAAGGCTTACCGGCTCTGAGCCCATTACATCTTCTGCTGGTTGGGACACAGCACTCACCAGATTAAACCGGTTCACCCACTGGCTTGCTCAGCCCATTTTCATTAGCATGATGGTTGCGTGTCCTGAGCTGAGAGGTTTAAGGTTCTGAGAGGGACCCTAGGTTGGGAAAAGGTGGCCAGGAAGGATCTACAAAGGATGGGAAGAGAACAGACAAAGGAAAGCTTCTGGTAGGGGCTGGGCAGGGTCCAGGCTGGGAGTTAGAAAGGAGTCCAGGACAAGAGAGCTTGGAAATAGAGACTGGACATAGGATGGAAGAGGATAGGAAGAGCGAGCATGATGGGTAGGCCAGAGCTCTGGGCATGGCACCTGCTTGTCAGTCTTGGCAACTGTGCCAACTCTGAAAAGATGAGGCATGACTGCATGTGGCAACGGGAGAAAGGACACCATGCTGAGGGCCTGGCCCTCCAGGACATGCTGAGAGGCCAGGAGAGGAGTTGCTGGGGATAGAGGTTGGGGAGTCAGCCCCTGTCCTTGTACCCAAGGGTGGAAGTGGAAAGGAGGCCGAGGAACAAGGGGAGGAGGGCCAGAGAAAAGTCTGTGTCAGTATGTGGGTCTGGAGACCACCCAGGCTATGTTCCCAGAAACAGGGAGAACCCACTCTTCCTTATGAGACAGCTTAAGGTTAGGAACATCTGCCCTAGTGCCTTCCCAGACAAAGGACCATCAGGAACCAGAAGAGTCAAGGAAACTTGTAATATAAAGCAGAGTTCAGGGAGAGGGCTGTGTACCTTGAAGGCAAAGCAGGCAAACTGGGGAAAAAGAAAAGAGCTGACAGCTTGGAGTTTGTTTACCTAGGCGTTCATCCAGATAGGCGTAAAAGCTGTCTTCCACCCAGGATGATGAGAACCTTGACGGCAAAAAGTGCATCTCTGCTTGCCAAAGGATGGAGAAGCTGCTAACGTCAACCTAACCCCCTGCACTTAGCTAAAGCCTAGTCTGTGTGGCCCCGGAGCTCTGGATGGTGTTTGAGACATGTAACAGCCGACTGAACTTCTGTGAGTTTACTTCTAGCTTTTGCTGGCTTTGGGTCTCAGAAGGGCCCAGCTAATGGTATTTACAGCCCTTAGTTTACCCTTTAGCTTCACTGCCCGTTTAGAGCCCCAAGAGACTCTTCTGTTCTGGTTTTTAAAAAAGAGTCTCTTGTAGCCTCTGTTGCCTTCAAAGTCACTATGAACTCCTTTTCCTCCTCCCCCCACCTGGTCCTACAGGCATGTGTCATCAGACCTTATTTTGCAGGTTCCTTCTAAACTAAGTCATGACAAACAGTCCAAGGGATGCGTCATTTGAAAGCTTTAAGTTGTCCTTTGGGAATCAATCTCCTCCCACAATCCCTGTTTCCTTGTGCACTCCCCATAGGGCAAGAGGTGACATCCCAAAAGAGCCACAGACACTCAGATTCTGCAGAAACTGCTTCCTGGGGAGGGGGGGTGTTCTCACCTCCTGCTCAGCCCCAGTGCCTTTCCCCATACCCCACCACCCTGTGACAATACTACACCTGTCCTCCAAGTGCCCATGCCCAGGGCAAGCCTAGCTACATTGAGTACTTGGCAGCCATGCATAGAGGACAGTATGGAACGCTGGCTTTTGCAGAAATGGGGAGCCCATGGGGCAGAAGCAGGTGGGAAGAGGGAAGCAAAGGCCCTGGCAAGGGGTAGGTCAGGGAGGCCGGAAAGTAGTGTCAGTAGGGAAGCTTCCTACTAAGGGCTGATGGTGCAACTGCAGTGTGTGTTCATGCATGCCTAGGTGTACGTACCGTATGCTCAGCGTGCACACTGCTGGGTTCTACACTGTTCTGTCTTTCTGGCCTCTTGAGCTCAGGCCCTCTCTCCAGCTCCAGGGCTCATGATTACTTACTGTCTGTCCTTGGCTTGCTGCCCACCCAGACCTGGGCTCCATGTCCTCTATGTACTGATGTGCCAGTCTCCAAGGGACCATGGTGGGTCTCAGCCATCACCAGGTCAGGTCCAAAGAAAATTCCATTTCCCCAAATTCCAAAAGGCAGAGGGGACAAATGGCTATCTATGGTTCCTGTTAGTACATCAAAGTGCATCCTACCCTCTAGGCGCCCTCAGTATCACAAGTACCAGTAGCACATTTCACAGTTCATGTTAGTATCCTAGCCCACCTTCTCCCCTACCCTAAACGCCTTCTAGATCACAGGCTCTCCTCCCTCCTCCATCCCCCGACATCATTCTTATTATAACCCTGCTATTTTGGCCATCTGCTCTCTTTGTGAGCCCTACCCCCACCCTGCCACACCCCTCCTATGTTCTGCTCCGGCTTCTCTCATGGCAGGGGTTCAGCCATCTTCAGTCTACTACTTTTCTTTAAATCTTTGCTTTGGACTCTTCAAGATGCCCCTGGCTGTTTTCTCTCTTATATTTAGAATAAAAACCTTCCCTTAGCCATACCTTGGAGTGGTCATGTCTTCCAGTCTATACAGCCAGTATGACTGTATTGACTATCTGGCTGATATCATGGTTACCTGAGGCATACCCAGATGGTCCCTGATCCAGGTACCCCAAGCTGCAAGGAGAGAGTTAGGGCCAGGCTGGTTCTCTATGCCATCTCTCCCTCAGACTGTTGACCCTTTTATATAGTGGTCTATGGCAAGGGCATAGGAACCAGACTAGCTCACACACCTTTGCATGCCATCCTTTACCTGTCTTTGCCAGGTTCCATCTCAAACACAAGACAGGCCCATGAGAGCCCGAACTTCTCTGGAGTCCTGTGAACTCTCTCTGATCTTCAGGCTGAGGCCCCAGAACTGTGACAGCTCCCTGAAGGGACACAGTGCAGACATGCTCAAGGGTAAAAGTTGGGGCAGGAGGTCACAGAGATGGAAGCCTGAATTGGAGGCTGCTTAACACTGGAACGCCTATGGATTATGGGTGATGTCAAGGGTCAGCCTGTGACTGACCAGGTTAGAGGCTCAGTGTGTCACCAAAAAACAGTGTTCAGACTATAACCAAAATGAAAGTATGATGAGGGTCAGTAAATGAAAATGAGGACAGGACCATTCCTAGGTGTGGTCGAGGAGAAGGGTTTTATTATAGATATGAGGGAGAGAACAGCCAGAGGCATCGGGAAGACTCCAGACTGAACATGGCCAGCAGAATAGACCAAGCCATGGGGGTCAGGGGTAAAGAGAGGGGACCAAGAGAGAGTCAAGAGCCAAGACAGTCGGTGGCTGGAATGGTTGGGCTATATAGCAATCAAGCTGGGAGAAAGTGAAGCCCAGCCCCTGGGGTAGAGAGGTGGGAGGGGACAGGGTAAGAAGTGCTGGTAGGGGCCATAGGGTACTGAGTGAGCTTTCCCCAGTTTCTTTAGAATCTGACAGTTAGGGGTCCAGGGTGTTGCTAGGACAAAATCTAGGCTTGTAAATAGGATCAGTGTTCAGGGTGTAACCAGCATAATCAAGGTTCAGTGTGACAAGGACCAGGATACAGGCTCAGCATGTGACCAGGATTAAGTCTCAGGTCATAGGTATGCACAAATATTCTAGGTTCCCATGGTAGTTTCTGGGCAAGGAGATCAGAGCTTGCAGACAGGGGAGGGAGGTGGATAAGAGTGAAGGTGGGAATAGCCCTTGGCCATGACGTGAGCTTGGTGCTGGGAGATCCGTGGTACATCCTGAAGTTCACAGGACTTGACTTAGGATACCTTGGATCATTTAGGCATTCCTGAACCTCTGTTTCCCCTATCTGTGTCTCTTAGGGATCTTGTGTAGGTGACTGAGGTCAGCATGTATAGCGCTCTCACGGGACACACCCTGACCTCATGACCCTGCTTGCCTTACTTCCTCTTGCCACCCATGTTGCTGACTGCTGTAGTGGGTCAGCAAGCCTTCCCAGAGCCACCCTTGTAGGGCTGGGCCAGACCTAAGACAAGAACAAGGGAGACATAGAAGGCACACTCCCTGCCCTGGCAGAGTTCACCCAGGCCTGGGAAAGGTAGGTATGAATAGTGTGAATGGGTGTGATGACCATGCAGCAGAGATTTGTAATGATGGGGAGTAAGAACAGGGGACCACAGGAGTGCAGAGCTCTGGGGAAGCCTAAGCTTAGAGGCAGCTTTAGATAAGGTGGCCAAGGTGTTGCAATGAGAGATACAGCTCTCTACAGGAAAGCCACACTTCCCCTTCCTCCCAAGTTACACCAGGCATGTCCCTCTTTTGCCTTAGAGACACAAGCACCAGACAGGCAGCCTCTGGCTCTCTTAGGCTGAATCTAGAGAAGACACCAGCTCACTGTGAATCATTCAGCAGAGGGAGCTCCCATGCCTTGGCCAAAAGCCACCTTTTTGCATCTAGCTCAGCAGCAATGGCTGCTGGGAAATTCAAGCTGGACACATTCCTATCTGCCAGCCTTGGGCTTCCCAGACATCCTGGTGACATTACTGGGGGGTTTTTGGAGGTCGTTGGTGACATTTCAAGGAATAGTTCTATTTTTTTTTTTTTAAAGAAGGGTGTTGCTTTTGCTCAGAGTAGATAGGCTCCAGATGAGACATCCCACCTGCTTCTGGGCTTGACTGAGCTGTTTACGTTCTCCTTCTCATTCTCTTGTGCAGGGCCCCTAGCCCTTCCCGGCAGGCTTGCCTGGGCAGGGCAGAGGGAGCAGAAATTAGAGATAAAGAGCACCCTCAGAGCTGCAAACAATGGCCAGGTGTGTAATTAACATTTCAATGGTGATAGTATCGCCTCTGTGTGGACTCTCCCTCTCTTAGCTAGTCCACAGGCTGTGTAATCTTGTGGGTCCACCTTAGTCGCATCCCCCTGTTGAGAGGAGCCGGCTCAGCCTTCTTCCTTCTATGTTCCTCTTCTTTGCTCAATCTCAGGTGTTTATTTTATTATTTGGATTTTTGAAACTGGGTCTCATGTAGTCAAGCTAGCCTTGGACTCATGGTCCGCCTGCCCCCACCTCCCAAGAACTGGAATTACAGGCTTGGATTATTGCCATTATTGTTGTTGTTTTTATTTTAAAGAAAGGGTCTCAGGGTTTGAGGCCCTGGCTGGCCTCAAACTTGCTAGATTTCTGAGGCTGGCCTTGAATTCCCAATTCAGAACTGATCAATCTGCCTCTGCTTCCCAAATTCTGGGATTACAGACATGGGCTAAAATGGTCAATCTAGGCATATATGTATTTGGTTTTGAGAGTCTCACTGTGTAGCTAGGTTGGCTTTGAACTCACAGTCTTTCCATCTCAGCTTCTAAGTGTTGGGATTATAGACATGTGCAACCAGGTCTTGCTCACTCAGGAGCTATTAATTCAAAAAGACAACACTATGGAATGCTTGCTGAACTGGGAACAGTGGCTCACACCTGCAATCTGGAAGATTCCTGAGCATTTGAAGCCAGCCTAAGCTCATGGGCAACCTCAACTCTAGAGTAAATGAGTCTCTGGTTTCAGCACCAGAGGAACGGAATTTAAAAAAAAAAAAAAAAAAAAAAGAAAGAAAAGAAGGAAGGAAGGGCATGACTGTTCCTAAGGGTTGAGGGTTTTATTACAGATAAAAGGAAAAAACCAGCAGAGGCAGAAACATCTGGGAGAATCCAGAGTGAACATGGCCAGACAGAGCTGGTCATGTGAGAAGATGGGAGAAGGAGAGCAAAGAAAGGAGCCGCCAACCAAGAGGAGCTGCCTAAGCCGAGACACTGGCCAAGAAGCCAAAAGGTAAGGAGGCTGGTATAGCCAGAATGGCTTGATTATATAGGGAGAGCAACTAGGGGAAGAGAAGCCCAGGCCACGGGCTGGAGATGTTTAGGGAAGAGGTCAGGATATGCCAGCCAGGAGAACCCTGTAACAGGTGGGACTGAGGGATGCTGGGAGAATCAGTGACCAGCTTTAGCTTTGATAAGCGAATAGGACCATAGCTATTTGTCTGGGTTTGGGGTTTGAGATCTAACAGAGTGAGACCCTGACTAAACAAAACAAAACAAAACAAACACACAAAAATCAACCAAATCTTTCAAGTTTCCATTCTACAAAATGTTCTGCAAGACCCAGAGGCAGCTTGCTGACAGGTGGCACTGTGTCTGGCTGCAGTGGCCTAGGTACTGAGTCCTTCCTTCCACCTCTGTCTCAGGGAGATTCCACCTCCAAACTGACAGAGGGAGCCTGCTGTAGATGATGTCTAGCCTGGAGGAGTGGTGATCTATCCATCTGTCCCTGCCTCACCTTTTGAGTCCTGTGTAAAGAGCCAGGAGTCCTGAATTCCTTGGTTTTATAGAGGACACTCTGAGGGCAGCTGAGGCTGCAGGGAAGTGTGAGAGCTGCTGCAGGCTGGCAGCCTCCCTCCCAGTCATTCTTGGAGGCCAAACCTAGCTCTGAGCCCTCTATGTCCTTGCTATGGACACCTATAAGCCCCATGAGGAGGGAGAGGGAGGGGCCAGGGGTCCAGTGCTGAGGGAGTTTGGTTCTATACTCTCCCTGGCCTTTTGGGCTTTCCCCTCTCAAATGACCTGTTTGGTTGGGCATGATGGCTCAGTGGGTAGTTGCTTTCTACAAAGCTCCAAGATCTGAGTTTAATCCCTAGGACCCACATAGAATGAGCTGACTTCTGCAAGTTGTCCCATGACTTCTTATGCCCTGGCATATATGTACCCCAACACATACATGTACATGGCAAACACAGAATAACTAAATAAATTTTTTTTTTTAAAAGAAAGAGCTGGGTGGTGGTGGCACATGCCTTTAATCCCAGTGCTTATAAGGCAGGGACAGATAGAACCCTGTGGCTATGGGTTTGAGGCTAGCCTGGTCTACTACAGAGTGAGTTCCAGGACTTTTAGGGCTACAAAGAGAAATCCTGTCTCAAAAAAAAAAAGAGAGAGAGAAAGAAAAAGAAAGAAGGAAAGAAAGAAAAAAAGAAGAAAGAAAGAAACAAAGAAACAAAGAAAGAAGAAAGGAAGAAAAACTGTTCCTGTTTGGGGCTCGGCCTTGGGGAGAGCAGAGTGGGGAAGAAAAAAAGGCAAAGCCTTTACTCTCCTTAGGATGCTCCAGAGGAGGAGTCTTCTGGTCCTTTGGGTCCCCTAGGTCCAGGAGTCTGCACTGAAATCTCCCCTCAAGCCCTTTGTGGAGTGAGGTAGAGGACGGTCTGGACACAAACCTGTGTGGGGCCAAGACCTGTCTGCCGGACAGCACGCTCCAGTGAGTATCTTCTATTTCCAGCTTCATCATCGTCAGAGCCTTTCCCTTCCCAGCCTGTTTCCCTACCTGTATCAAGCCAGGTATCCCTGTTTCCTTGCAGGGTTCAAATAAGATCACAGACTGCACAGACCTGGAGACTCCAATTCTACAGAAAGAGTACCAACCCAAGAACCCCCACACTTGGCACAGATGGCTCATGACCCTGTCCTGGCTGGGCTGGGCTGGTACAGTCCTGTCCTCTGGTGGCTGAGGCCGCCAGTCATTGGCAGAAGCTGATGTTCTCAAGTGAGACAGTAGGGACAAGAACATTAATTCATTTGAGTGGCTGGCTCTGTAAGGGTTTCAGAGAAAAAAAAAAAAAAAAAAAAAGAAAGTTTGCGAAGGCTGAGCTGAACCAGAAGTGCGGAGGTGAGGAGACACAATTGGTACCTAGGGACCTGCCTTCAGGAACACCTGGTTAGCAACTCAGGGGTTGCTAGGTGCCAGGCCATCTGATGAGGGAGGAGTGTGAGGACGCACCACACTGGAGCCAGAGTCTTGTGGGCCCTTGGATAGAACATGATTGGCAGGAGGGGAAATCAGAGGAAGGCACAGGGGAGTCTGGAGAAACAAAAGGATAAGAGCAGAGTAGCCCAAGAATCTCCCTGGCAGGGGTGGGGTGGGGTGGGGTGGGGGGCTTGACTGGCCTCCTATGGCTTGATGGAGAAACTATTGGGCAGAAAGATCAGGTCTGAGTGTAGAAGGGAAACCTTGAGTTATAGGAGACCTCCAGAAATGGACTGGATGGGCCTGAGCCAAGGGCTAAAAGGTGGGATTAGGCCTGTTCAGAGTGGGAATGGGTGAGAGGAGGTGGCCACCAGGTGGCCCCAGAAGCCTGCCTCTTCCTTGCATGCTCACAGCTGCTACAGAATGAGCACGTGTTGTTCTCCATGGACCTAGGACCATTTCTCTGCGCAATGCGAGACCAAGGTAGGCGTGGGAGCTCCTAGGTGAGTTGTTGAACAGATGCTCTTCCTCACTGGGGGCACTTAGGATGAAGGGTGGAGTCAGGTGACAACACCCTTTAGCTTCTAGGGAGCCTAGTGCAAGCTGCTGCAAAAGCAAGGAGCCAATTCATTTTTCAGACTTCTAGAAGGAAGCACCTTGCCTGCATCTTCACCTTGATGATGACCCTCTAAAGTGATAGCTGACTCTGTCACCCTTGGCGGCAGAAGGGAAACAGGCATTTCAGGGGTCAGTGACCAAATGAGCCCCAGGTTCTTGCTACCCAGTAGCCACTGTGGGCTGGAAAGAGCCAGGCCAGTTCTAGCGCAGGGAATGTGATTCTAGGACAGGGGACAGTCATGAGGACAGGACTGGTCCTGCCTCTAGGCTGGGCTGACACAGGAGTTAGGTAAGTGATCAACTGGACACTGTGACACTCAGACTCACATGCCCTTGTGTGTGTGTGTGTGTGTGAACTATCACATATGCATGGGGGAGGGGAGCTGGTGAAACTGGTCCGTGTTTAACAGTGCTTAGGTGTCACTGGAAGGGTCAGAGTGAGCAGTCTGTGGGTCATTTTCTTTCCCTTTTGTTTTTGAGAGTGTCACGTGACTCAGGCTGACCTTGAATTCACTACTGTAGCCTATGATGACCTTGAGCTCCTGATCCCCTCCCACCACCCCACCTCCCACCACCCCACCCCCCTTCATCTCCTAAATGCTCAAATTACAGGCATGCACTGCCACACCCAGTTTACAAGGTGTCAAGTTTAAGTCCTGGGCTTTGAGCCTGTTAGTTAAACACTACTAAGTGGTCTGCATCCCCAGCCCCTGGCTTTCTGTTTCACTGAGACAGGTTCTTGCTATATGTCTTAGGCTAGCCCGGGACTGACTTGGTCAATCACAGAGGCTGGCCTCAACCAGCAGCAGTCTTCTGTCTCAGCTTCCTGAGTTCTGGGATGACAAATGTGTGTCACCACCTTCAAAGCACTTTCCAGGTGAGGACTCATGTCCCCCACACTTGGCTTGGCCTCTTCACGAGCACTGGGCAGAGCCTGGAGCAGCCGGGGCCCATTTATAAACACAAACAGCACCTGTGGTCTTTGCTCACACCTCCTCAGGGCGTTGTTCTTGTTAGTAGATAAGGGTGTTTAGTAATAGCTTTCCACTCCTGGCATCAGGTCGACCTTTTCTGGCATTTGGTGGATGGACTTGGTTGTGCAAGCATCTTCATTATGCAGTTTACATCTTCTGTGCAAAAAGCCAAGACCCCTGAGGCAGCTGCTCTTAGTATGACTCCAGCCCTAGCCACTAGCTCCCTGCTCTGCTCCAGGGTCTGGTCTTCTAGACTCCTCCAAATCAGCAGAGCTGCCTTTGAATTTGGCTTTTTCACTTAGCCAGACATTTTCTTCCTTCCTTCTTTTCTTTTTTCTTTTTTCTTTCTTTCTTTTTTCTTTTTCTTTTCTTTCTTTCTTTTTTTTTTTTAGGGGATAGAGGGAGGGTGTGTTGAGATACAGGGTTTCTCTGTATAGCCCTGGCTGTCCTGGAACTCGCTCTGTTACCAGATTGGCCTTGAACTCAGATACACCTGCTTCTGCCTCCTGGGTGCTGGGATTAAAGGCATGTACCACGACCACCTGGCCTTCTTTTGTTCTGTCTGTATACACATACATACATACATACATACATACATATATAAATACATGCATATGTACATACAGGCAGATCATCCATACACATGAAAAAAAATATATATGAGCATCACTTGTGTGCTTGGTGTCCTCACAGGCCAGAGGACATTAGATACCCTGAAACTGGAGTCACACATGGTTGTGAACCATCATGTGGGTGCTGGGATAAGAACCTGGGTCCTCTGGAAGAAGTCAGTGCTCTTAACCATAAAGCCATCTCTCAAGTCTCATCCACATGTCAGAGTGCTCCCTTTCTGTGGCCGAGTATCAGCCACTGGAGAATGTCTATGTGGTCACCCCTTGGTGCATACTTACATTGTTTCTGTCTTCTAACTGTAGCAGTGGTCCAGTGGTCAGGGACAACCCTCTACCCAGACCCTGGGCTTTGGGTCTAGGGTCATAGCTACATCCTTACACTCCTTACCTTCCAGCGCCTCCGTCTCTCAGCCTCCTCAAGGAGTGAAACTTCCTGAGAGTTGGGCTGGAAACCTGGAAGAAAGCAGGCCTCCCAGAGGAGGTGGTTGGTGTAGCCTGGATCTTATCAGCGCTGGTGTTTGGGAAGAGGTATAGAAGGTTATAGGTTCCATAGCAGATGACTGGACTGGAGGGGGAGGTGGCTCTGGCTGGCTTACTGGCTGTGTGGTGGGGATGGACCAGTCAAAGCTGCTGTTCTTCTAGGCACCTTTGATGTACCCATAGGTCCCCGGCCCTCAGGTCAGAGAGTCAGAAAGTTCTTAAAGTGAACATTTCTGTATCCTAGGAGACTGAGAGGGTGGAGGATGGGGCTTACTAGAGTTAATGGACCATGCCAAGGTTGCCTATCTCCACCCCACAGCAGGCTTTACCCTTTGTCTACTCCCTGGTAGTCCACACTGATTGGGGGCATCAACATCCATGGCTCAGGCCAGCCTTGCTGTGAAGTTTGTTTCTCCTGAGCTGTCCTTAGCTGTGTTTGGTCCTCTTCCCCTTTGAAATACTGTGTCTTGGCCAAGGCATGGCCTCTTCCCTCAGTCTTAGCCTGAAGTCCCATGGACCACTTTCCCTTCCTGCTGGCAATCCTGAGTCTCACCACACAAGAGTAGAGAGAGCCTCTTGTGTCTTCCAGGAAGGGCCAGTCCTCCTAACAAGGGGTTTGGGCTGGGAGCAAGATAGTAGGGGCCAGGAGCTTTGCAGAAAGCTGCCCATTGTGTCTGGGTTTCTCAGCCAGAGGTAGGGAGCTGACTGGAAGGTAGTGGCCCGTTGCCCCCTCCCTGGGCTGTTCATCCAGGGTTATGGAAAAGCCAGACTCTCCCCAGTTTTCTTCCAAGCTTCAATACCCTTGGGCTAATACTCTGGACAGGAAAGTAAGTGGGAAGGTTGCTAGGCAACCAGAAGGGGCCTCTGCCAGGCAGGCAATGTGTAGTTTTTCAGCTGTTGATAAGGGAGGAGCAGGTTGTGCTGGGGAAGGTGCCTGACCTCCTCCCCAAGCAGTGGCCTAGCTCCCACCTCATCCGTAAAAGGAGGCTTTTCAGTTATACTTGAGCACAAATGTTTGAGGCCAACCTGGTTTAAATAGGGAGTTCTAGGCAAGCCAGGGCTACAGAGTGAGGCTCTGCTTATAATATAAATGAGTGGGGGCTGGACAGATGGCTCAGTGGTTACAACCACCAGCTGCTCTTCCAGAGGATCTAAGTTCAATTCCCAGCACTCACATGGCAGCTTTCAACAGTCTGTAACTCCAGTTCCAGGGGATCCAACACCATCACAGAGAAACGCACGCAGGCAAAACACCAACGCATATAAAATAAAAATAAATTCCAAAAAAAATAGCTAGGTTGGAGTCAGTATAGCACTGGCTGCTCTCTAAGGAGACCTGGGTTCAATTCCCAGTACCCACATGACATCAGGGGATCTAAGGTCCTCTTCTGGCTTCTGTGAACACCAGGCAGACACATGGCACTCAGAGACATATAGGCAAAACACACATTCATATAAAATGAAATCTAACTAACCCACCCACTAACTAACTAACTAACTAACTAACTAGACTAGTTGGTCTGCTCCAGGAGTTCTCAAAGTGGCTTCCAGAGGAGCCTTGGACCTCCTAGTGTGGCCTTTCAGCCCCTCCCTCATCTGCCCCTCAGGACCGAGTTCCTGCTCCATTCCCCTCCCCTCCCACCATAGCCTGGGAGTGGGTAGTGTGGCTATGGCAGCTTAGCTCTGTCCTCTGTGGGAAAGGACAGGCTCTGGACCCACAAATAGTCAAGTGTGGACAAAAATAACCCTGGCTTTCACAACACACATGGAAAGTTAAATAGAAAGTCTGAGCACAGGCCGGGATCATCTACAACCGGGAGCTTCCTTGGGAGATGGGCTTTTCCAGTGTCCTTTATAGACAAGGTACCTGAGGCCCAGGGGTGGGAGAAACTTGCCTGGATTATTCTACAAACTGGTCATCTGTGTGTCCTGTGACATGGCTCCAGTTTTACATCTATCTTCAGAGTGCTTGCTGTTAGAGATGACTTCATTAATTTCTCCCATAGAAAAACTCCTACACATCCTGCAAAGCCCAACTAAGTCAGGCTTCGTGGTTTATATCTGAAATTGCAGCATTTGGGAGGCTGAGGCAGGAGGATTGCCAGAAGTGTGTTTGAGGTGAATGTAGTCTACAGCATGTGACTCGATCTCAAGGAAATGAAAAGAAAGGAAGAAGGAAGGAAGGAAAGGAGGACGGAAGGAAGGAAGAAAAGGGAAAAACAAAGTCTGCTTGAATGTCTCTTCTCTGGAGAGCCTTCCTCAGCTCTCTGGCAGGCAGATGAGCCAGCTGGAGTTCTTTGGGAATCTCATCACACTGAATTGGGGCTGGGAGTTCCTTGAGGACAGGGAGTGTGCCTTGTTTATTGCTGCACACCTCAAACCCCACCCCATGTCACGCCAAAGCTGATAGCAAGTGTTCACAAGAGTGTGCGGAATGATGGAGTGGCAGGCTGTGTGCAGTGAACTATGTGCCTTGCTCCCTCCCGGGATTTTTAGCATAGTAACCTGAGAAATGAGGGTCATCGTGACCATTTTAGCAATTAGGAAACAGCGGCTCAGCAAGGCAAAAATCGCAAGGCCAAAGGTCACATCAGCCAAGGGCTGGGCCTTGCTTCCACCCCGGTCTCCAGCTACGTAGATTTCATGCGGAACCCACTTGGAAATCAGAACTGGGCTTAGGTGGGACCTGGTGTCTCCTTTCCCCCATCTCTGGCCCCAGCTCTCATTGTAATTCCTCATATCCCACTCCCCCATCTGCTGGACTGGCCTGTCTCACAAGGGTCCTAGGAGAACTTGATGAGAGACACAGGCTACATGGGGTACAACTGAGCCCATCTCATCAGGGATCCTAGAAGCTGCCATCTATAGCTTCCAGGAGGGAGCAGGAGAGGGAAGGGCTTGGTATTCAGCTAAAGCCAGACCAGACCTGCAGAGCTTGGGAATGACCTGTGACCACACTCCTCTTCTCAGGCTGTTCCCACGTCTCATACTTCTTGAGGACACAAAGACCCAAAGGTTCCCACATTGAGGGACTTGGGTGGCCATGGCCAGAAGCCAAGGTTATGGGTAGGAGGTGTGTGGAAGTTGCTTCTCTTTAGTGGAGCTAAGGAGAAGATGTCTGATTCACTTGTAAAAAGGCAAAGCTTTGAGCCCCCCCCCCCATTTTCATTGCTACCTTTGCTCTGGCAAAGAGCTCCTGGTAGAGGGGCAGGTGATGGACTCGTTCTGTGAATGGTCACAGGCTGCAGGCAGTGGAAGAAACGGAGGGAGAGCTACAATCTGATCAGAGAGGTGGTAGATACCTTCCCTGACACAAGCTCTTGCTGTGGCTGGACCCCAGATGGTTCTGGAACCCAGAAGCCCTCTATGGCAGGCCAGAAACCCTGATGGAGCCAGCCAATTGGCATACAATGGCCTGCCATTCTATGCTACCCTCTGCGGCCAAGCAGCTTATGGCAGTGTCACAGCCATGGCTGTTGGGACAGGGCCGACTGGTCCCCAAGGCCTGTATTATCCTCTCTGCTTCATGGCAGAGGCCCAGGACTGCATGCCACTGGTATCCTGGCGTCTTTCCACCACTCTGCCTGCTGTTGTTGCTTTACTGCCTGGCTTAGGGCAGTTGCCAGCACTTTGTGGTTGGATATGTGAGGTGCTGTTTGCTGGTACACCCCTATCCTCAGACCTGTTTTTCCTGCCCACGCAGTGGGCTCAGCTGCCAGCCAGATCCTATGACTCAGGGAAGGCAACTTTCTGGGCTCTTGAATATCAGAGTGAATTATGGTTATTTGTTTGTTTATTTAGAGGTAGAGTCTATCTGTAGCACAGGATAGCCTGGAACTTTTGCTCCCCCCCCTTTAAAAAAAAGATTATATATATATATATATATATATATATATATATATAAAATAAAATATATAAATATAAATAAAATATATAATATAATTTATTTATAAATAAATTATATATATATATATTTATTTATTTATTTAGTGTCTTCAGACACACAAGAAGAACCCGTTACAGATGGTTGTGAGCCACCATGTGGTTGCTGGGAATTGAACTCAGGACTTCTGGAAGAACAGTTGGTGGTCTTAACCACTGAGCCATCTCTCTCCAACTCCACTTTTGATCTTCTTGTCTCAGCCTCCAGACTGCAATGATTATGGGCATGCATCACCATGCGTGGCTTGTGAATAAAATTATTCTTCCCTTACTATTTATTTATTTTGACCCTTCTGTGTAAGTGTTAGCCTGCATGTATGCATGTACATCACCCGTGTGCCTGGTGCTGCTGGAGGTCAGAAGACGGTGATGGGTCCCTAGGAACTAGAGTTACGAATGGTTCTGAGATGCCACGTGGGTTCTGGGTACCAAACGCAAGCCTTCTGCGAGAGCAGCCCGTGCTCTGAACCACGGAGTCATCTCTTCAGCTCTGAATAAAATATTTAAACTGGTGACCGTGGGTGACCGTGGGGTGCTTTCTGCTCCCACAGATCACCTGCAGGTGTAGTTTGGCGGATCTGGAAGGAGGGTGGTGACTCTGTCCATGGAGTCCACCAGCTTATGGCTGTAGAGGCGAGAGGCCTAGAGGCATGGCCCAAGGGAGGGAAGCAAGTTGCTTCCTGTCTAGCCCCAGCTCCTGGGGGTGACTTCAGGCCCAGTTACTTGATGTCCCTTCCTCTTTATCCTCATGGTCATATAGGGAAGACAATACTTGCTTGGCAGTGGGGTTAAGAGAGTGGCCCTTCAGCGTGCTAGCTTTATACTGGGCAGAGTAGGACTCTGCTCCTGGATTAGGGCACAGCTTGCACACTATGGAGCTAGGCCTTCAGGCTCCAAGGCCAAAGTCAGCTGATCTCTTTGGTTCCTGTCTGGCGCCAGGGTTTAAGTGCTTACAGGCAACTGGTTTCTTGGCTGACACTGTACACAGTTTACAGGCAGGGACGCCTCTGAGCCTAGAGCATGGTTTACTCCTGTACTGTATCAGGAGAAACTAAGGTCAAGGCTGCAGGCCTGCTCAGCCACAAGGTCTGGCCACTAATGGCTTCCCTGACAAAAGGACAGCTCTTTCTCTCTCTACTCCCAGGCACTGCATGTCTACATGCCAGGCAACAAGCTGGCAAGAGCATCAGGCTGAGGGTGACTCAGGCCAGAGCCAGAGGTCAGGTTCATTATCCCTGGGTCAGAAACTCTACCCGGCTCAATCCTCACACCCCAGGGCAGACCCCAGCCCCTCATCAAAAGCCAAGCCATCCCCTCGGTTTCCCTGTGTCTGTGCATCTGCTTGCTTTGCTGTGATGATATCTTTCTCTTCAAGTGTGGCCTTTGGATTCTCTTCCAAGAGAGTCTTGGTGTCTGCCTCCTGACGGAAATCCTCATGGATGGACATTCTATCTGTGCTGAGCTCAGGCCTCCTTCTGCAGGGAAGGGCACATTCAGAGATGACTGCTCATATACTTCCCATGAACACAGATGAGGCCATGGCATAGGTGCTAAAGACCCACGCTGTATAGTTGAGGAAGTGGCGAGGTGTGTGTCCAGTGTGCTGTTTGCCCTCAGTGAGGCCCTTCAAGAGGACAAGCCTATGGTGAGGATAGCAGAGGCTATCCCAGGACCCTAGCAAAAAATGGTGAAGGCTCTGTCTGAACTTGTCCCCCACAGGAGAGGTTCTACCCTGCAGTTGGCTGAGAGCAAAGGCCTCTGTCTTCTAGACTTGGTGCTCCAGTTAACCCAGGTGGTGGGAAGCTGGCTCCTCGGAATGGCTGTCAGGACTTCTGACACCTGTTCCTAGCCAGCAAGCGCCACCTGGTGGCCTCAGGTCACAGACACTCCGGTGCAAATGACGACTCCAAGGCTACAAGTTGGCCTCACTCGAGATCTATTTCAAGTCAGGATGAAGGTCAGCAATTTTGCACCCAACCTGGGGCCAGGGAACTGCTCTTTCATTTCTGACCACCTCTGATGGGTGGGATGAGTGCCATCTGAGGACTCTATCATGGAGACCATAGTGTGTATGTATGTGTGTGTGTGAGCTCATGTGTGTGTGCTTGTGGGTATGCATCCACATGTGTGCATGTGTGTGTGTGTGTACATGTCCTGTTGGGAGAGAGACCTCATACTCATATTACATGAGGCATAGCTTAAGAGTAGAGACTAGGTAAAGGAGTGAAGGAGTGAATGGGCTAGACCTTTCTGGGGATAGCCCTGTCCTCTTAAGCAACTCAAACAAATCACTAATTATTAAATGAGGAATACCAAGGACTGACACACAGACTCACACGTATGTGCACATGTGTATATATGCTCCCTCATGTATGCTGACACACAGATGCACAGACTCATTACATACACAGGTGCCACATGCAGGATGCACGTACACACAGGCACCGTGACTGCACACGCAATGCGACTGGCCGCCTCATGCTCCTGCTGCCATGCTGGATTGAACTCTGCTTCAACTGTAAGCCTTAAACAAACTCTTTCGTTTCGGCTTTTAAAATATCTTTATTTATTACTTATTGCGTGTGGGAGAGTGCAGGTGTGAGCATGCCATGGCATGCATGTGGCGGGCAGAGGACGGCTCCCGGGATTTGGTTCTCTCCTGTCTCTTGGTGGGACGTGGAGATGGAACTCAGCTCTGTCATGCTGGCATGCAAGTGACTGCAGCTGCTGAGCCACCTTAGCAGCACCCTTAAGGTATTTCTTGTCAGCCGTTGAGTTATGGCAACAAGGAAAGGAACTAACACAGAAAATTGGTTCCAGAAGTGAGATCCTGCCCCTCAAGAGACCTTTCCTATCCATCTAGCCAGAGTGGAGAGAAGTTTCTTTCTAACGGCTATGCCTTAAACCCTTCCAGAAAGACAGGAAGGTGAGCAGCTCTGCCCTTTACTCAGACCTTCGTATCTGGGCTACCTGTAGGAAGGTGTCACCCACTCTTGAGGGTGGGCCCTTCTTCTCAATTAAACCTCTTTGCACATGGTGTCTCCCAGGCGACTCCATATCCTTTCAGGTTGACAGCCATGACAACTACCACATACACACACATGCATATAGACACACGGACACATATGCAAAGGCTTATAACCATGTACACACAGACTTACACATATACATACATACACATATGTACATAGATACACACATGTAGACTTATACCTGTGTATATGTAGACTCACACATGTACATACATACACATATATACATGGTCATGCAGACACATACATAGATTAACATCCATGCATAAACAGACTCATATGTCATACTCATACACACACATATATGTATATATACATGCACACAAGATTTAAAACTATGCATTCACATACTCACATATGGTGTACATATATACTCGTGCATTCATGCATATATAGGTGTATGCATGCAGACTCACATCTGTGATACATAAGCACAGACTCACGTACACTTTCACAATATATACATTATATATGTATATATACATTTGTACATACATATTCAAATGACGAGGAGTAATTAGTGATAGACAGTAAAGTAAGAAAGATAGTAAAGTGGATGGGGTGAGAGTGGGGGAGGGGCGCAGGGTGGAGGGTGCTGAGAAATAGGTCCTATCTTGGGGTAGGCTGGGGAGGAGTGAGTCTGGGCACAAGTGACCTCGTGGAGCAAGGCAAAGAAGGAAGGTGGTCCCCAGGAGGGTAGGTGCTTGGGAGATACTAGCAATATTGTGAATAGAAGTGTTTTGAGATGGGGGTAGAGGCAGGGGGGCAGAGAGGGTGCCACAGGCAGGGAAGTGCTGTGGACTGATTAATCTAGGGGTCTTCCAGGGCCATGAGGTTTCGTGGACTCTGGAATAGGGAAGATGTACCCAAGAGAGTGTGATTTGGGAGTAGGAGGGGCCTTTTTACCTTTTCTACCCTGCTCCCCTGCACCCCATACCTTGTCCTGAGGCCAAGTGACCCTTGCTGGCATCCAGGGGACATAGCTCTCTGCCTCTTTGGCCAGACCCACATTTTCAGTGGCTCCTGTGTATGTGGGTCCTGGCTGGGGCATGGTCTGTGTGAGGAGTTCCAGTCCCGTCTTTGTGTGACACTGAAGGACACTGCTTTATCTCCTTGCTTTTCCAACCACACTTTCCCCCTCTGAGAACAAGAGCCCAGCCCAGAGGATATGTGGTGGTACCTACAACCAGCGAGGTGATGTCTCCTTCCCTTGTTTGTATCTGGCTTCCAGGATCCCCCCTAGGAAGTGAGAGTGAGGTCCAGGGAGCTGTGGCAGACCTAGCTCCCCGACTCCAGAAGGTGGCTTTGAGCTCGGGAGTGTGGGTGTGGAGGGTGTGAGCTTGGAATTCATTTGAGCAATTCTCTGCACGCCATCAGCTTGAGCTGGACTAGCCCCGCCTCAGGCCTACAGGAAGCCAGGGCAGGCATCCGAGGTGACATTTCCTGCTATTAATGGAGGTTAATCTAAACAGTCCCTAATATTTACCTCTAGACGCCTCCGGCTGCTCTAGGGTGCCAGACAGAAAGAATGATGAGCCTCGTACAGCCAAAGTCCCTCCCTGCACCCCTGTCTCCTCTGAGCCTCCCAGGGCCAAGGACTGTCAGGCTGTTTGAGAGAAAAAAGCTGGGTACCAGTGGACCAAGCAAAACCTTCCCAGACACAGCATTCCCATCAATGGACTGAAGTGGATACCCTCACCTTTAAGGGCAGAGAGAATGGTTTTCAGGCACTTAGTAGGCCCACAGATGGGCCAGTGCTCCCCCCTGCTTCTAGGCCACACTTTAAGGACCTGGTGAGATTCTGTGAGGTATCTAGGTGTTCCTCTATCTCTTCACTCTCTCCTTAGGAGTGTTCCTCAGTGAGGGGACAGGGAGGGGCACATAGGTCCCTTTAGGCTGGGTACCCCCACCAGCCCCCACCTGCCAGCTGGGCGCCGAGCCAGGCACAGAGAAAATAAACAGTGTTAATTTAGGGCCAGGACTTCTAGAGAAGGATGCTGTTTACATCGGATATAAATACACATTTCACGTCATTTGGTGTTCTGAAAATCTGGGCAGGGAAGAGAGACTGGTCACCAAGACCTCATAGCCTGGGCACTATGGGCCTGAGCAAAGCCCTCCTGGATGAACCCTTAGCCGCAATACCTCTGAAGTCGGGTGGTGTTCTGACCTTCCAAGACCAGGGAGACCTGTCAAGATGCCTTGCCCTGAAAACTCACTCTCTATCTCCAAAAGAGAGTTGGGGGGGGGGGCAGGGAAGCTGAGGCCTCACAGCCTCAAGAGAGGTTGTCTGGGTTCTCAGAGGTGGGAGGATGGTCCCAAACCTGGCTCTTGGCCCCTGAGATGGCAGCCAGTCCTCTTGGCTAGAATGGTGGCAAGCTCCTGCCTCGGTCCTCAAAATCCTTCACTAAAAGCTCTAAGGCTGAGAAGCTTCCAAGGCCCTGGGAAACACAGGTTGATGGTGTTACTTTAGACTTAGAGATAGGAGAGGAATCTGTTCATCCACTTTAGGGATCCCTCTCTTCTAGAAAGGATTATACCAGACTAATTGCAAGGTCCTTAGCACCAAGCCTAGTCATTCACCCTTTAGTGTGAATTAGAATGATAACAACAGGGAACCAGGATGCGGGAGCTTTGATGGGGATGGGAATGGGCAAAGATAAGACTGGTTGGTGTGGCATGGAACAGTGGGGTTGGGGTAGGAGACTGGGGCATGCTGAAAAAGAAGGTTTGAATGATAGTCATGTGAGGCCAAAGGGGCTGGTGTAGTTCCCTGTGATCACTGGCTCCCAGAGGGGCAAGCTCAGACTGATCTCTAAGCAAGCCACTGCCCTGCCTCAGCCTTCCTTTCCATTGCCTGCAGTCCCCACCTCTATGAGATCTGTGTGGATCTCATAGCACAGGAAAGAATCATGGTCCGAGGGGCATCATGCATCAAATCATAAGGACACAGGCTTGGGTTGCCCGGAAGAGTCATGGGAACTTGAGAGACTCCTTAGGATGGAGTCTGAGGTCTCTGGCCCAATATGACCTAGTATTTGGGGAAGGACCTCAGGATGAGGCACAACAGAAGCCTCTACTGAGGGTTTACTGGTGGTTAGGGGGGCAAAAAAAATGCCATGATTTTGCTACCTGTTTCTCAGGTATACAGATAGGAAGTAGCCCCAGACAAGGTTCTGCTCCACTGGCTTCATGTTTTTGATGTCTGAACTGCAGGTCATCCCAGCCATGAAATGGAAACCTAATTGGGATAAGAAGGGTGAGGGACGGGGACAGGGACGAGAATGGGGACAGGGACGGACGACATGACCAGCCTGGAGTAACAAAGTGCACTCCTCCCCCATGACCCCCACAAAGCCTTTCTTCTAAACCTCAGGTCCTGCTCCACTTTTTGTTTTGTTGAGTTGGACTGGAAGTTGGATCTAGGGCACACGAATGTTGAGCTAACAGTTTATCAGTGAGCTATGTCCCATGCCCAGGCTCCTTGCTGAAAAGTAGGGCCCTGACTCTCTTTCTTGCTCTCGCATAGCCCCCTGAACTCGGATATGGGTACCCTGTTTGGAATCAGTGAAAACTGTGTATCCTGCCCCTGCCCCAACTACCCCCTGTTCCCAGTTGCTCAAGTCCCAGGTCCCTGGAACACAGGAGGACTTCTCACTAGACCAGTGCACAGTCTGGGCCCAGATCTCATCTAATCTGCTTCAGGAACTGTGATGCAGAGCCTGCCCCTCCACTATAAACCACTCTCCCAAACAGCAAACAGGAGTCTAGAAGGAGCAAGAGGCAAGAATGACCGACTCTCTGGAATCCAGGATGGAGCTGGTGATTGGAGAATCATCTCCATGGGAGCCCTGGTCCCCAAGAGGGGAGAGCCTACAAGACAAAGAGGCCTTGGGTTGGTGGCCCTGAGTTTGAGTTGGCTTGTATCTTTATTCCTAGCATTTTCTACCATTGGACAGGGCTGTGGCCACACAGAGGCTGGGGCAGTGGTCAGTGGGTTCAGGATTATTCCTGGGTTGGGTCTTTGGAGTCTAGGAGGTAGCCATGGAAACAGGAGCTGGAATGCTGGAGACTGTGAGACTGAGTCTTGGTGTTGAGCCCACTACAATCCAGTGGTGGTGTCTGAGTCAATTCCCCCTTTGCATGCACACACACACACACACACACACACACACACACACACACACACACACACACACAGAGAGAGAGAGAGAGAGAGAGAGAGAGAGAGAGAGAGAGAGAGAGAGAGGAATACAATTAAAACTAGCCTTTTCATTTGGGGTTGCAGTAGTTCAAATATCAACCAGATACCCAAGTCCAACTCCTGGCACACAGAGGACCACCTTGTATTGCTATGCTGTGGTGTAGTTCACAGAGGCCTGGAGTGTCTCCACTCCCTGTATGTTCACCTTCTACTCTAGCTTATACAACTGCCTGTAGTGGAGTCTTCCTGTTGGGTTTAACCCTCCTGGGGGTCATCAGAACACTGATCTTTGTGCTTTCTCTGGAAGAGCTTCTTCAGGGAACAAGTTCACAGAGGTTAGGAGCAGCTCCTAGATACCCTTTTGAGTGGTCAGTGGATACTACATAGCCATAGGAAAGGCAAGCATCCAGCATTCATACCATTATACCCTATCTGGAACCCTTGCAGACATTGCTAATCAATCATAGCACAGTGGGCTTAGTTTGTCAACACAACACACTGGACAGCCATATCCAACGAATCAAAAGGAAATCAACTTGCTGTCCAGGACCGGGATATATCTGTCTGGTAACCTCCCAGAGCCTTGACCTTTGACCTTTGGCAGAGTACTGCTGTCGGTGGCTCAGGTCCGTTGGTCAAAGGCTGGGTGAGGGGGTGAGAACCGGTGCTGAGGATGTGAATGGGGGCTGAGCCCTTGGTACTTTTGTGCATGCTGACCACATCCATACTGCTGGGTCTGAATTCTTCTCCATGCTGGTAGAAGAGGCCTCGGACAGTGGCCTGGAAGCCACTGGTGATGAAACAGTAGACAATGGGGTCCATGCAGCTGTTGAGGCTGCTGAGGGTGACAGCCACATGGTAAGCCACGAGACTGGTATGGTAAGGTACATTGGGCCACAGTGCCCCAGCCACCTGGGAGGCATGAAAGGGTGTGAAACAGACCAGGAAGATGACCAGCACCGTGAGCAGCAGCTGCATGGCCCTCACACGCCGCTGACGGCCCTGGCGTAGCAGGCCTGGCCTCGACAGCGCACACATGATCCGGCCTGTGAACACGCTGATGACCAGCAGTGGCAGCAGGAACTCCAGAACGGTCAGAGCAAAGACACGGCAGCAAGATCGTCCACCAGACTTCACACCCAGTACAGACAGGGTCACAACTCCTGCTGCCAGCCACACAAAGATGCACACAGCCTTGGCACAAGCCGGCTGGCGCCAGCGACGAGAACCCTCGGGTTGCACAATGGCCAGGTAGCGGTCCACGCAGATGCAGGTGAGGAAGAGGATGGAACAGTGCATGTTGAGGAAGTAGCCCAGGACATGAGGGAAGGCGCAGTGTAGGCACCCGGGGGCACCGTAGAAGACAGCAAAACGCGTGGGTAAGGACAGGCCCACTAGCAGGTCAGTCACCACCAGGTTGATAGTATAGGTGACCGAAGGTGTCTTGGCCCGTGTGCGGCAGCAGAAGACATACAGTGCCAGTCCATTGAGCACCAGCCCCGCAAGGAAGATGGTGCTATGCACAACCATTAGTGCCAGCCACAGCTTGGGGAAGACAGTGTGCAGTTGCTCATCCATCTGGGCAAACAGGTGAAACAGGGGCGTCTCTGGCACACTTCCATTGGTCCATGCTGCTGCAGTGGTATTGGGGAGCACAGCTTCCCAGGACCTTGTAGACAATGCAGAGGGCATGGCAGTGATCAGTGGACCCCCAGCCTGGAAGCAAGCAAAGGAATTATGGCAGGTATCTGGCATTCCCCAACACATGCTTTTGTTTGGCCCATCTCCCTCCACCCAGACAGGGTATTGAGCACATGAAGCAAGATGCTGAGGTTCCGGAGATCAACCAACCTTGCTGGACAGACAAAAATTTTAATGGAGGACTGTCCTCAGACTCCAGAGAAAAGCGAACACACGGGCTTCCTATGCGACTTCAGGGCTAGCTCTTACATGTCCTAGCGGCACCTCCTCAGAGAAGTCCCTTAGCTAATCTGCTTTCTTTTCTACTCTGTGCCACCGGAATCCCATTGCCTTTGGGAGCATTGCAGACATAGCTAGTGCATGATGAACCAGTTCTGCTGAGACAAAGACTAGTTAGCCCATGTGGGGACTAGAAACTGCCTGCTACACCCCTACCCCACCCCCATTGTCAAGGTCCCAGCCTCTGGGCACTGGTCTATCCTTACCTTCTCTCGGGCCAGCTCCAGAACACCACTCTGGACCTTCCCTGGACAATGGGTGTTCAGCAGGCTGTATGGGTGCTGAGAGTTGGAGCCAGGAGGCAGGCAGGTCCCAGCAGAAGCTGCCTAGCTGCCTGGCCTCCGGTGTGAGTCAAATAAACACTGGACTCCGTGCAGGGTGGCGTGGGGCAAGCAGGGGGCTGGGCTGGAGCCACCCGCTGTTTATGTTCCTGTCATAGTGTTTAATTCTGCTCTGATTTATCCCTTTATTTAAAGAGGAAGGGTTAACAGGATCCCACCCCCACCCCAGCTGGCTGACCCTCCAAATATGGAAATTTTTGGGGGTTTTCAGGGGAAAGGAGCCTCTGGGAAGAGGCAGGGAGAAGAACTGCACATAAAGCATTGCTGGTGCCCACTGCCCCACCCCCCTGCAGGGCAGAAGAAGACCTTCCTCAAGCACAGGCTGCCTTCCCTATATCACTCTTGTTGGTTGACTGCTGTAAACAGCTCTACCAGTGCCTGGCCACATGGCCTCGAGCAGCAGGTTCCCTCTGGCCACTGCAACCCACAACAAACCACCAAGTCTTTCCTCCCAGGAGATGGGGGATGAGAGTCCAGTGTCTATCCTAGTAGGGTAGATTCAGCTTTGACTTTGAAGGGAAGGGTCTGGCAGGGCTGGTGGCCACTGCTATCTTTAGGCTCAGAGAGTTCACTGCCTGCTGAGGTCATCCAGCATGCCTTTCTGTCCCAGAGTCCTGTACCTGGACATCTACCCACTTGAGGCTTCTAGGAGGAGCTCTGTGCTGTGCAGGGCACAAGTCCCCTTAGGCGGAAAGTGTTTGCTGAGTAGATTGTATGGCTTTCCTGTGGCCTATGGTTCCAAGGCACCAGGCAGAGAGCAGGAAAGGTTTTCTATAGTTGAGAGGGAGTGTGGTGTAAGACCTGGTATTTCAGGGCTATGGGCTGTACCTTAGGATCAAGGACACAGAAGGTTCCCAGGAAGGAGAGAGACACCAATTGTTAGGTTCTTACTTTACAGCAAAGAAAATGCTGGGAGAAAAGACAGCAGAGCTAGCAAGGAAGACTACTCTGGGTTCTCCCTAGGCTCCTTAGGTGAGTGCCACAATCAGAGACTTGTAGTAAACATTACAGATCTCCCTCTGGGAGTCAATCCCAGGGTAAAGCCAATCCTCAGGGTCCTGCTTCTCCAGAAACTCCCCAGGGCCATCTGTGATCACCAGAAATGTTATTGAGATGCTGGGGACACAACGGCCCAGTGGCTGGGCTCTGGGGATCCTGAGCCTTGCTTGAAGGAGCCGTGTTCAGAATACCCCAGAGTCCCGTCAGGTGAGGAAGGAGGGAGGCACGCATACTGGTGCTCCAAGAATCTGAGTCCTCACTTTGAAAAAAGCTGTGTCCTGAACTGAGTGTCACAGTAAATCCTAAAACTTGCTCACTGAGCCACGATCTCAGTAAATCAATGAGCCTTGGTTCCTGTCCCACTCTGAGATGGGAGCTGGCTCACACACTGAGTCCTGATCTCAGTAACACAAGAAGCCTTCATTCACGTAACACTCTGAACCCAACCTTAGTCAAACATTGAGCGCTCTACTGGGTGTGGTGGTGGTGTACACCCTTATTCCAATACTCAGGAGGTAAAGGCAGGCATGTGTCTGTGAGATGGAGGTCAGCCTGGTCTACATAGTGTTCCAGGCTACATAAAAAGACCCTATGTGTGTGTGTGTGTGGGGGGGGGTGTTGTTGTTTTATTGTAAGAGCTCTGATCTCTCTCTGAGCCCGGATCCTGATTACATACTGAGACTTGATCCCAGAGATAGAATGAGCCCTGATCCTAACTAGATACTGTGTAAACTGAGGGGTTCCGAAGCACCTGGTGTATAAACTGAGAGTATGACTTCTCCAAGGTATGGTTGAAAAGGTTCTTATTGTAGATATGAGGGAGAGTGTACAGCCAGAGATGCCTGGAAGAGTCCAGAGCAAAGAAAGTAGCAAACTGAACATGGCCAGCAGACTAGACCAGGGCATGAAAGGAGATGGGAGTGGGGGAGGAAGGGTGAGAGGAGAGATGAAGAAAAGACAGCATGGACAGAGGAGACTGAGAGAAGGGCCAAGAGATGAAGACAAAAGAGAGACGGTACAGTCAAAATAGAGTTATTAGTGAACGGCAAACCAGGGAGGGTGTGAGGTGCAGGGAGGGGAAGCCCCTGAGCTGGAGAAGTTTAGGAAAGGGGTGGAGTAAGAAGAGCCAGAAAGTCAATGCAGACTCTGTAACAGGTACTCATGATTCTGAGAGAGCTGGAAGGCCAGCATGCACCTTGGTATGCTAACAGGCACCACAGATAGCTGTTTGGCCCCGAGTTTCTTTTGGATCTGATATACACAGACCCCCAAGCCCATAGACACCATCAGGTCCATCTCTGTCATATTGAGCCCTGATCCTGCATGTGTGGTTTCTTCTTTGTTGTACTCAGATACACAGGCATGTTGGTCCAGAACAGTTGCATACTGGTCCCCATCTCCGATTATAGTTATGTAGTGATCTTGCTCTCCTCTAAGACCTGGTCTCGTTTTCCTCACAGCTGGGGCCTCATGCTTGGGTGTGTGATCTTTCCTTCTTCCCTCCTTCCCTCCCTTCCTCCCTCCTTCCCTCCCTTCCTCCCTCCTTTCTTCCTTTCTTCCTTTCTTCCTTCCTTCCCCCTCTGTTGAGTCTGCCGCCTCTGTATCCATTATGACTTCCACCTCTGATATTCTCTCAAGTGCTCCCTTAGTTCCAGCCTCCCCTCACAATGAAGTCTTCAAGCATCTTTGAGTGATCACTCCCAGATTCCCCTGTCCTAGTGGAGAGGGTGTGTATACTGGGAAAGCCTGGAAGGAGAGGCACAAACCTGGCCCTTGAGGAAGAGGAAAGCTGCAAGCAAGCAGGTCACAGAGACTTGTCTGAGGCTGACAGCCACACCTTCCTCCTGGAAGGAGAAGGCTTCTACTGGGGCAACTATGCCTCTTTACCACCCTCCCTGCCTCCGTTGCTTTGGGGCAGAAAAGTCTGCTGCGGGCCTCTGCAGAGTGAGCATGCGTGGTGGAGGCTTGCTTGGCCCTGTTAACTTCTTTTCTTCCCTCCAGGAGGTTAGGAGCCAGAGCCCACATATTATAGGCCAGTTGAGGCTTTGCTGAGGGCAGGCTGTGGTGGGCTAGGTCCCCCAGATCACACATAAACAGCCTTCAGAGGGGTTTGCAGGCCCTTTCCCCCAGGAGCCTGAGGCTAGGTGTTGACCGGGGTTGGAGTGTCCCTCTGCTGCCAAGGCTCATGCCTGCTAGAGAGAAACTCTCCCTCTTGCAGGTATCATCCCTGCCCAGCTTCTGGGTGACCCTTCAACTTGGCCTTCTGCTCCAAACTCCTAGGATGCTGTATGTTGGACCCTCTCACCAGTCTGAGAACTTTCTGTGGGCTGTCAGAGCCCAGCATAGACTAGCCACCCTGTCAAAGCCGGCAGAGCAAGGCTGGTTTCTTTCCCTAACCCCCGTTGTCTAACCACTGTTCACCTTCCCAGAGCCCTGAGGGTTCCACTAAGGGTTGGGGTTGGGGGGAGCTGTTACTGGTTTTTGCCTCCAACTGTACCCTTCCTGTCCACCAACTGAGCAAGGGTGATACCTCTTCCAGGAAGCCCTTTGAAGTCACCCAGATTGCTTGGTTTGTCCCCAACCCAGCACATCACCACACGCCATGGAATTGTCTGCTTTGAGCTTGCTCCACTTCCACCTGAACGAATCCTTGGGATTCACGCCACCTTGTAGAGTCAAGACTCTGGGGACCAGCATAAATGGAGTGCTACCGAGAGGCCTGGAGGTGTTATGTGGCTCAGTGGGGAATGCCCACACCACCCACAAGAGAGTTGTAAGTTACAGAGAGCATGTTGACGGATCCCGAGTGGCCATGTCAGCCAGCCCAGGATTTCTTAGAGATGTCAGAAAGCTCCCAGGGACAGAACGAATTTCTTCTCAAGTCTCTCTCCCTTTAGGTCATGTTATATACCATGCCCTAAACTCTGATGGGAGTGGCTACTTCTGTCCCTCACGGCTCTGAGAACAAGGCTGTGTGGCATGTTCTAGCATAGGATTCCCTATTGGTCACCAGGGGCCATGGCTACTTCTCTCCTTAACCCATGAGTGGGGAATAGCTCGTCTTGGCTTTTCCTTAGGCTCTGCCCAAACCCATCCTGATGTCTGTATGTGGCTTCTTAGCTGTCTAGTGGCTCCACTGTTGCTCTTCTGGAGATTGGCTGCCCTGCCTGGCTCCACATGGGACCAGGAAGCTAAAGGGTGGCTCCGGATGCTCCACCTGACTTCCTGTGCCAGGCTTGGGAGGGGCAGGCACTGAGGTGCTCTAGGGATTGGCTGGGCAGGAGTATGAGAACTCCACAGCCCCAAGGTAGCAGCAGCTTTTATAGGAGAAGCAAGCCATCTGCCCAGGGTCATGACCCTGAGGACCCAATACGTGTTGGGCGGGACCAAAATCCACGTAGGGAGCAGGGCGGGGGTGCTAGTTGCAGCAACTGGGAGGTTCTTGGGGACTCTGAAATCACAGGTGTATGTACAAGTCTGCCAGGGCTCAGAGTGTAACTGTAATAAAGACCCACATGCCTTCTAAGGCCAAGCGAGCCATGGCTAGGGAAGCACCTGCTTGCTTATTTTTATTACTAATCATGATTTTTGAGACAGTCACATTCTGGTCCAGGCTGAACTGGAACCTACTATGTAAACATAGGCCAGCTTTGAACTCACAACAATCCTCCTGTTTTAGCTACCCAAGGGCTGATTACGTACGTGTGTGAACTACTGTGCTGAACTTGGTAGCATCCACTTCAGATCCAGGAGCAACTGCGTTCGATTGGCTTGAACTGCCCTTTGGTTTCCCCTCATTCAGTCTGGCGTAAAGACCCAACTTTCCCTGAGTCACCTAGCAGCTCTCTGAGGCACAATTAAGACCTTAAGACCCCATACCCTGCTTTCCTAGGACCTTAAGGCCGGGCACTGTTGTGAATAGGACCTGGGCTGTATCTTGCTGACTTCCCCCTCAAAGTCACAATCTGAGAAACTTTAGCTTGGGAATGGGACTAACAAGAATGCCACATGTTTCTGGGGAATCACACTTGGTCACACTCGGGAGTCCTGACGTTCCCAGGTCTCCCTGCCACGCTGGTTCCTTGCTCACCTCTAGCCTAGACAACCACAGCTTCCCTGTTCCTTGACACTGTTCGCCAGTTCAGCCTTTCTAAGGGCTACTGGGATGTGCAGAGTTGGGGGGTGGGGGTGGGGGGGCAACTGCTTAATTCTTCTGAGTGCCTGGTGCACATGGTCTCTGCTGGTTCTTCATCTCGGGCAAGCTGTTCTTTGTGCCTGGGTTACCTTGTAGAGTTTGCACACTCTGTTCCCCGTGCCTAAGTCACCTGATATAAGTGTTTAGGACTCATAGTCAATATCCCATACAACACTCTGTGAACCTCCTTAAGACCCTGGTACCTTGGATACACCCCCCCTCCCAGGGAAAAGTTATAATCTTATAATTCTTTGGTCCCTATGAGGATACCTCCAAAGATCTCACTAACCCCTCCCCCTCCCAAGGGAACCCCAAGTAGGTTTTGCTGACCCCACTTTGGTTGTGAGAGGCCTAGAGAGGCTCATTCTGATGCTCAGTGTCCCATAACAGGGGCCAAAGCACTAGGTTTGACCTCTGCGCTGTCCAATTCCCAGGTAGAAGCTCTACTGAAGCTGAGTGCACAAGCAGCCCAGGCCTTGTTGCCTGTCGTGTGATGGTTCTCCTCCACTGTGCAGAGGACTGGCTCGGTCTCCTATTGTCCCCTGCAGACTGTAGGTAGAGCTGGGAGTTCTTTCTGCAGGCATTAGATCAGGCTCAAACCCCAGCACTGGGGTCTTAAGGGATTCAGGCTGAGTTGGTTCCTCATACAGTTCACAGCTGGGGTGGAAACAGGGTCAGGAGACCCATCTAAGAGAGTAGTGTAGGGAAAGGCTGGACAGACACATTCAAAGCCCTAAGGTGGTAGTTGTGTGGCCCAATACTTTGTGGAAAGCCAGGGCAACCTAGGTACATCATGGCCTTGGGATTGACTAGACCTGTGGAAGGAGTCTTACTCAGACATCTTTGGACCTACTTCATCTCCTCAGGGGGCACGGCTGGAGCACTCGCCTTCCCTAGTTCATGCTCTGTGCAGCAGCTCCATGCCCAACAGTGTCATGTTCACCTGTTTCCCTGTTTTTATTTGCATGGTATCTGGCTGGACTGGAACTAGTGAGGGTGTGGCCGCGGAATTGTGTCAGGACAGCTGTGAAGGTTGCAAATAAATGCTTCCGAAAGACCCCTCTGGAGTTGGGCTTAGAGGCACACACCTGCAATCTCAGGATTTGGAAGGTGGAAGCAGGGGGATCACTGTGAGTTTGAGGTCTGAGCAACACAGTGAGCCTGGGCTACATGAGACCCTGTCTCAAAAACTAAAATCAACCAACCAGCCAACCAACCAAACCAAGAAATATAAAGCAACCCCCCCTACCCTCCAAGCCCACTGGAACCGGGTCTGATGCACACACTCTCTAAAGCTGGCACTTGAAAGCTGAACACAGGATGACCACTGCAGCTTTGAGCTCAACCTAACCTATAAAGCTAATAAAGAGTTTCAGGGAAGCCTGGGATATGGATTGAGGCCTTGTCTCAAAACAACAAACAAACATGAAAGAAAACCCCTCTGGCCTTCTGGGGTTACCATAGCCAACTTCACCTCACACTATCTTGTGCAGAATTGAAGAAATCCCTGAAGGCTCCCAGGAGGAAGCAAAGCTCCCTTCATTCTGACTGTGCTGACAGAAAGACCTGCTCAGCAGACACACAGCCAGGCAGCCCCTGGGGGGAGGGAAGCCCCTGGCAGCCATTGCTGAGGGGCAGCAAAGAGGCAGGCAATGGCAGGTAATCCCTGTGGGCTATGCTTTCCCTTCACCAGCCTCTCTCTCAGTCCAGCCTGAGGCAACCCAGCTGCTCCACGTCTGCCCCGCCAGCCACTCTGGCCACCAGCCAGTTCCCAGCCAGCCAGCCCCCTCGGGACCCTGCTCTACAGCCTTCTCACAGGGCAGCTACACCAGGGAAGCTCAGTCCGGAAGCATCGCTCCGAGGTCCTGTTGTGGGCTGAGCAGAAAATCCAGTGATGGGCCTCAGTAAAGAGGTAGAGGAAGGACCTAGGCTAGAGCAAAAGCCTTGAGCCAGGGGTGGGCAGATGTGGTCCCCTGTAGAGAAATTAGATGCTGCTCCAAGCCTTGTCCCCTTCTGATGCTAAGGGCTAGGGACCCAGAGCTCATCAAATACTGCTTGGATCACTATTTCCCAGCCCGGTCTGAGGGACCATCCCACTACCTTCCTTGACAGGAGAGGAAACTGAGCTGTTGGCTTTGGACTCAGCAGCAGTGTGTGATAGATTTCATGAATGAAATCCAGAGTGGGCAAGGTGGGTGAGGGTCACTGGGAGAACAGAAAGCTACCCCATGGGGCAGGGAGGGTGCCACTTCTACCCCTCCCCCTCCAAACTCACTCTTTCCATCTCTGCGATTGTCTCTGTGGCAGAGGGCTGTGAACTGGACTTGCTTCCTGGCACTGTTTCTCTTCCCTTCTCTTCTTCCTGAATCACCCAACTGGGCAATAAAGATACCCTGATCCGTGCATGGGGGTGCCGGAGGCAGCAGTGCCTGGGGAACTCACCAGTTCTTGCTGCATCTTCTCTGCGATGAAGATGAACCTGGGCTCTGAAGCTCTAGGTCTGCGACCAACAGACAGTGCCTTCCCAGGGCCTGACGTCAGGCTAGCCAGCTGCTTTTGGACACAGGCAGAGGGGTGGGAGGGGTGGGGGCGGAGCGGTCTCCCTCTCCACCCCTGCTGGACTGGCCGCCTGTAGGAGAGGGGGATGGAGAGAGCCTGGGGGGGGGGGCTGTCAGAGATACCACACCTTCCCTAGACAGAGGGTTGAGCCTTAGCTGTTCAGACCAGGAAGAGTGGAGGGGGGCAGGGTTGGCTTCTGGCCCAAGGCTATGGGTTGTCTTAGAACAACTTGGTCAGTTTCTGAGAGAAGGAAGATCTGCTGGGTGGGTCCTGCCCCAGCAGCCAGGGGCCTAGGGCATCCAGGCAGGTACAGTCATAGACAGCTGGCAGAGGATGGTCTCTGGGCAGGGCAAGGGCTGAATGTCTCTGGGGCTGAGGCTGTACAGGGCTGTTTGCTCTGCCAGGAGTTCCCTCTAGTCCTCTGCTCCTCGTGTCTAACACCCACGTCAATCACACCACAGTGCTTCCCTGAGCACCCACTCAGCAGCCATTCTCACACCGCTGATCCAGGAGGGCTATGTGCAGGAGGCCCCGGGTACCTCAGAACTCACATTGGGTGTGATAAAGAGTATAGGAAGAAGTGGGTGCCCAGTGGCAGATCCAGCCAGCCCAGACTAGAAGTGAGGGCAGGACTCTGAGTGGATAGAGGGAAGTGTCACAGGAGTGGGCTGCTGGGATGGGTAGAGGGAGGAAAAACCATTTGAGTAGGGGCAGCTGCATAGTCTGCAGGGCAGAAACCTGGAGATCGTGATGAAGCTGGGAGGGAGTGGTCACTCTCACAGTCTCAGCAGCCCTTAGGGGCTCAAGTGGTGGCTTTGATCCTTATGGGAACAGAAGGTTCTAGAAGAGGGTGTAATCCCCCAGCCTTAGTCCACACTCACCATAGTATCTGTAGAATCTCATTGTATTTGTCCCACGTGGGTAAATTGAGCCCCAGAAGTGCAGAAGTCCATGGCTTGTTAGGCCACCCCCCTTAGGTCAGCACTGCCTTCTGGTCCTGGAGGGAAGGTTTCAGGCTTCTGTTGGGCTGCAGGGCTGAGGGGTAGGGATTCAAACTCACTTCTCTGGCCAAGCAAGAAAAGGGCTAGAGGTTGGAGGAGCTCACATTTCACAAGCTGGCCAGAGGTGGGTCCAGAAATCCATGGTCCTCACCTAGAGATCAGTGCCCACCTGTTCCTTCTACACTCAGCCAGTGGCTGAGACTTTCAGTGCCTGGGATACCCGGCTGTAGCCTGGGTGCATAGTTCCTATCTCTGCCCTGTCTCCATGTTGGAACAACACAGGAAGGGGTGTGCTGGCTTTTCCTCTTCAGTGCCCTTCTGCCACCTCCAGGAAGCACCTGGGTGGGTCCTGTCCTATCACTTGGCAGGGTATACAAACCTGAGGAGAAGGAAGGGTGGCGCTGAGGATCAGGGGCCAGGGCAGCCCTGAGGCAGAGGTCTAAGCCTCAGTGGGGCTCTTGGCTGCTGCTGTGCTTGCTGGACTTTGTCTGAGGGGTGACAAGGTACACAGGTCATAGGTGACAGGACAGGTGCATGGCTGGGTGCAGGGGGGCTGGAAAAAGGAGATGGCTGAGGTTTGATGGAGCCCTAGGGCATTACTGGGTAACTTGGGGCAACGTGACCTTTGCAAGAAGGGGAGAAGACACATAGCTATCTGCCTCCTGGGGGCTAAGCGGGCCTCAAAGGGCTGAGAAGGTTTCAAGGGGTCTCACCATGATCCTGAGCAAGGTGAGCTGAGAGAATAACTCAAGCTCTCCAGCCTTTGTGCATTGACACCAACAGGGGAAGTTGAGAGACTCTGCTCAACTGCTGGGTCATGTCTTGCTTGCCATCTAGAAACACAGCCTAGGGGGTCCATCATTCAGCAAGAAGTGCAGGATGAAGCTGGGTGGTGGTGGCACACCTCTTTAATCCCTACACTTGGGAGGCAGAGGCAGGCAGATCTTTGAGTTCAAGACCAGCCCGATCTAAGGAGTGAGTTTCAGGACAGCCAAGGCGACACAGAGAAACCGTGTCTCACAAGACAGACAGACAGACAGACAGACAGACAGACAGACAGACAGACAGATGAAGAATGAGACACCCACAGTGGTATCTGTCAGGCACAGGCCCAGGGCTAGGTCTCATTCAACCTCCAAATTTTCTAAGGAGCTGCTGGGTTCCACTCTTAGGACAAATCAGAGAGGTAAAGTCACCTGTCCAAGGGTACGTAGTTAGAAAGAGGGGAGCCAGACCTGGAGCTGTCCCTTCTGTCAAGCTGCCAGTCACACATGAAGGCAAAGCCTGGCCTGCTTTCTCCATGCAGGCTTCAGAAGCAGCTCCAGGCCTAGTACTGGGCAAACTGTGGGCTTCTGTCTCTTCTAGCACATTGGCCCTGGGGACCATGTACTACCCTGATTTGGCTGGGCTTTCAGCTCCCTTGGTAAAACTGGACTAGGGTCAAGAGTTGGCCAAACCCCCTGCAGAGCCTGGACTGGCTTTCTATTTCAGACCTGTCTGGCCTCTGATGGTCCCCTGGGATCATGATAGCTGAGTCTGCATGGGACTACACAGTGGGTCTCAGTAGGACAGCCAGAGCCGCTCTCTAAACCACATTGCTGTGTGTGCGCAGAGCAGAGATGCTGTATGTTGTCCTGGTACTGTCCTTCAGGGGCACTAGGGGTACCAGGGGCACTAGGGGCACTAGGGGCAGGGGTGTGAAAGGGAGGAGGGATGCTGTTGGGTTAGATGTTCACTTTCTGGAAGGCCGGTGACAAATTCCTGGGGTTGACTGACAGGCAAGGCTCAGGGTAGCGTGACTGGGAGGAGCATCAGATGATGAGCAGCCAGTCAAGGTGAGCCTGGTAGAGGTTCAGGTCAGAGTCCCCGTGCCCCCCACCCCCCAAATCCGGGATCCTGAATCCAAATTGTGCTTGAGTAAAGGAGTCTTGAAAACAGCTTGTCAGCTTGCCTGACCTCTAATCTGCCAGAGCTGAGGGTGCTCAGGGTCCCTATTTTATTTGGTGTTATGGCCACAGCTTGCTGAGGGTCATGGTATATTTGACAAAGAGGCTCCTTAGGCCTGGTAGAGCCCTACAAAGGGCACTGTCCACATCTTACTGTCTTCCTGGACTCTACACCAGACACTGAGGTTCCAAGAGAACCAATGTTTGTCTTTTTTTTTTTTTTTTTTTGTCTCTCAATTATTTAAAAATTGTGTGTGTGTGTTGTAATGTGTGGTATGTGGTGTATGTGTGTGTGGTATGTGTAGTGTATATGAGGTGTGTGTGGTGTGATGTATGGTATGTGTGATGCGTATGGTGTGTGTGTGTGTATGGGTTTGTGTGTGGTATTTGTATGTGATTGTGGTGTCTGTGTAGTGTGAGTGTGTGTTTGTGGTGTATGTGAGGGTGATGTGTATGAGTGTGGTATGTGTGTGTGTGTGTTATGTGTATATGAGTGGTGTGTATGTGATGAGTGTGTGTGTTTGTGGTATGTGTGTGTGTGTATGTGTGTGTGTCTGTCTGACTTTGAGGGAGGTATGTGCACATAAGCACAGAGGAAGGTTTTGGATGTCCTGGAGCTGGAGTTACATGTGGTGGTGAGCTGTCTGGTATGAATGCTGGGAACTGAACTGGGTCCTCTGAAGGACAGTAGATGTTCTTTACTGCTGAATTAACTCTCACGCTCTACACAGGAGTGCAACAAGTCCCAGAGAAGCGGTTTTCCAGAGGAGCTGCTCTGTCTTCTTTCTCCAGACCAGGACACAAAACCTTGCTACGAGTTATCCCACACTAAGGCTTCAAAACTGAGGGTGCCCAGAGACACTTATTTCTCTGCATGTGTCTTAGAGTTTGGCCCTATCAGCAGCCTTGGCTCTATTTAGTCTCCCCACAGCTACCAGCCATGGATGGACCTCTGTCTCCAGCTTCATGGGCAGTGGCCCCAGAAGGGCCAGCTTGGGTGTCATCAGGGGTCCTTAGACTCTTTCCAGGTGAGTCAGCCTCTTTTCCCCTCTCCCTTCTCTTCCATGAGAGTCAGATGGGAAGGGAGGTCTAAGACCCCAGGGCTCAAGTCCCAGCTGTAGAGCCTCAGCTGGCTCACTGGAAAAGAGAGTAAGGACCAACCTGTGACAGATGTTCTTCCATGACCAGGGTCATGGCTAAGGCTGTGCTAGGGATCAAGGCTCAGTGTAAAATCAGAGAGAAGTGTTTGAACAGAGTCGAGACTCAGAGCATAACAAAGATCAGCACTCAGAATACTGTCCAGACAAAAGGAGCTCAGTGTGTGACTAAAGCCAAGGCTTGGTGCATGAACATGATCAAGGCTCAGTGTGAAAAATAAGATCAAGGCTCAGTATGTGACAGGCTTAGGACTCAGGGTGTTATCAAGATTAGGGCTCGGAATGTGACTAGAAGCCGAGCTTAGTAGTTAATAAAGGTCAGATCTTAGGCTGTGACCAGAAGCGTGGCTCATAGTTTCTCTGGCTACAGTTGTCCATCTACAATCCTAGGGCTTGAAGGGCTGAAGCAGGAGGATTGTTGAAAGTTCAAGGCCACCCTGATGTACACAGATTTCCAGGCCAGCCAGGATGACATAGCAAGACCTTGTCTCAAAAGGGAGTGGGGGCATAGAAATGGCTCAGTAGGTAAAGGTGACTGCCATCAAGGCTGACTATCTAAGTTCAAGTCCTGGGACACACATGATGGAAGGAAAGTCAATTCCTGTAAGTTTTCCTCTGACTTCTATATGTGCACTGTGGTTGTATGCACTTACGTGAGTAAGGTTGGAACTGGCCAGCCAACCACAAACACAGGAGGACACCATACTGATGTCAGCCACAGTAGTGTGGCTACCTCAAAGACCTCTTAGGGGTTAGGAATAAATACATTTACCACAGTAAGAGAAACCCCTATCTAAGATGAACTGAAACAAGCTGAGGATGTGAGGGGTTCAGGAGCAGGCCTGGCTTAACCCACCAGGCACCCAGCCTCCAGCTGTGTGAAACTAACAATCAGCCTTGGGAGACCTACCATCCTGTCTTCATCCACCTGTCCTCCACCAGGACTCTGAAGAGGTGCTGTCACCTTACATTATAGCTTTGTTCAAAGCTGGAGATGAACAGTTACCCTCTGTGATAAGATACAGCTTGTTCTGTTCTTTCTAAAGAACAGTCTGGGAATCAATCTCACTCTGTGTCTCTGTCTCTCTGTGTCTCTGCCTCTTTCTATTTCTGTTTCTGTCTCTGTCTCTCTCTGTCTCTGCTCTCTCTCTGTCTCTGTCTATCTCTGTCTCTGTCTCTCTCTCTGTCTCTGTCTCTCTCTCTGTCTCTCTGTCTCTGTCTCTGTCTCTGTCTCTCTCTCTCTCTCTCTCTGTCTCTCTCTGTCTCTCTCTGTTTTGGTTTTTGAGAAAAAGTTTCTATGTAGCCCTGCCTGCCTTGGAACTTGCTTGTAGACCAGGCTGCCCTCAAACTCAAAGATCTGCCTGCCTCTGCCTCCTGAGTGGGAAGATTAAAAGCATGTGCCACCACCTTCCGGCTTTGATGGAAACTTCCATTTCCATTATGTGATGAGGGAATCAGAGCCCCCAAACCTAAGGCAGTTGGCACCTCTGGCTGACTTTTGCTTAGCATCACTAATCAATTAGGCTCAAGTTTCCATCCAGTTTGCAGAGATCTTCTCATGGTCTTCAGGTGTCAGGGGGATAGACCAGAACAGCAGGCGGTATAGCCCCAGGATGGGGTCCAGAGTTCTGGCTTCTTGTAGTCTCTTAACCTAGAAACATAGGAGTGAAAAGAAGGGTTAGTGGATCCTCACCTACAATGGTTCCTGAAGGAGCTGGGCTCTAGGTTTGGAACTTTCAGCTGGGCCTGTTGGAGTGACACTTCTGGTCGGGGTCATCTGCAGAACCACTGACCTGCTACCTCTTCCTGCTTGGTGAGACACTTGAAATCTGCAGGATCTATACCTTATACTTGAAAGCTGCAAGACCAAGAGTCTGGACTGGAAGCCAGGCCCTATGTCCTACATGTGGCTCCTTTCTTACAGCACACAAAGTATAGCAGATGCAGGGAGCGAGGAAACCATCCTTATCAAGGTCTTTGGGTTTGATGGTGACAGTCCCTGTCCCGAGGACTCTGGTCTGATGGAGGAGACAAGAAGGTGACTGGGTTATAGGTACACGCGGGAAAGCCAGAAGCAGGTTACTTAGCCTCATTCCCCCCTGCACTATTAAGTCAGCAGCTCAGGGGTGCTGTGTGAGCAGTGTCTGAGATGCTGGATGATCTACATGGAGTCCCCTATGCTATATAGCTGCAGCTGGAGGGATGTCATGTTCTCTCAGGCACTTTGGTCCAGCACAGGTCCCAGGGCCCTAAGTAGAGAAACACTAGATGCTAGTGTTTTCACAGAAGCTCCAGGATGACTCTGACATGCAGATGGAGGTTGGGGAAGGGCAGTGTCCAAGCCATGCACAGGGATGCTGACCTGAGTTAACTGCCTTTTTCTCCCAGAGGCCTGTTTGCAGTAACTGTCAGCATCCTCCAGGTACACAGTCTCATTCACTCGCTCACTCATCCATCAACAACCATCTTTACAGTTTCTCAATCCTTGTAGATAATTCTTTTTCACACTGTAAACTTTGCAGGGCTTCAGCCCTGACCAGATCTCTTGCCTGCATCTCATCTCTGGAACAGGTTTGTTTACAGTCCACTGACGACTCTTCTCCTGCTGCCTTTGGTGTTTACATGGGCACTGCACTGTCCCAGGAAATCCAAGGACAGGAAGGAGGTGGACAAGGCAGGCCCCCTGACGTGAAGATCTTGGGGTTTGTCCAGACCTGTCTCCGGCTCACAAAGAAGGCCTGGGGTTGGGGTGAGAGGCACTGAAGGGCAGGAGCAGAATTAAGACGTGGCTCTTCAGGTTCCTGTTTGTTAAGAGGAGAGAGCCCAGGCAGGCTTCTTGGAGGAGGGGACATGGAATTAGTTGTCTGTGAAGACTGATGTGTAAGGTAGTGGGCATGGAGCATCAGGTGCTTTCCAGCTCTGGAAAGAAAGCAGACATGCAATATTTTGTTTTGTTTTTGTTTTTCGAGACAGCGTTTCTCTGTGTAGTCTTGGCTGTCCTGGAACTCACTCTGTAGATCAGGCTGGCCTCAAACTCAGAAATCTCCCTGCCTCTGCCTCCCAAGTGTTGGGATTAAAGGTGTGTGTCACCACTGCCCAGCCATGCAATGGTTTTTTTAAAAAATTATTTTGTATATGAGTATACTGTCGCTGTCCTCAGACATACCAGAAAAAGTCATCATATGGTTGTGAGCCACCCTGTGGTTTCTGGGCATTGAACTGAGGACTTTTAGAAGAGCAGTTAGTGCTCTTAACCATTGAGCCATCTCTCCAGCTTTGACATACAATGGTTTGACTCTACTGGGTAAATGTGGTCTGATAGAATGCTATCTCCACTCCAGGCTGATTGTCCTTGGGCACGCTACCTAACTCCCTGTGCCTCTGCTTCCTCCTCTCTCCAGGAGTAGCTGCGATGTGTTGCTCCCACAGGGCTGGGCTGTAAGAGAAAATATGCTAAAACAGTGTATGCTAGACTGCCTTAGGCAGTCTGGGGGCAAGGGCCGAGAAATCCCATAGAACTCTGTCCATGGCAGGCTGGGAGCGAGGCTGAGAGCATCTTAAACCAAGCTGTG
The DNA here is from genome assembly GCF_011762505.2 of Arvicanthis niloticus. Taxonomy (NCBI): domain Eukaryota; kingdom Metazoa; phylum Chordata; class Mammalia; order Rodentia; family Muridae; genus Arvicanthis; species Arvicanthis niloticus. The sequence goes on from NC_047670.1 coordinate 49,001,263, forward strand.
TGCCTGTCACACCTCAGCATTTGGGGCTGTGTGAGGAGTGTCTGAGATGTTGGATGGTCTGCATGGTCCCACTGCAGCTGGGGGGATAGCACATTTCCCCAGGCACCTTGGTCTAGAGCACAGGAACCAGGGGAAAATTGTGCCCAAAGACTTTTGATGCTTGAATCTCCAGGAGAGCAGGCCGATCTGGCTTCCAGTAGGGGAATCTTTGCTTTTGGCCACTGAGTCTCTGTGGTGGGGCTTAGTGATGTCTCAGGACATCCGGTGCCAAATTCTGGAATCTGATTTAATCTGCTTCCTCTGAGTCTGAGGACACAGTGGTCTAACCTGAGCTCACTGGGTCCCTGGCTTCTTCCCTAACCCTTCTAACAGTGTCATCCAGGGCAGAAGGTAGAGGACTTGGATGGTATTGGGTAGCCTGGAGACTGGTTTTGCATAGATGCTTCCTGTTCTTCCAGGAGAGAGGAAAGATGGGACAGAACATGTGTCAGGCCCTGAGTCTGCCACGCAGTAGACACTCAGCAGATGCCAGCTCTAACTCCAGATCCATGACTAACACACCCCTCCTCAGCCCCTGAAGGTTTCCCCACACTTTGGGGAAAGTCAAGCAAGACATGTCAGTGTTAGGTTTCAAACCTGGGACAAAGGGCTAACTGAGGTGACTCTTTAACATATCACAGCAGACCTGGCTGCTTGGTTCTCCCAGCATCCCTCAGTCCCTATGTGTTATGAGGTATGGCTGGTATATCCCACCCCCTAGTCTAAATCCCAGAGGCTGAGATGTTCTTCCCCCAGCTGCCCTTCTCTATGTAATCCAGCCATTTTGATTACCTGGCCTTTTTGATCTACTCTTTACTCTTCTGGCTCTCCCCTCCCCCATCTTCTTGGATGGCCCAACCCAGGGCCATGTTCACTCTGGACTCTCCCAATGTCCTTCCCTCTGGCTATGCTCTCCTCTTTTTCTACAGTAAATCTTCTCCATTGTAACAAGGAATAATCATGTCCTTTATTTTTTTTATTTCTCTCTTTTTTTTCATTCAGTCAGGTGGCACATGAAACCCCATGCCATCTAGGTATTTTGCTAGGGTGTGAACTGTGTGGTCCCAAACAACTCTGCCATGCCCAGCTGCCAGCCCACCCCCTTCAGACCTCTGCACCTTATTGGTGCTGTTCCTGTGCCAGCCCTTCCCACCTTCAGTGGCCTGAAGCCTCCTGTGAGTGCTAGGCTAATGTTATCCAGACCTGTGAGTCTGTCACTCTTGGAGACATATAGTCCATGGCCTGTCAACTCTTGAGAACCGTCCTTGAATGATACTGGATGATCAGGGTTGCTTGTACCCCAGCGCTGATAGTGATTCCTTCTCTAAAGCAATGGCTGGATGGATGTTCTTGGTGAACAGTGTTTTATGTTCAGCCCTGTAAGCTAGCAGATCAAGGGAGAGGTCAGTTTGAATCCTCTGATTGATAGGACAGGGCAATCTTAGTTATCAAGAGGCTAAGACAGGAAGAAGAAGAACATGCGTCTGAAGCTGTGATAACCAGTTTCAAAAAAACTAACCAACCATGATAGACCCAAATCCACCGGTCCTCTCATGACGGAGATTGCTACTCTCTGGGCTATGTTTTCTGGAAACAAGGGCACAGGCTCCCCTAAAAAGGTTCGACAGAAGGTCAGCTGTTCTGTTGGGGGACAGTGATGTGACATCAGTGAGGTGCCTTCAGTCTCTATAGTTCTGGAGAGCCATGGGATCCTCTGGTGGCAAATGCTTATCAGTGCAGAGGGCTCGAGGCTTGAGTTTCACGTTGAGCATCTGGCTTCTTTGAGCTCCTGTCCCTGAGTTCCCCCTGCTGGAGACTTGGGAAATGGGAACAAGGCTTAGGTCCCTTGCTTCATCATAGGGAGAGAGAAGCATCTTAAGGTTCCAGAGGTCAGAGATTGAGTCTTGTCTTCTGGATTCTTGTGCCCCTGTGCCCAGGGATGAGGCTTCAGTTGTCCTTAGCCTGGGCCTCCATGTCTCGGGCAGCAGCAATGTTAAAGTTTTCCGATCTCACTGTTCCACACCCCCACACCCCATCCCCCCCCCCAACCCCAAAGCCTGACCATTGTTTTCCCACAGGCCTCCTCCAGGGGGCGCTCATACCCAGCAGGTACAGCCATCCTTTGTGGGTAAGGCCGGCTTGCCAAATCCTGGGCCAATGGACTGTCTATCCGTCTGCCCTCTGTGGAGTCTTGTGTGGATGCCTGAGGCATTCTGTGCCACCCCAGTCCCCGAAGCTCCCTGCTTTACTCAATCTGTCTGAATGTTGCCCGGGAGTCATATCACCTTCCTTTGTCTCTTCTGCCTTCTGAGGGTAGGGGGTCTGGGGTGGGACTCGGAAGTGGGTAGGGGGGCGGGACCTGAGTCGAGACTCAAGGGGACCAAGACAGAGGACCATGGCCCAGTCACCAGACCTTCCATTGTTCCCTCTCCCTTGTTTCTTGTTCCTCCTGACCATTTCAGAGGCCCTAATCTAACATGGTGAGAACAGCAGAGCAACCTAATGACAAATCCTGTTTTCCATGTCAACCAAATCACAAGCTCCCTGTTGTCCTCCATGGAGGACTAGAGACCCCAAGGCAGAAACAGCGCTGCTCTGCTCTGGAGTAGAGTGGTCTTTGCCCGGAAGCCTAGTCAAGGTCTGAAAAGCTCTTATTTAACACACAGGATCTTAGCACTGCTGAGGCCAAGTGGGGAAGGGTGGTTAGAGATTCAGGGTCATGTCTCCCTCCCCTCCAGCCATATGCAGATGCAGGCCTGCTTCAGGTTGCTTTCCTCTCATCATCAAGCAAAGCAAAGTCTATTTGACACCTCCTGAGCCCATGGGTTCAGCCCAGGGCTGGCTGTGCCTAAGGGTAGGGTACATCAGGGAAAAACAGCTAAGAAGTTGCAGGGACCATTTATTTATATATTTGTTGTTGTTTTGGTTAAGATTTTCCCCTCTGATTTTTTAAAAAAGATTTATTTATTTTATGTATATGAATACACTGTTGCTGTCTTCAGACGCACCAGAAGAGGGCATCAGATCTCATTACAGATGGTTGTGAGCCACCATGTGGTTGCTAGGAATTTAACTCAGGACCTCTGGAAGAGCAGTCAGTGCTCTTAACTACTGAGCTATCTCTCCAACTCACCCCACCCAACCCCCACCCCTGATTCTTATTAGTGATTATTAACTCACAGAGTGGTGTGTTTCCTCATGTCATTTACATATAAGCATCTAAGTCATTTTGATTGTATCTTGTCTTCCTGTCACGCACATAGGTTACCTTCCTATTCTCTAATAGCCCAGCCTCTACTTCATCAGCTCGCCCACACCTGGCTTATCTCACTTAATGAGATGGTCTCCACTCTCCTGCAAAGGACATATTTGTTCTTGGTCGTGGCTGAATAAAGCCCCGCTGTGTATAAACGCTACCATTCTTTATCCATTCAGCTGCAACTCGGTTATTAGAGCCAAATGGACAGTAAACACGGATGGGCAGGTGCTTCCGTGGTGTGCTAGCTTAGATTCCTTTCTGTATACACCCAAGATATGGCATTTGTAGAAGAGAAAAACATAGCCCAGGGAGGCAGGTGATCTGTCCGAAGTCATGTGGCTGGGACCTAACACATGGGGAGTTTCCATGTGTGCACTGACGTGTAGTGAGTGATATGCTTTTAGAGGGTTGAAGGACATGAGGCAGAGGCTTCTGAACCAAGGTGGAGAAGTGAGTGGACGAGGTGCAGGGTTAGGGTGTCCCATCTCAGCCACTGATCTAGGAGTCTTTAAAGACCTTTTCTGCGTTCCCAGTGGAGGAGCCTCGTGGGACCTCTGACCCGCGCAATTAGCTGGTGGGGCATACTGAACCCTCCAGCTTCCATTCTGGACAGACCTGACTCCACTGACCCTCAGAGTCCAGTGTCAATTTCCTGTGAGCACCTCTCTCCCCGGCGTCGACTCTAACACCCATGAGGGCTCAGTGTCCCTCCTAATGGCCACCAGTGGACAGCATGGGAGGGTGGTGCTGACACAGTATTCTGGTTTCAGTGGCTGGACAGGTGGTGGGCATCACTTGAGAACATATCATGCCTGTGATATGTTGAAGGTGAAAGAACAGGGTTTCTGGCTGACCTCTGGGGTCCTGACACCTAGGAGTTCCAGATGGGGTCCTGACCCCTGTGGGTGGGGTTGCAGGGATATGGCTGGCTAGCTCCCGCATACTTGGTAGTAGCTAAGACTGCCCTGGGGAGATTCTAGTGATACAGGAAAAATGGGGATCCTCTTAGGGTTCTTAGTCTCATTCATAAAATAATGTAAGAAAAAGTCAAATGGAAACTTGAGGACAATTTTATTAGAGTTAAAGCAAAATCAAACAACCCGGCAGTGCTGGTCACACCTTTAATCCCAGCATTTGGGAGGTGGAGACAGGTGGATCTCTGTGAGTTCCAGGCCAGCCTGGTCTACAGAGAATTCTAGGACAGCCAGGGATTCCCCTAGGATAAAACTCTGTCTTGAAAAACCAACAAAAGGGCTGGAGAGATGGCTCAGTGGTTAAGAGGATTGATTGCTCTTTTAGAGGTCCTGAGTTCAATTCTCAGCAACCACATGGTGGCTCACAACCATCTGTAATAGGACCCTATGCCCTCTTCTGCTGTGTCTGAAGACAGCGACAGTGTACTCATATAAATAAAATAAATCTTAAAACAAAAAAGATAAACCAATAAAAGTAACCAACCAAACAAACAAAAACCTCTTAACAACTACCACCACCACCACCAAACAGCACAGGCAAATTGTGAAACTTGGCAGCTGCTTAGAACAGGGTAACAGAGGAAAAAGCCATGTAGTTAGAACCCCATGGAGGCCAGGCACACAGTGGACAAGCAGCTGCATGAGGAGAGGGAGGAGGTTTTTAGAGAAAGGGAAAGCCCATGATGTTGGGAAAGCTCAGATTGTTATGAAAGCATACTTAGAGAGGAGACAGCAGGAAAGGAGAAGCCATGAATTGTGGCAGACTTATGAAGCGATCTGGTGAGTTCTGTGCTGGGGAGGAGATCCTGGGAAAGGAAAAGTACAGTATCTCATTAAACAAAGTTATTCCATGCATCTGGAAATAGCACCGTCCAAAGTGAGCCTGCCTTCCTAGGGGTAGTCCCTTGGCCAGGTTATTTTATTGATCCTGCCCAACTGAAATGTTAGGTCACTACTCGGACCAGAGATTCTACATATTGGGCTTTTATGTGTACTCTATCACTGGACTCCTCAGACCTTACTGGGCTCTGCCTTTGTCCCTCTTTACTGCCTGCTCCAGGCTGGACCCTGGACTCCAGAGAGCTCTGTGGTGCCTGCAGATTCCCCCATGAGAGGGTAGAGATTCTCTGACACCTCAGGGCCTTCTTTTAGCCATGAAATATTCCCGATTCTTGGTTAAGCTTCTCACTGCTCAGCCTTAGAGGATTGGGTAATGACTAGCCTGGAGCTCTGCAGGGGGTTAGTGGGCTGGGTCTCTGGGTACCTAGAGTGGTGGTACATCCTATGGCCAAAGTGGTTTGTGGCTGCACCTCCCTGCACCTTGGCTTCCTGTCCTGAGTGGGTGGTGGTAGGAACTTCGTGCTATTATATTGCCTCTCACTGTCCTCAAAGCCAGCACAGGAGGCAGGCTCCAAGTGACCCTGAGGCAAGACTGCACCAGCGGTTCTCAACCTGTGGGTCATGACCCATTCACAGGGTGGTGGAAGATCATTGGAAAACCCAGATCTTTACATTACGATTCAAACAGTGGCAAACTTACAGTTATGCAGTAGCAACGAAAATAATTTTATGGTTGGGGTCAACATACCATGAAGAACTGTATTAAAGGGTCGCAGCACTAGGAAGGCTGAAAACCACTGTCCTACACCCTTTCAGGGATCTTGAAGCCACAAGATTCTGAGTCAGAATCACAAAACTGCTCCCTCAGAAGGCAGTGCAGGGACTGAAGGGCAGTAAAGCCAGAGCCAGAATGGTCCACATGGTCAACTCTGATCAGAACCACCACAAGGGGGTGCTAACGTGTCATGTCTCACACTAACACTAACACTGGAAGGAGGTACCATAGCGGGCAGCTTGGTGTCTAGGCATCTTCATGGTCAGGAGCTCTCCTCAAAGGGTACTTCCAGATGCTGGAGCCACCAAAGACAGTGGCAGATGCCAGAAGAGGCCAAGGGAGTAGGAGGTCGGATGTGGGGTCACACCTGTCCCTTCTCAAGGAGGCTCAATTGTTTCTATAGGATGCCCCACTTTTTTTTTCCTGGATGCTCTGACCATAGGGAACTCTCTGGGGACTCCCTGCTCTCTGCCTGCTGAAGTAATAGCCTCCTTCCTGAGAGGATAGCCTTGGCACTCAGGTACCCATTTTTGCTTATCTGCTGTGTCTACTGACTGGCAGGCCTCTGCTCTAGACCAGACACCTGGAATGGTCCACTCTGAGGTCTAGGTCCCATATGCCATCCTAGATGTTCCTAATTGCTGCACCTGAGCTATCTGAGTGGGCTCTCTCTGGATCCCATCCATACCCTGAATTGAGAAGCCTGGTACAATGTTCAACAAATGTGTCAGGAGCCAGCAGGTTCTAAGCTTGCAAATGGAGTTCCTTCTGCCACTCTCCATAAAAGGTTGCAAGCTCTAATGTCTCCCACCCCTTACCTTCTCCTCTGGTAGCTTCAGAAGCTCCACCTGGACAGTTACTACCTCTATCCCATTTCCCCTTGGGAAGGAAAGCATCTTAGTCCTACACAGGAACCAGCCATGTTGCTAACACTTGCTCAGTCTCAGCCTGCATGGGCTCCATGCTTCCTTTCCATGCCACAGTGTGACCGAAAGAAATCAATTTCTTGACGCTAGATCATGCATGGGCATCCCAGTTTCTTGCCAATTCTCCACTTGACTTATGGAGTACTTTGGTCCCCGAGTAGTGTGGATGATCATGGAGCCCTAGAGGGAATTTCCCAGAGGGCTTTGAGCTTGCATCTTGGAGGCTGCATCTGGCCAGCCACAGATGATCCACTGCATCTCTGGCTGACTATCCCCTTATGGGATCCCAAGCCAGACCTCCAGCCAACAACATTTGGCTATTTCAGGCTACTTGGATGTTGGTTAATTGCCATCGTGAATTAATCATTGCGCAACTAAGCCACAGATAACCGCACCATCACAGTGGCACAGTTACAGAACAGGGGACTCAGGAATGAGCCATCTAACATGGTCTCTACAGTTCTTCCATCATGCTGCCCCCAAACCTTGCTTCCCTCCAACTGCCTCTGTTTCTTGTCAGGGGCACTGCTGCCCGCTTCAGTCCCCTTCTCCCAGCAGAGCTGGTGATGTCAGGAGTTGGCTTCAGATGAGTTATTATGAGAGAGGAGGACTCCTAAGTGAGGAAGTCGATACACAGATGTGATTCCGAGGGTCCCCTGGTTATAAAACTCCAGGGCATATTTTTCTAGAGACAACAGGAGACTGGGGATAGATACCCCAGGGTAGCAAGATAAGATACTGAGGTGTGTTTCTACTGCTGGCTTCCCTGCTGATGGGAGCTGGCCTGGGGCCATTCCATTTGTACTTCAGGGCTCCATGCTATAAGAGGGATAGACACTGTCAGTGAGGGGAAGGCTGTGTTCTCCAGAATGGCCACAGCCACTGAGGCTAATCGGGATGGATATGGGAGGTAGCTCAGAACAGGCCCCACAGTGGCTCCTCATTCTTTTTGAATTCTCTCTGACTTTCTTTTTACCACAAGCTCTTTGTCTTTTTGCTCACGCCTGTCCTCAGGAAGGAACTTTATCATGGATTTACATGAAAAGAGTGTGTCTTGGGTTGGCAAAACCAAGCAAGTATGGCCAGTGCTGCCTTGCTCCATCTTCTCCATGGCCCTAGGATTGTAACTGTTAGCCCCACTCTCTCTATAGATGGAAAGACAAGTCAGGGGTTACATCATGAAGCCCAAGGAGGGGGCTCAAAAGCCACTTCTGTGGCATTGGCCTTACAACTCCTCCAACCTCCCCCAACCGGATCCTGCGTCCAGCTCAGCATTTCCCTAACCAGGGCCCCTCCTTTCCAGCCTTGCTGACCTGGGGCCAGGCCTGGTGGCCGGAGGTAGTAGCTTCCTGGAAATCCACTTAGCACTGACCTCATTCCCTGTCCTCTGAGCTAATCTGCTGATGCTGTTGTCCCTGAGGGCAGGTAGCTCCTGATCCAGATACGTCTAGTGCAGAGGGGCAGGATGCTTTCAGGGGGACTGTGTCTATATCTGCAGCTCCTGGCTCTGACTCAGCCTCTATCTTCCCCTCTCCCAGCCCCCATCTCATCATTCCCTGCATAGACTAACACAGCCTGAGGTTCCTTTTTGCCACAGAAACCTCAGGATCTCCCCATTGCCTCCCACCCCGTACCTTCCCTCCACTCTGTGTCCCCAAACTTCAAGGACTCTTGTAAAACAGGGCTACAAGTGCTTCCTCCATGCAAAGAGGTGAACTTTGGGGACTTTGGATTTGATCAAGCGCATGGTCCGGCATCTGCAAGTGTCTGACGCATTGGCTGGAAACCATCAGGTTGGTGTCTTCTCCCGGCCACTGGCTGCCAGGGTCTGGGTGAGATGGAAATTCTAGGCTTACAGAGGCCGAGTGGAAGGCAAACCCACTGTTCCCAGGGGAAACGCTGGAGTAAAACTCCCGAGGCTTTGGGTAGGAGAGGAAGGAAAGAGCAGAGGAAGAGGAGGCTGACATTGTCTAGGTGAGAGGAAGTCAAACTTTTTTAAAAATCAGCAACTCAAACAGACACACAGCCCTATGATGAGGTGGGCATGGGAGCTGCTGAAACAGGTATTGAATTACTGAAGAGCTGGGAGCATAGCCTTTTTTCCTAGGACCTCAGACTGGGATGTCTCCCATACCTCTCTGTGGATCTTCGGTGAATTACCCTGAGGTGTGAAGGCAACTCACCTATTGGGGGAAGAAGTTTTGGAGAGTGTGAGGGGACAGCAGCTAAGGACCCCAGTTAGGTGGCCTGGGGACAAGGTGGGGTTTCTGGCCCTCACCAGCTTCATGGGTCCCTTGCAGGATGTTGTACAGAGAACCCTCACTTTAGCTTCCTGGTGTCTCTCCTGTCACGGAGGAAGAGTGGATGAATGAATGTCTTTGGAAGAGAGAAGACAACAAAACAATCTGGACTTTTGGCTTGCTGGATTGATGCTGGCTTTGGCACAGGGGCACAGGCTGGGTGGGTGTGGCACTTTGAAGGGTTCATCTTGAAACTTCCATAGGGTGGGCAGGGGATTCAGCACAGAGGTAGAGGACAATCAGCCCAGGAGAACTAGTCTCCGAGCTGGTTCTCCCAGGTGGTCCTCTTCTAGAATCCGGTTAGCGCAAGAGGTCTAGAAGTCAACTATAGGTCCCCAAGCCCAATGGCTATTGCTTGCTGGTCCATGAGCCCCCCCAACTTATCCTTAGGCGAGGGACTTTGCTTTAGGAGACCAATAGAGAAGCAGAGGACTCTAGAAGCTCCGATGAACTTCTGGCCTGGGGTGCCTAGTTATGGGGCTCAAGAACAGACCACCACGGTCCCTAGTGGGTTCTCTAAGCCCGCGCGCGCGCGTACGACAGCGTGCACCGGTGCGCTCCCATTGGGTCGTGCCCCCACGTGACCCGGTGCGCGCCTCGAGACGGCGACGCCGAGGCCGCGCCCCTGCGCGCGCACGTCCTGACGGCGCCGAGGCCGCGCCCTGTGCGCGCGCGTGCCGAGCCCTCCGCGTCGTGCCGGCGCCGGCGCCCGGACCGCCAGGTCAGTCTCCACCGCGCCGCTCGGGCGGGGGCGCGCAGGGGGCCGTCGGCGGGGGCGCTGCCTCGGGGACGCGCAGGCGGGGACGCGCGCCGGTCTGTGTGTTTGCTCCCGGCGGGGGCCGCGCCCCGCTGCAGCCCCTGCGTGAACCCGGCCGGTAGCTGCCACGTGCAGGGCCGGAGCCGCAGGGAGGCCAGGCGTGGGGACCTAGCCAGTTGTTTTCTCGTTGTGGCGACCAGACCTGATGGGTGGAAAGGGTGACTCTGCTCCCATCTCTAGGGGTGCGGAAGATTCCCTCAACATCTGTCCGATTTTCATCTTCCCCAAGATCCCTATCTAGGATTTGGTTCGCCTCAATTTCCTTCTCTGCATAGCTTGGGGCATAGGACCCCATAGATTTTCTTGCCTCCCGCATGAATGTTAGTGGGTCACCTTTGAAGGCTGGGCACTAAGTCTTGGTCCCCTAGGGAACCAAGTCCTGGCTTAGGCATCCTGGATCAGGCCAGATGGGACAGCACCTCACTGTCCACGAGTCCTGCTGCAGCCTGTCCACATGCAGCCAGCTTAAGCAGGCGAGTCCTAATAGGCCTACAGTCTCCTGGTAGGGAGCTGTCAGCATGGTTGGACTGGATGCCATGCTTAGCTCCAAGGCAGGCAGAGTGACCATTCCTCTGACCCCATCAGTGAGGGGCAGAGTGGATTCCAGGCCTGTTGTCACAGTGTGCCGTGTCCCATGGGTAAGTGGTGTATCCCTCTGCTTGGCCATATACTCTTGGGGGAAACTGCCCAGAGTCTTGGTGCTGAAGGCAGTGTAGTGCAGACCCTTGTGTAGTGCCTATGGCCTCAAATCCTCCCATAAGGTTATTAACCCCATTCCCAGATTAAATTGGCACTAGAGAAGTGGAGTCAGGTCTAGCCCCTAAGGTCTAGCCTTGTTCTACCTGCAATGAGGTGAGGGTAGACAACATATGGAGTCTGTGGCCTGCTCTGAGGCAGGCTGTGGGGGCCCTACCCTGCACTCTTACCATGTGCCTAAGGATGGGATGCCATGGGAATGTTCCCAAATGTCCTCTTGAGAAGGAACTGGTTAGCCCTAGATATCTATCAAGTCTCTTCTCCTGGCCAGGCCTGGCACTTGACTTGGAGGTGCTGGTGGCAGAACTAGGACCTTGGTGGCTGATGGATAGGGCAGGGTAAGCAGCCCGGACAGACAGTCATTGTGAATGTCGAGGTAGGAGCCTACCAGGACCTCTTTCCCACTAACTGGGGAGGACTTTCCCCACTGTCTCCTGCCAGCATAGAGCTTGACAGAGGGTGGCCAGCCCGTGTAGTTGGTCTGGCAGGAGGGGAGCTGAAGGAGAGCCTCTTCCTTGGACTGGCTGTCGGCTTGGATGCTGGTGGGCAGAAAATGGCAGGAGGACCTCTGGCGGGGGAAGCTGGCTTTCACTGACTCGTGCTCTTGGCTAGTTCTGGTGGTGTAAGTTGCATGCCTGACCTCACCGCTGTAGTGTTGGGATACAGGGCACCCAGCTGGCCTTGGTCTCTCATGCCCAATGGTGACTGTGATGCTCCAGGAGGCATCTCGCTAGGAGGGTGAGGTGGTGCCCATTGCATCTGTCCAGGGGCAGAGCCAGGAAGCTGGCAGAGCACTGAACATTTCCCCAAGCCTCTGGCCTTGCTTTGCTCCCAGAGCAGTGAGCCTGATAGCGTTCACGGGATGGCATGCAACGGTTTTCACTTAAGTTAGACAGTGTGCAACTCCTGTCTGCCTGCCCTCCTGCAAGAGGTTTCCCTGCCCACCCACCTCCATCTTAGCCTCTCTGACTGTCGTCGCTTCTTCTGGCCTGTGTACCTTCCCTGCCCACAGTGGCTTCTTCAGCATCTCCCTGCATGCCTGTGTGAGGCTGGGTTCAGCCTACCAGACCTGGCTTCTTTCTTTCTTGTTTTTGTTTTATGTTTTTTTTTTTTTTTTTTTTTTTTCCTACACAGGGTTTTTCCTGTGTAGCCCTGGCTGTCCTGGAACTCACTCTGTAGACCAGGCTGACTCCAAACTCAGAGACCCACCTGCCCAGGCATGCGCCACCACTGCCTAGCTTGGCTTCCTAGTTTCTGATTAATCTAGTTCTGAAGTTTTATCTCCTGTAGAATTGGGGTGTGCTGGGAAGATGAGTATTAAGGATCAATCGATAGGGGACATACATGGCCTTGTTATTCAGATGCCACCCAGTAGGGGCTCTGGGATCAAGAGGTCTTGTCTTTGGGGCATGGCTGTGGTGTGGTGGTGTGCTGTGGACTGGGCTGGTCTTAGCTTGGGGGTGTACATGTAGAGAGCCTGCCCTGTGTCCTCCAAATGGACAAGCTGCAGGGTTTGGAGCACAGAGGGGACTGCTGAGGGCCCCGGAACCACCAACAATGCAGCTCCAAGCCATGTTATATTACAGTAAATAAAGTGATGAAGCAGAGTTGACTGGCTAAGGGAGAGGATGGGGCTGTGGGGTTCTGAAGACTCCATAGGAGTTCACCTGGTGGAGGTTGTGCGTTTCTTCTCAAGGGGTTCCTCAGGCCAGCACTCCAGAGTCGCACCGTAATCATTTTGAGCCGGGCCAAAGCTGTTGGGCCAGAGACGGTTCAGACAAGAAGCATGCTGCTAGGCCAGTGAAGCTGGTGGCCCCGAGGGGTCTCTGATGTCATCATAATGACAGAACTATGACTCAGGAGCTTGGCTGGCCACCTGGTGTCCATGTAGCGTGCAGCTCATCCTGGGGACATTAGCAACCAGGTCTTTTTTTCTAGAACCCTTGAAAGGGACACTAGGGTGACATTGTGTACACAGTTGTCTTCCCTGGAACACCCTTCTTTCTAGCTTTTGCTGACGTTCAGAGCACTGTGCCCCCTCCCCCCATGCCCACCTGCTTGTCTCCCACAAGAGGCCCTGGTGTCTCCCAGATGTCTGTCCCAGATGTAGGGTCTATTAGAAGAGTCAGAATGGTGCTGTGTGGTCTTTACTGCAGACCACACACTATCCTGCTTGGCTGCTATAGATCCTTTCTGTCCTGCTCAGAGCGAGCAGACTACCCTGGTGTGAAAGCTCTCTCTGCTGCATGGCCAGGTGCTGGGGAAGGTGCCAGTAAAGGTGACATCAGTGGTGACCACAAGGACCTTTGGACATCTTCCTCCTTGCTTTCACCCAGGTTGTGAGGTTATCTTCCAGTCCTACAGCTGTGCTGGACCTAGAGGTACGGGAATAGTACGGGGATGTACTTGGGCCACCCTGCTGGTTGAGGGCAGGTTTGGTCTAGGGCTAGAGGCAAGGCCCACCATTGTGACTATACTGCTTTCTTGGGGTGAGTTAGTGGAAAGGTATGGGCTTTCATTGTTTGAGTGGGGGACCTCAGGAGCAGGCAGCTCCAAGGTTACCAGGTGTGTACAGTCTGGTTCTCCTTGCCACAGCCCTAGCGGAGTGTGGTTGTCCGCGGTGTGGCTGTCCCTGGTGTGCTAGTGCACCTACGAGGAGGGTAAAGGTCAAGAATGCTAGAGAGTGGTCAGCAGGGTTGGGTCACATGGGTCACAGGTGGTGGGGGGCAGGTGGCCCTAGTTTGGCTGGGCATAAACTTTGGGCATAAACTTTAGTGTCTCTTCAGTTACCTGTTAAACGGTGCAACTGTGCAGCTGATGGGTTGAGGCAGCGTACTGAACCAGGGGCATGACGTTTGTCTCGAGACTACTGAGGATCTAGTGGTCGCAGCTGGGGAGTCAGGTGTTTACTGGGTGAGGCTGGTGCCCAGTAGTGGGCTACCTCTAAGCTCTGCCTTTTCCACTCCAGTGAGCTGTTGTGTAGGTCCCCAGGGACAGCATGAATGTTTTAGGCCACTGTCATCTGGGGGGGGGGGGGTGTAGGCATGATAGCCTGCTTCACCGAGAAGTCCTGAGATTATGTTAGCCAGAGTATATAGAATGCCTACAGGGTGTCGGGTTCTTCTTGACACTGTCCTGGGTGGTGTCTCTCATAGGACCCACCCTCCACAGAGTCTGAGGGGTGGCTCGGCAAGGCAGTCATATCCTGAGGTCAAATGGCTCTTGGCAGTGATGGCTTTTGGAACCCATGACCTGGATCTCTGGAGGGATAGAGCTGGAGATGGGATAGAGCTGGAGATGTTGGTGTAGGTGATATGAGGTTCAGGGTAGACGTTTAGAAAAAGGGGTCCTACCTCCAGGCCTAAGCATCACAGTGGGGGTGACCTGTGCAGTCTTTCTAAACTGCCATTTACTCTTCTAAAGGAAGTGACTTTTTTTTTTTTTTTTTTTGCACAGGGGCAGTATCAGGCAGTGAGGTCTGTTGCTGATTGAAAACTAAAGGCACTTTGCTAGACACCGCTGTCCTCTGCTACTGGGGCCTAGGTGTCTAGGAAAGGATATTCCAGAAATCAGCCTGGAGTTAGGCACCGGCCCCTCCTGCTGACCTGCCCTTTGTCCCGACTCGCTAGGCTCCCACCCTTGTTGCTTGCTGCGCAGCCCCTGTGTCTCCATGCAGACTGTGTAGAGAGGGGTCTGCCTGGACGTGTTGGGCTGGAGCCCCTGGACAGGGCCAGGTTGAGATACAGGCAGAGGCTACTGGGTTTTGGCTGACTGGGCCAGTGATCAGGATCTGGAAGGTGCAGGAAGGGCCCAGTTTTCCTAGTGGGTGGCCTTCAGGTAAGGATCAGCTTAATGGTCCCTGTACTTGCCCTGGAGATCCAAGGCTGACCCAGACCCATGGCTGTCGCTGGAGAAGCATCCCTGGTTGATCATATGGTTTGAGATGCATATCCCCAGGAGCCTAACATCTTCCTATGGCGGGGGTGGGGGGTGGGGGTGGGGGGTGGGGGGGTGGGGGTGGGGGTGGGCGGGAGAGGAGAGCATCAGGTGGGGGAATTGGTTTCCTTGGATCTCAGAGTACCATTTTCATCTTGGAATCGGCAAGAGTTATAGAGTACCCTAGCAGTGCCGAGGGGCTGGAGCCCAGTATGTGGGCAGCAGATTATTTAGGTCACTGGGAGCGAGACATCTGGAGGAAGGTTCGAAGGAAGAGACTGATATGCTGCCATAGGTCTGATCTAGGGAATCAGAATAAAGGCACAACAACAGGTCTCGCTGGCCAGCCCGCCTCAGCCTCCTTGCCTTCGGATCTGAGTGGCCTGAGAGATGGCCACTTACTAGCTAGAACACTCCTTTTAAGCCTCAGTTTCCCCTGTGTAGTGTCTTGTAGAGCTTCTTCTGTATTTCTTTCCCCTCCTTGGATCTGTGGGATCCTGTGGAAGCCTGTTCCCAAGGCCTTGAGTTCACCAGACACACCCAAAGCTGGGGCTGGCCCAGAAGAGGAGGTAGGTCAACTGCAACAGGCAGGCCTGTCTTGTCCCCCTCCCATGAGACCAGGGCTCCCATTGCACTCTGCCTGAGCCTTCCTGTGACTCAGGATTGCCGGAAGAAGTTCAGCTGTGTTTGGAGGATCCCCTGTCCCACCTAGGATAATGCTCGCCTGCCCCATTCGTCATGGCTTCTGCATTGGCTCGGTGTCACTTACTGGTCCCTGTGCCTCAGAGAGGATGCCTCTTCTTCCTGGCAGCCCTCTCTGGCAATACCCACTGGCCCTGAAACTCTGCCAAGGCAAGCAGTTCCCTCTAATCTCCCAGTTAGGGCAGCAATGAGGCCCCTCCTCCAGGGTCAGCTTTCCTCTGGCTGGCTGCCCAGAGGCTCGACATATGCTGGGAATTGCATTGCCGAACTTAGAGGTGTCCAGGACTCCCAGTGGTCCCTCCTCAGTGATCTCCCTGCCTCTTCCATTGGCCTTAGGGTACATGGACATGGCCTTGGATATACCAACTCTGGATGGACCCCACAGTAGACTGGTGGCATATCACACAAAGCTAGATGGCTGATTAATACAGCCTGGATGACTGATTCCTGCCTACCGAGCTCAGCTGCCACACCTGAACTGGACGTTAGCAGGCGTGCCCCGAACACCGATTTCTCTCAGGCCTGTGACCTGTGGAGGTGCTGTCTGCTGTTGCCTTGATTTCCCTTTCTGTCAGGTGATGCTCTCAGGGCTAGTGTGGACCTGTAGTGGTTTCAGAGCTCACATAGACAAGCTCAACAGTTAAGCAGTGTTCACTGGCCAGCATATAGATTTGGCCACGTTTGTTTTAAATGGCCTAGGGGAGAGGTTCCTTGTACACTGGCCTTTCCTTCTATGTTCGCTATGGGAACAGGATGCCAACATCACACTTTCGACTTTCCCATGGCCTTGACTGTGAGCCTCTGGTCCCCTGGTCTTGAAGGGTTGTTTATTGCCTGCCTCCCTACCCCCATTTATAATGGAAGTTCTGGACGGCTAGGGACGTGCATTGGGGCACTGTGTGAATCTTTTAGTTCTGCCTGCTGGTCCTGCTCCACATCATCCTGTTGCCACTGTCCTGGCTGCTGTGTGGGGGATGAGGACACAGCCTATTGCGTTGGCTTTGTTCTGCCTCCCCAGGCTCTCTGGAAGCTGTCCTGGTCTGCCTTAGCTTCATGGGAGTAGAAGATTAGAAAGTGCGTGATCCCGTGCTGGAGGGACTCAAGCACACGGAGCAGGATTACAGGGGATAATAATCGCCTTCCTGGAGCATGGTGCTCTGCATCCCAGAGGTTGTGCTGCAGGAAGGGGATTCTCCTCTTGCCAGGTAGTCAGGTGGGCTTCCAGGAGGTGTTGTCAAATGGTATGGTGAGAGGGGCTAGGGGGGTGCAGCCCATATCACCTGGGCAGGCCTACACTGAGCCCATTTGGGTTGGTGGTAGGCACTAGTCCAGGGCACCTCCTTAATTTTCAAGGTAGCCTGGGGGTGGCTGCTCTTTAACTCCCCCCCCCCCCCCCATTTCTTAGGCAGGAAGCTTCTGTCTGTGGCTGGCCTCCTGCAGGTGCCACCGCTGGGAAGTGCAAAGTGGAAGGCAGGCCTTTGTTATGCACATGCAGAGTGGCCGCGGCCCAGCTCTCTTGGTCCCTTTGTTTGTGATGAGCCAGAGAAGGCAGCCCCCAGGAGTAAGTGGGAGGAACCCAGCCCAGCTGTGGCTCCCAGTCCCCTCAGTGACAGAGAGGTGATTAGCTCATAGGAGGCACTGCTGTTGTTTGACTGTGAGGGTCTCAGTTTCCTCCCCTGTCAGTAGGTGTGAAGTCTCTGTTTAGGGACTCTGGGAGTCCTCTGCTAATGTGAGGGAGGCCTTCCTGCTTCCCCTGCCCCTTTGTCTCCTCCTCCTAGCTGTCGTTCCCACGACTGGCCAGTGCAGGAAGCCATCTGGAGGGCTTATTTACCCTCCCTTAGCCTCCCTGGCAGGAAGTCACCGGAAGGGCTGTCCCCAGGGACCCCTTCAGGCCTGTGAGGACAGCCAGCGGCTTGGGGGTCTGTGCTATGGAGTCCCCCAGTGGAGCAAGGGGGCAAGGAGCCAGGAGAACAGAGCTAGGCAGGGCTGGGAGCTGGGTATGTGGCTGGAGGGGGCTTGAGACATTCATCCAGGAGCCATCTGTCCATCTGTCCACGCTCCACCCACCCCTCCCCTACCCAGAGGAGGCCCAATAGCCCTGATCATAGGACTCAGGCCAAGCCACTTGGGCTACATCCCAGGGTGGTCTGTGTGATGTGTGTGGGATCTTGGGAACAGAAGGGGACACACACTGCGTAGACCACCAGGTGGAGGCTGCATGGGGGAGGAGGGATCTAAGGGCAGGAAGCTGAAGAGGGTACAGGAAGAGGATGTGGCCTTGGGAGGGTAGGGGCCCATGGGAGTGGAAAGTTGACTTCTCAGACACAGGGCTAGGGGCAGAGGAGAGAGAAGCAGACAGATCACGGGGCACAAATGGTACCAGTGGTTTGGGCCCTTCAGACCCCTCTTTGCCCCTCTGCAGGCCTCTGGCCTGTTCCTCAGAACTCCATATCAGCTCTTTAGACTGGCTATTTAGGCCTAGGGACCTGGGCTTCTGCCTCACAGGCCAAGCATGTCCAGCTGCCCAGGCATTTGTGGCAGCTCCGCTGTCCATTGGCTGGCCCAAGTGTGATTGACAGGGCCTGGGGACTGTTCCCACGGACACTGCCAGCTGAGCCTGCCCTGCCCCAGGAGGGACCTTGAACCCTGTGGGACCTGTGGCCTGAGTTCTTGGCAGCCTTGCGTCTGTCCTGGCTTCTTGTCTGCCTTGGGGAGTTGGGTGGGCCCTGGGGTCACACAGCCCTGTCCCAGCCAGCTCTGGGTAGGTCAAGGTATAGCCTTGACCTACCCATAGCTCCTCAATTTCTCCCCTCCCCCTCCTTTCTCCCATTTCTGGAGGCTGTGGCTTATGACCCTGTGCAAACCCCTAGATGTGCAGGGGATTCCCAGACAAGTATTCTCCAAGTCTCTGCCCTGTGCTGAAGGAGGTGAACATGAGAATTTAGAGACTAGGCCAGTCTGAGTGGGAATGGTGGCTGTCCCTGGGTACAGTGGTGGCCGTTGATTGTCCCAGGAGGGCCACTGGCAGGCAGGTCCACAGCGTTTGCTGTATACACTGAGGACATGCTGTCCTGTGATCCAGCTTCGTGCAGCCCTGGGCTGAGAGTACCCCACCTCAGAGGCTGTGCCGCGGTCAGAAGATATTGGCTGTCTTTGGGAGGTCAGACATTCAGAGTGGGGTCAGCCTCGGCTCAGCCCAATAATCTTGCCTTCCCACGAGATACTGAGTGAATCTGAGATAGCACGGAGGTCCCAGTGGAACGGGCTTGAAGTATTTTAACCATAGCCAACCCCAAGTGTGACCAAGGAGCATGGGCATCAAGCACAGTGGGCCGGGTGTTGGCCTCTGGGCTGAGAGTCCGGAGACCCGGTTAAGGCTGACGGCACCATGCTCCGGCATGGCTGGGACAGGACCACCTTAGCTGTGATGCTTTCCTAGACCCAGTATACCCTGCTGATACCAGGGGATCTTCCCTCTACTCTTCCTTTAGACTGCCAAGAAGAGGGTATTTGGATGAACAGAGTCAGGCTAACTTGGGATCCTAGGCATGTGTTCAAGGCTGGGAGGTAACACCCAGAGAATCCATAGGCCATGCCACATAAACCTGACGAGCATGGGAGCAGAAGGATGGGTCCTGGTCCTCAAAGATTCTAGAGATGCAGTGGAGACCGTCAGACCATACAGGCCAAGGTGGTCTGGATAGTGTGTGCGTGGTTCCTGGCTAACAGCTCAGCAGGTCTCATTCAGGAAGTCTTTGCCAGGGTGGGGCTACATCCTTAAAGATCCTGGAGTGCCTCCAGAGGGAGGCAGCCAGGATAGACATGAATAAGAAGCCCACCTGCCCTGTGCCCTTCACCTCCCCTTTATCATGTAGGAACATGCTGTGTTCAGAAGTACTGGTCAGTGTTCATCTGCCATCAAACTCCACTGAGCACTGGCTAGACTGAAGAGTCACTGGGCAATAAGAGAAAATGGCAGGAACCCTCTCCTCTAAGCTTCAGGAGCTAGCACGAGTCATAGGCTGCCCCAGCTGTTGCGTACAGCCCATGGGGGGAAGAACAGGTCCCCATCAGTTAGGGAAGGGCAGGTTGAATGCCTGGGAAACCTGTATGGTCCCTGCTGCTGCCCAAGTCTGGGGTTGCAGGCTTATGTTGGTACCCTCCATCCCTCCAGCTGCATGCTGACCCTGGATAACTTGTTCTTGTGCACTCACTCAGCTTCCTTGCTTTATGCTCCCAGATATAGGTAATTCTGGTTCTTTCTTGTCTTGTGCTGTCTTCCTCAGTGGGGTGCGGGGGACATGGGTGGTCTTGGTGAGAGCATCCTGGGGTAGGAGCCTTCCCTCTCTAGGGGGATCCCAAGTGGTGACTTTAGATTGTCCCTGTGTTTAGTCCAGGCTCTGGGGTTGGGGGGCTTGGTGGGAAGGGACAAGCCTGCCATCTGCCCTTCTCCTCTTCACTGGCCACATGGTCCTGGCCAGGCCTGGTGTCCTGGGTATGTAGTCCCCACCCTGCTCAGATCCCACTGCGCACTCCCTGCATTTACAGACCTGTTGAAACACTGGGTACAGTGTTCAGAATCTATAGACAAGGGCATCTTCCCAGTGGGGAGACAGACAGATCCCAGGCCAGGCAGTGCTGATGGCTGCTAACAGCCATTAGCCCAGAAGTCCACTGACCCTCATGAGGTCTGAGTGATGATGATGAGAGATGGAAAAGCAGAGAGGTGATGCCGTGCACAGGCCTGGAGGCAGCACTGCACTGTGCTTAGTGGTTTGCAGACACAGCTGGGGAGGCAGGTGCAGAGGAAGCTTGGAGAACAGTCACAGGTTCTGGGGAGATCCTTCTAAGTGTGAGGACAGCTGGAGGACTGAGCAGAGGAGGTTATGGTCTCCCCGAGATGTGTTGGGGGAATATGGAGGACCTAGGATACCCAGCTGGGGCTGTGGACTCCAGGTCACCCTTCACCTGGAGGCCTGGCCCACAGGCAGGTGGCTCAGCATCTCACTGGACCCCCTTCCAGAGCTGCCCTCTGCCTGGGGCTGTAGGGACTCTCTGTGTCCTTGTCTTGTGATGGTGATGGACTGTGGGACAGGCCTGGATGAAGACCAGAGAACTGTTGGTGCCCATGGTGATTCTGAGAGCCGAGAGCTGGCCCAGCCAGCTTTCATTACATGCCCCCTACTTGTTCCTCAGTGGTCCTTTGTTTCTGGGTCCTCCTGTGGACCCCTACCCTTCACTGTTTCATTAACAATGACATGTACCTCATTGTCCTGTGTATCTGAGGGTCCCACAATAAGCCCATCCTAGGGATGTGCACCCCACTGCACAGTTGGGTGAACTGCAAGAAGGCCAGTGTAAATAGACAATGACTATCCTGTATCCCGTCCCATAGGATGGTGGTGGCTGGCTAAATCTCTCTCTTTTTTTTTTTTTTTTTTTTTTGATTGTTGTTGTTCCCCTCCTAACTCAGAGTTTAGGGTCCTTCAGGGAGAGACATTAAACTGCCCAAATCTCCCAGGAGCCTGCTGTGTTCAAAAGAGCTCAGTAAACAGCCCCAGTGTTCGCTTGCACATATGAGTGCTCTGTCGTCTCTGTCTCTGTCTCTGTCTCTGTCTCTGTCTCTGTTTCTCTCTCTCTCTCTCCTTGTCAGAGTGTATTGCAGCGTTTTCAAATGCTTAGACAAACATTTCCTGTCCTCAGGGGAGTGATCCGAGCTCTCCTGCCGTCCCCATTGCCCCGTGGCCCATCAGGCCTTCCCGTCTCTCCTCCTCTCCCTTCACCTTGCACCTCTTCAGTGGCAGCAGCTTGCACCTCTCCTAGCATACTGCCAACACTCCGCCAGACCTAGTAAGGGACTGATCAGGTGCCCCAGGTGTGGGCTGGATTCTGTTATCCTGTCCTTGTTACCATGACCCACTTCCCCTGCCTGGATTTAGCTTTAGGCTTCCTGGTCCCTCTCAGGGTACCACAGTGGCTCTTGGACCCCAGCATCTCTCTGCATCCACCTCCCCTATTCCTGCAATGATCAACACTGTCCCCAACTTGGGCTCAAAATGATCTAAATGTCCCTCAGCTGAGGACTAGATAAACCACGGCGTGTTCCTACATTGGAATATTATTCGGCTGATAAACGGAAGTGAAGCACTGGCCTGCTACAAGAGAGATCTTTGAAGACATGCTTGTGTGGGAAAAGACATCACAGTGGTTCCATGCGACATCTTTTTATACCAGACAGGGAACCACAGATGGGGGCCAGAGGAAGAGGTGTGTGCTGAGGGGAGGTACCCAGAGCTTCACACATCAGCTCCCGGCACTTTCCTGATGGGCTATACAGCCCCAAAACTTCTAACTTTTAAATCTGGAGACAGAGTGTTGCTATACACCTGAGACCAGCCTTAGACTGACCATAGCCCTTTCATCTATGCTGCCCAAGTGCTAGGATTAAAAGAAAAACTCTCCTGAAAATTTTAAATTTATGTATTCAATCACTGGTTGATTAATCGATCGATCAAGCGATTGATTAATTAAACTCACAGGAGTTGGTTTTCTTCTTCCACCATGTGGGTCCCAGGGATTGAACTCAGGTCTTCATACTTGTGTCACAAGCCCGCTGGTTGAACTATCTTCCTGGCCGCCACCATCATCACCATCACCACTAGCACCATCATCACCACTAGCACCATCATCATCATTAGCAGTAGCCTCGAGGTCAGCATCCCTTACATAGGGAGTTGGAGGCCAACCTATACTAGCAAGACTTGCCTCAAAAAAAAAAAAAAAAAAAAAAAGGAAAATATGATGGTGAATTTCATGTTTCTCGAGTTTATCAGAGAGGAGACATTGAAACAGCCTTGTCTAGGGGCTTGCTGAACATGTATTCCCTGGGTTTGTGAAAGGACAGAGATGCCCTTGCCTTTGCCTGGTGTGTTAGGACTCTGATCACACAAGGTTGGTGTTAGCAACTGGGGTGCTGGGCCCAGGCTGCTGGCCGCCTCCTACCTGAGAAGCTTCGAGTGATCACGGTGAGGAACCTGGGGCCATGAGGGGAACCTGTTCTTTGTCCTCATGGCCAGTGCAGCAGGTACTTGCTTCTGTATGTCTGTCCTTTGGGCTCCCAAAGCCTAGCCATGACAAGAGCAGCTAGGGCACTTGTCCCTAGCTCCTGGTCCCCCAGGTGCCAACAAGTCCTTGCCTGGCTTTGTCTTGAATCTCAGGGAGCCTCTGAGTCTGGCCGACTCGTGAATGGCCCAGCCACAGCCGTGCCAAATAGAGCAAAGGTCCCAGCTTACCCTGAGAGCCATTCTCTGGACACTGGGTCCCTCCCACCCTGTGGTCCTCTGTGTTCTAGGCTGGGAATCCCCTCTGTGCATGGCTATCTGCCTCAAACCTGGTGTTGGTGCCTCCTACTCACCCCTGCCAAGACCCATGGGAAACAGGGCAGCCCAGAGGATGTCTGGTGTTTCATGAAGTGCCTGCAGGTCCCTCCCAGCAAACCCAGCCTGTACTTGGTGCCAGAAGCTGAGAGGAATTTCGCTTTAATCCTGGAAGCAGGGTAGGGTGCTTATGCAGGCCATGCGACCTGTCTGGGCCCAGCATGCTCAGTGTCTACATCCACCCCCCAACGCTTGTTGAGTGACCCACTCCTATGTTTATGGGAAGTTGACCCTGCTGCCGTGGGCAGGGTGACCAGGCATTTGGATGGGCAGCAGTGAGCCATGGCTGGCGCCTTCTTGCTGCATGTCAAATCTGAGGCATGGAGTGATCTAGTGTGAGGTTGCTGCTGTGGGCCTCTGTATCACTTCACGGTACTTAAAATTGGTGTCAGACACATCTGGAAGGCCTCTTGGCTGTTACTCCCTTGTCTCTATGTCTAGAATGGGGGTCTCTGGAAAATCTTGTATGAAAGAAGTTATTTAGACTGTTTTCCAAAGAACCCGGGTGTTAGTCCTCAGCCCTAGTGTGAACCTGGCCCAGAGTCAAAGCTACAGGGACAGTTCTCAGGGCTCTGGGAAAGGGACATGTCTCTTAGATCCTAGACACTGAGGACAGCTCCATCCAAGGCCAGGCTTCCAGAGCACCCATCTCACTGATGAGCAGACAGAGCACAGAGCAGTAGAGGATGCCACCCAACGTCATACAGCTCATACAAGGGATAGGTAGCAGGGGACCATCCAGAGGTCCAAGCTGGTGACTCTCTTTGTGTGAAGGAATGGGTTCTGCAGGCAGAAGTCAGAGGCTGAGCGAGCCTATAAGGCAGCCACCAGAGAAAGTCCCCTTGTCTGCCACCTCAGGGAGCTTGCTTGCTTTAGGCTTGAGCTGAAGCTTTAAGGGGTGGGGGAGTTGAAGGTAAGTGTCAAGTCTTTCTGAGCTACCTCCGTTTCCCCCAAGAGTCTTATGATGTCATGGGCTGGCCAGGCCAATGGGAGGGAAGTGATTTGGAGATAAGTAGGGCCCAGTAGAGGCTGTATGGACACTTAGGGGCCAGCACTGGCTTTGCCAGTGTGTGGCCTCCAGGAGTGTAACTTGTGTGTGCATATGTGGGGTGATGCGTGTGCCTAGTGGCACCAGTCACAGCAGCCGGGGACAGCCAGCAGAACCCCATGGTGTGGTTTACTTCCTTCTCTCAGGGAGGAGGCCCGCTGCCTTGCCATCCATGTGCCTGGCATAGGCTTGGCCTGAGAAGACAGTGGGGTGATGTTCTGAGGTCTTGTGGACAGGGAGGGAGTCCTGAGGGAGTGCGACCCCCAACAGTCTCTTGGCACATCAAGGATCTGTGGTGACTGTTTTCCACCTGTGTCCTGGGCTTCTCACTTAGCTGGACCTCTGCTGTCCCTCACACACTAACTCTTTGGGGGGTATCAGGGCTGTGTCTTACCACCAGCCCAGCCCAGAAATAGCTGTGACCTCTGTGGCCAGCCTGGCAACACTGGAGCATAGCAGCCTACGTGCACCAGGCCAAGTCCTCTCACCGTGAAGGCCAGCTATTTTGGACATGGCCTCTTGAGGCCAGGTCAGAGCTCTTTCCCGCGGCTCCTTGGGCCCCTCTGACGTGCATCCGAGGGCCTTGGCATGAAGCCCTGGCTCCCTACGTGATCTCCAGCCCCCCACCCTCACCCCGCCCCTGCCCGTCTGGCCCCAGAGTCCTGGGCTCTGGGTAGGACTGAGGAGGAACCCCATGAGGCAGACTCTGGGTGAGGGATGGACTGTCTGAGCCTGTCATGCGTTAGTGGACTTGGC
This sequence comes from Arvicanthis niloticus, assembly GCF_011762505.2. Taxonomy (NCBI): domain Eukaryota; kingdom Metazoa; phylum Chordata; class Mammalia; order Rodentia; family Muridae; genus Arvicanthis; species Arvicanthis niloticus. The sequence goes on from NC_047670.1 coordinate 49,025,827, forward strand.
TACTGTGAGGAGAAAGCACACAGGAAGTGAATCTCCGGGCTGGTTCTGTACGTGCCTCAGTTTCCTCACCCAGAAAATGGAGTGACAAGTGCCTTCCAGGACTGTCCTGAGAATTGGTGTGGTATATATAATCACCACACAGGTTTTGGGGTTCCCTCATCTCATAGACTACTGGGCCCAGAGAGGAGCCAGCATGGAGTGGATACAGGTTCTGAGTTGGTCATTGATTTCTCCTACTTTCAACTGTGAACCACTTGAGTTGTTGAGTTGAGCACTGAGATGCTTGTTTCCACTGGCCCACAGTCTCTTACCCTGTGGCCTGGATGTATGTATTTGTTGTCTGCCAGAGACAGACAGGAAGCTGCTAGGCTTCCTGTAGAAGTGACCATATAGACCCAGGATTCCCCGAGGTCCTGCCATCCTGGAGGACCACAGCTTCCTGGTTATCCCACTCGTTGGCCCTGTTCTGGAAGGCCAGGCTAGCCTAGCTTCCGACTTGCCAGGAGCAGAGCTTTCCATCTGTCTGTGAAGTTGCTGAGTGGGTTAGAAGCGGTTCTCAGTGTTGGAGTTGGGGCACGAGGGAAAGGCCACATGGCCAGCTGACTGTTGGCTGCATGCTGATGGTCCTGGGATTTTGACTCCTGGAGAAGGGACCCAAAAAGGAGCTGTAGCTGGTCCCTCAAGCTGAGGGGCTGTGGCCTGTGGCTTGATGTGCCTTTTGGCCACGGTGACAACTCTGTTTACACCACAGAGTACAGGTTTACGTCTCGCTTGGAGGTGGGCCAGATTCCACGAGTACCCTGGCTGTGCAGGCAGCCTCGGGCCTGGTGGACATCAGGCGGAGGCTGTGCTGAGCAATTCTCAGTGTGGGTCTCCATGTCTTCTTGGGACCTCTGACACCTGTACGGACTTATCTGGTAGCTAACAAGAGTAACAAGAGGTTATTAGTCTTCGGCCCAGGGACCCACTCAGCTCTCCGAGGCCCCAGCTCGCAGCTCTTGTCCGCTCCTAGGGCCTGTGCCTGGTAAAATCCACAGGACTTGGACTCAAGAGATGGCCCAGTGGTTAAAAGCACTGGCTGCTCTTCTCAGTTCAATTCCCAGCACCCACATGGCAGCTCACACCTGCCTGTAACTCCAGTTCCAGAGGATCTGACACCGTCACTCAGACGTCAGCAGGCAAGGCACCAATGCACATAAAAGAAAAATAAACATTAATTGAAAAACAAAAAGGAATCCACTGGATGGTTCATTGTATGACATGGAGGGCAGGGGTCACCTGGTGAACTGTGGGACAGACCTCTTCTAGGCCTCTGTTTTTGGTGGGACTTTAGAGAGTGGGGGTCTTACCTCCCACAGGGACCATTAGTACCAAATGAGTTCAGGAGACTCTGTGCCCTCTGGGATGCCATCCCCACTCATTGGCCCTAGGCTTTGGGGGCCTTGCAGCTTGGCTGGCACTGTGGCAAAAGTTGGTACCAGCCTGGATGATGCCAAGGAGGGAAATGCCAAGACTGAGGAATGGGTCTGATGCTGGGACTACGGTGGACTTTCAAACCTTTCTCCTTCGACTGGATCCTGGACCTGCAGAATTCTTGTCCTAGCATCTGGTGCACCAGAATCACAGGCTTATGGGACACTAGAACTCTGGGCTTCCCAGACAGGGTAGCCCTGGGGTTCCAGGACTGTAGAACTGGGTTGGATTCCCACCTGCCTACACGGTCTGCCACAAGTATGAATCCTCATGCACGAATGGACTGGGAATCTATATACACGGATGGCACAATGGAAACCTCTGAGTCCAGTGTTCTATGCAGAACTGAGGTGGGGCTCCCCAGGGAGAGGTGCAGGCCTTCAGTAGGCTCTACCAGTGGACGTGGACTGCAGCGAGGGTGACATTACTTCTCGGTGTGAGGCTCCTGGCCATGCGGGGATGGACAGAGTGGAAGAGGAGTTGTCAGCTGAGGATAGGAGCACCTGGTAGGTTCTGTACATCCCTAGAGATTCTGATAGGTCCAGCTACTGCAGGATACTGAGTTCTCTTTCCTGGCACAGGTATCTGGTTGATCACTTTTTTCCCTCCAGAAATTTGTCTCTGTATGTCCCGTGTGCACAGGTCCTTGAGTGACATCTGTGTGGAAGCATGTGTATACGTGTGTCTGTGTGTCAGTGTGTCTGTGTCCATATGTGGAGGTGTGTTGTGTACAGCTTTTCTTCACATTACCATTGTTGGAAGAGCGTGCTGGTTGAGGAGTGACAAGGGACCGATCCTGAGAGGCAGGAACAGCCCCTGCCCTGTTTATGGAGTTTCTACTTCATGGGCAATGAATGGGAGTAGGGGTTAGTGCTGGGCAGGAAAAAGTGTGCCTGAGCCCCTGGGTTGGGCCTTGGTGGGCTGGGCGTGTGGGCCTGGTCCACTTTCCCCTCCTCCTTCCTCCTAGAACAGTGGTTCTCAACCTCTGTGTTGCGACCCCCTTTTGGGGTCAAAGGGCCCTTTCACAGGGGTCTCCTAAGACTGTCAGAAAGTTACAGTTGTGAAGTAGTGATGAAAAGAGTTTTATAGCTGAGGGTCACCACAGCCTGAGGAACTGTATTAAAGGGTCACAGCGTTAGGAAGGTTGAAAGGAAGTGTACTGCACTAGAGGAAGTGTGAGCCCCAGCAGGCTCTAATGGGACATAGGATCCAGGGCCAAACCTAGACTGCTGCCTGCTAGGAATATCTGGCCAGTGGTTTTGGGTATGGGGCTGCTTACTTGGAGGGTGGGGATGAGTTTAGACTCTTATTTCTGGCCTGCATTAGGCAGGTCGCCCACCCCTGTGGGGCTGTGATGACCTGCTGCCCACCCTCCCTTATTCCTGCTATCACAGGGCCCTGGAGAACTGCCTGTTCCCTGTCCCCTGCTCGTCAGGGAGAACTGTATCAGGCTGTGTGACCCTGGACCCTGTGTCGCTACTCTTGTTTGGGCTGCCCCTGAGCTCAATCCTGGGGCTGCTATATCAGGGCTTCTGCCTCCACCTCTGGCATAGAGGGAGGTGAATAAAATTAGCTTCAAGGGAAGGATAAGCTCTGAGGACCCAGGTGGTGAGTGTCACTAGCTCTGAGTGGGAGGGCCCCATGTTTGGGGACATCAGGCAAGAGGAGCTTTTCCCAGAGGGAAGGGTGTCATAGCACTTTCTAGGGGAAGTGGGGAAGGGTGTCACCCATGTGGCCAGAGTGGCATCTTTTTCTGGCAGGACCCAAGCTCTGTCTTCCTCTCAGCTCTCTTCATCGTGGGGTACCTGGCCCTTCCTACTGTGGTACCCAGCTTCAGTGTAGGCTGATCCATGTGTGTCCTGTTATTTCCATACCAGCCATGCCATCAGAAAGTGGGCCAGGACCACAGTGAGTGGCGATGTGGTGGCCGCACAGGTCTGGTCGAGCACAGCCACGGGCACCCCCCTGAATCTGCCGCACAGAGGGACCAGTGAGGCCCAGAGCCTCCCCTGTGACTTCAGCCAGCCGTATGCTAACACATGGCAGCCTGGCTTGTCATCCATTATCACCTTCAGCCTAGTGGCTCCTATGAAGTTCTGGAGGGTCACTTCTCATGCTGGTCATAGCTGTATACAAGGTGACAGTCCAACAGTCCCCTGGGCTCTGAGGGGTGGCTGGAGAGACTCTGGAGGTGTCGTGACTGATGGGAGTGGAGTGGCCTCCTGCCATTTCCTTTGGTTGCCCACTGGGTATAAAGCTTCCGAGGCTATGCAAGTCACACAATGGGAGACAGGAAGGAGACCTCAGCTAGAACGAGGCAAGCAGGATGCAGGCAGCCCTCTCCTCTCTATCTATGTAGCCACACGTAATACAGGGATTCTCAGTCTTGGCTCTCAGCTGGGGTTTGTATGTATTTGAGGAAAGACAAGGACTAGATTGTGAGCCGCCAGCCAGGTAGACACTGGTGCTTGCTGCTGGTGGAGAATGTGGTTGGTTCCTGCCCTGGAAACTGAGTCGGCCTGAATGCTGCCATCCCAGTTTCTCTTTTCCATGGTGACATTGTCCAGCCCCTGTCTCCCTGTGCTGTAACTCCCTGCCTGGTATCTCATGCTCTCTGCAACCTCTATCTCTGTGATCTCTGGAAGTCCATTATGGCATTTGTTCCCCCAGTCCTAATCTCGTGCAACAATGAGGCATGGAGGGAGCCTAGAAGTGCTTGGCAAGTTGGGAGCTTGGGACACAGAGTGATCGGTGGCTTTCTGGAGGATGAGGCTCTGGCCTTGGGGGTGTCTGAGGAATTCTGTGAGAGAGAACAGGGTACCTGGAGGTGTGAATACTATATCCCTTCATTTCTCCCACGAAGGGCAGTGAGTTTGGTAGGCTATGGGAGCCGTGGGAGATGTCTGATCTGTGGCAGGTGGGAGACACCATTCAATCTGCAGTTTGAGCCAAACTTTGAGGCCAGTCATGGTGGCTTGCCGAGTGGCTTGACGGATGGACAGGTGTTCAATCCTGGTGCTAATCTGTGCTGGAATGTGAGACATCAAGCTGCCCTTCCACATGGACACATGTGGATGTTACCCCCTTAACACTTTCCTGGGTGTGAAGGGGTCCCTGATGGAGTGGGGAGGCCTGTGGACACCTGGGGATCCCTCAAGCCCCCTTTGTTGGCTGGGTCAGAAATCATGCATGTTGTCCTTTGAGGCAGCTGGGTCTCCAGGCAGAGTCCTAAGTCCTACAGGTGCTTGGATGTTGTGAAGAGGGGCCAGATCCTGAGACTTGGGCCCAAACAAAGGGTGAGGTTGAGGGCATATGGCCTTGGGGGACATCCAGGCCCATGTGGTCCTCTCCTTACTGGATACAGGGGAAGAGGCAGTGCTGTGCTCTGGGTTTGAGTACAGCTTGGAGCTTGCTTGTTTCTGGTGACTTTAAGGGCGTTGAGTTTCTGCCTTCATCCTGATTTATAGGTGCAGAAACCGAGGCACAGAGTTCTTGCTCCTCTGTAGGAGAGCTCTCCTTCATGACAGGAACAGGAAGAAAAGACCCAGGAGTCATGGCTGTGGGGCGGTGTGTGGGAAGAACTGAAGAGAGGAAGGTAGGATGAGCTGGTCCAGGATGCCTCATCCTTGAGCAGACAGCCCAGTGAGAGACAGCATTGGGAGAGCACCGCCCAACTCTGCATGCGGTAGCCTGGGAAACAGAGGTACTGAGTCGGTAGTGATGCCTGCACGCAGGACTGGCAGTTCAGCTGTTCTCTCCTGTCTTCCCTGTCTCCATCCTGCTCAGCCTTGTGAGTAGCATCAGGAGGAGCTCAGCATGCTTGTCCCACTGAGTGAGTGACTGAGTGAGTGAGTGAATGAATGAATGAATGAATGAACGAACACCCAGATTCCCTTCCTCCTGGGAAAGAGTTCCAAGGTCTAGTGTAGAGGAAGTCACAGGCTGTGGAAGGCAGGAGACATGTGAGCCAGGATTGAGCTCTTGGGAGTGAAGTACACCGTAAGAGGAAGAAAGGGATGCCCTGTCAGCCACGATTGAAGCAACTCCTGGAGGCAGGTTCACCCAGTGCCCTTAGAAAGCATGGAGCTCGGGCTGGAGAGATGGCTCAGAGGTTAAGAGCAACCTGGTTGCTCTTTCAGAGGTCGTGAGTTCAATTCCCAGCAACCACATGGTGCCTCACCACCATTTAGAATGAGATCTGGTCCTCTTTTCTGGTGTGCAGGCATACATGTAGGGAGAATGCTGTATATATAATATGTAAATAAATCTTAAAAAACCCCACAGAGCTCAGGGTGGACCTTCTGGGGTCAGAGGTCCCAAGTTTTGAGACCTGGTGGATTTCATACACAATTACCTGGACCCACTCTGGCCCACTCTGTGCTGCCAGTCGGGACAAGTGACAGTTACAACCTGTGGTCTGCAATGGTGCAGGAAGGGCTGATGCCAGGCACAGGCACGAGGGTGCTCTCAGAGAGTGGGAGCCTGGGTCAGCAGATCACTGCTATCCTCCATAGGGCACTGTTCAAGCTGAGCCTTGGTGGGGATAGCAGGTGCCTGCCTTTTGGAAATCCAGGTCTGTTTCCTGGTCATAACCCATGGCATGCAGGGTGCTGGCACCATCTTGGAAGGTGGCTTCGCTCTCTAGCAGTGTGTCCATTTATAGAGGTGGCCTTAGGCTCAGCAGAGGGCCAGCACTGGTCCCAGGTGGCACAGGGCATCAGCACAGATGGTCAATGCAGGCGCCAGGAGTATGTCCACCTCCCTCTTGGGTCACCTTCTCCGGGAACCCTTCCCTGACCATCCTGCCCTCTAGAGTGTCTGCCACCTGGGGCTCTCCCGTGGTCTCTATCCTGTGCATAGTTTCAGATGGCTCTTGAGGGACTAAGTTGGGGGGAGCTCCCCAAGGCAGGAGGCAAAGGGGCAGCTGACATAGTGGCCCCCTCTTGGAAGGCGTGGAGCTGCTGTTAGGGTGGCATGGGTGTCCCTTCCTCTGAGGTTCTGCCAGACCTCGAGGGCTGAGGTCTCGTGATAGGTTCTGGATGACTCCCCAATCTGGACCTCTGCCTAGAACGCCGGGTCATTTGTTCCTTCCATAAACAAGCGGGAGCTTCTTGGTGCCAGGTCTGGGTGGGAGGTGGGGTATGAGTGGAGCTGAGTGCTAGGTTCCTCCTCCCCTTAGGAATCTCTTCCCTGGGCTGGGCACATGGCCGAGGGGGGGGGGAGTTGGGGATAGCATGGAGTTAGGGAGCCTGTTTTGTGAGGGGTTGCACCCTTGGAACTGTGCAGCACAGAATTGTAAGCGCTTTCAGTGGGTTCCTAGGGACTGGTGTGGGTGGAGCCTGCTAGGGTCTCCCCTCCTGGCCCCAGAGATGCGTGCTCTGGGAGGACTCCAAGAAGGCTCTGGGTGTGTTATATATAGACTTCTCCGAAAGGCTTGGGACCCTGCCAGCTGTAGCAGGTGCCCCCAGGCTTAGCTAGAGGCCTCAGCATGCTGGGTGGAGGGGTGTCCCTTGGAGCCCCCGTTGCAGCCCTGACTGGTGCAGTATCTCAGAAATTGCTGGGCCTGTCACCAACAAACCCTTTTCTAGACAACTGGTGGGCCACCAGACATAGTTTGCTGTGCTTTTTCCTAGCCACCTGGAACTGGGACCAGTAGGATCTCAGGGGTTGGGCACATCTCCAAGCATGGTCTAGCTTCCTGGCTGGGTGACTTGGGTGCTCTACTCAATATCTTTGAGTTGCTGGATGCTGGTGCCTTGTGGAGGGTTCAGGGTCCGCTGTCAGGATGGGAACTAGTGGAACAGCCAAAACTATGGGTCTGGTCAGCCTCAATGTAGTTTCTGTGCTGGGTTTATAAGGGTGGCATATTCTGGGGATCTCAGGTGGCTGGCTGCCTGGCTTTCTGGGGTGGAACCAGGATGGGGCTGCAGCAGGATGCTCCAGCCTGGACATTATCAACCTTACTTACCTGGGCCAGGCAAGAATGGGGGATAGTAGGCTCTCTGTGCAAGGCTGGCTAATGGGACTTCTCTCTGGGAGTAGTAGGAGCATGCCCTCTCTTGGCTCAGGTCCAGCCTTTCAGGGACCATTCCTCTCCCCCGCACCAACTACTGATTACAGGGCCAGGCCTCTGTCTGGGAGCGGGGCTTGGGCCAGGGTTCCCAGCAAGGCAAGGCCTCTGGGGATTCTGTGAGCCGGAACTCAAACAAGCCCTGCTCCAGAAGGCTCCCAGGGTAATGCAGCCGCTGGAGCAGGTGTGGACTGACATCTGTCTCCATTCTTGGGCTGGAGAGCACAGGGTTCCTGCCTGGGATGCCTCAGGACAGAACCAGGACTCTGTCTCATCCGTGGAGCCCAGGAGAAAATCCTGCTCAGGGGGTGTCCTGGAAGGCTTCAGGAGACCTGGGTGGGTTAACAGTTCCCTTGGAGACGAGCCTGTGTAGAGTCGGCTCCCATCTCTTGTGTGACTCGAGTGTGCGTAGGTTCAGTGCCTCAGTTTCTTCAGCTGTAGGTTGGGAGTGGTAGCTCTTAAGGTGAAGTGAGGGCTAGTGATGTTGAGAACACAGTAGCTGCTCAGTGAGTGCATACGAAGCCTGAGAGCTGGAAGGGTTCCTTCAGGCCGGTGGCCCCTCTACAGAGGGAGGTCTCCTGCCCTGCAGGATGCAGAGAGGATGGCAGGCGAGTCCGCGGTGGTCCTCTCCCTTCCTCCTTCCTCTTCCTCTGCTGGCCGCGCCTTTGTTTGCGTGCTATCTTTAGGCAGCAGGTGCGGGAGCCGCTGTGAGTCGGGTCGCCAGCCGGTCACCGCCCCCCACGTGACGCCGGGCGCTATAAATAGCTGGGCGGCGGACGGCGGGCATCCGCCCCGAGCCGGCGCCGCTGCGGAGGGCGCGCGCGGGTCCCGGCCCGGCCGGCCGGCGCATGGAGGCGGCCGCACGCCTGCGGGCGCGGGTGAGCCGGGCTGCGGGCGGCGGGGACCCGGCTTCGAGGACGCTCCCGAACCCTAACCCTACTGGGATGGGCCCTGTACGGGATGGCGGCTCCCTGGCGGGCTGGGTGGGAAGCCCCGCTGAGGTCCGGGAATTGTGTGCCCTCCCCACACCCCACCACCGGTCCTTGGGGTTTCCAGCCCATCCATGGAGCACTTACCTGTCTCGACAGCACAGAGCCCTGAACTGTGACCCCTGACTCCCGAGTGTCATACAGGGTCCCATTTAGGTCCCTTCTGATGCACTCCTACCCCATCACTCGAGGGTGGGGCCTCTGTGAACCTCCGTGTCTTCTTCCCCCCCCACCCCCCCGGGGTGCAAGTGTTCCCGATTACTAGACTCGATGTTGAGAAAACCTGTGTGTCTGGGCGGCCGGGCCTGGCCAGGGTCCAGAAAAGGTCCTTCCACACCCCTCTGGCCCATGTCCTCCTTTGGCAAACAGAGACAAAAATGGGTCTTGAAAAACATGCGGGTTTCTGGGAGCAGCTGAGGGCTTAGGATACTGCTAGAGGGGGCTGGGCCGGGATAGAGAAGGGTCAGTCGGAGAAAGGGACCAGGCCATAGTAGAGTCCATTAGCACGAGGAGTGGGGAGGATGTGCTGGCTTGACTGAGTTCCTGGACCCATCATGGTGAGGCAAGGTGAGCTCAGCTTCTGCTCACACCTAGAGCTGCTGGGATAGGGGTGTAAGTAGCTGGTGGGCACACAAGCCTTGGGTCAGACCTGCTAGAGTGCAGTAGGGAACTCTGAGGTAGAGGGTGTTCGTGTCTCCCCCGCCACCCCACCTTCCGGGCTTCTCAACCTCATAGAAGCCATGTGTCAAGCTGGGCTTGGTGGCACATGTTTTAACCCTAGCACTCCGGAGGCTGAGCCAGGTAGATCTCTGTAGTTTGAGGTCAGCCTGGTCTACAGAGTGCGTTCCAGAAGGCAGGATAGGGACAGAGAAAAACTGTCTGCGAAGGGGATGTGAAGAGTGATGTGTCAAGGGAGGGGCTACTTTTGCGGGGGGGCGGGGGGGAGCCACCATGTGGTTGAGCCTGGGTGAGCCTCAGGCATGCTGTGGGCATGCCTCTTTGCCCACACTTAGGAGGTGTGGTCCAGACTGCAGTGAGTTGTGCAGGTATTATAACATGCGGTTCAGCCTAGTGACACCTACCCCTGGACCCCTGGCTTCATCCTCTCAGGCCTGGGGAAGCATTATAGGTGTGGTTCAAGGTTCCTTTGCTCAGAAGTTGCTTCTGTTGCCCCTAGAGTCTTACAACCCACCCCCAACCCCTGCAGTAGCTGATAGGTGCAGTCAGCTCTACAGTAGCCTGCCAGGGTTCTCTGGCTTCCCGGGGCCTTCTTTTCTTCTGTACACACAAGGGCATTGCAGTGTATACACACATGGGATGCTCCTCCCAGGAGGCCCGGATGTTTGTGTCATAGCATGAGAGAAGGCTCTCCTTGCTTACACCGGGCTAGTTGTGGCTCCGCATGCACAGGGGTTGAGACCCTGGCCTGCCAACACAGGCACAGGACTTCATTATGCCCTCTTCCAAGGTGCCCCTCCATCTTAGTCCTTCCAGAATGGTGGCAAGGACTAGCTGTGAGCCACGGTACTGACTTGGAGTGGAGTGCCGAGCTGTCCCCAGGTGTAGAAGGTGGCGAGGGAGGATTCTGCGCTATCTGGTTCAGCTGAGCCTTGGACAGTGGGGCCTGTGCCCGAAACTTAGGACCAGAGTCCGGGGTCCTGTGCTGGGCTGAGGCTCCAAAGGCCTGGTTTGCTTGGTGGGCAGCTGGAGACGTGGGTGCTGGGGCAGAGGCAGAGAGGTAAGAGGTGTGGGCAGAACTCTTCCAGATGGGGTCCAGGAGGGACCTTCCATTGGGAAAGGTGAATGCTGGGTCGGGGATGGGCTGAGTCCAGGGGCTCAGGCTCTACGAACTACTGGGTCATAGCCCAAGGGACTGTGGTGCCATCTTGTTCAGCCTTCATTGTGTAGGTGGGGACAATGTCCAGAGAGGCCGGTGACATGCCCAAGGTCTCCCAGGCCCTCCAGGGGGTGGCAGGAAGCTAGCTGTTCTTTCGCATCCTTGCATCTAGTATATTTGCAGAGGGGAAGATGAGGTGAACGGCTTGGGGCTGATGTCCTCCAGTAGTGTCCTTCCTCTGGGTCCTGTCAACGGTGTGACTCCCTGGCCACCTGTGCTGTCACCTCCTTGGCATGAGCCTGGCAGCCTGCCCCTTGGCCTGTGGTCTCTTGCAAGGCAGAGCGTCTTGTTTACTTCTAGTGCTTGGCAAATCCCAGTAAGTTGTGCGTGTGGGTAGGGATTGCAGAAAACCTGAGGGGCAGCAGTTGAGGCCACTCACCCCCTGTTCCTCTGGCAGTACCCACTGTCCCTGCGACCCAGCCTTTGCAGAATGATCTGAGCTTTACGTTGGGCTGTGGCCAGCAGTCCCAAGAGAAGGACCATTGCCTGCATGAACTGCGCGATGGGGGACCAGGCTCCATGGTCTGTTGCTGTAGATGTACTCTGCCTGTGGGGTTCATGTGTTCCTGGGGCGAGCCCTGATACCCTCTTCACCCTCTCTTGGCGGCTCTGTGTGGCTCTCCTGTCACCCCAGGGGCTTGGGGTAGCCCTGGCAGGAGCTGTCTGTTCTTCTGTGTTTCACATGGAGAATCTGAGGACCTCCCATTTCTTTCTCCCCTCCCATAGAGTGTGCCTTCCGAAGACCAGGGTGGGATTGATGGAGGAGCCCCAGGAGGGCAGCTCTGACTACTGCCGTTCCCAACATCGTGGGTGCTGCCGCTGAGGAGGCCCGTGTACCTCTGGCCCTCACCATTGCCCTTGCCTCCCAATGGCCTCTGCTGCCAGGCCGGAGGCCAGGACTGCTGCCTGAGCCCGCTGCCCCTCTCCAGGACTTGCCGTTCCCTGATGGGGTAACGTGACAGACGGGATCAGAGGCTGCCTGCCCACCACGGCCCAGGGCCGCCAGACTTGGTTGACTTCAAGTTCATTTTCCCCTTGGTCCTGAGTGCTGGGACCCAGCTCTGACCCAAGGGGACACTCCTCTATCCACCCATGCAGAGAGGGTGTCTCCAGCGACGGCCCCATAGAGGACACTGCTCTGTGGCCAGAGTCACCAGCCCGAAGTCCCCTTTGCTCACTTTTCTTGGTTGTTGTTATTTTTATTTTTGCCTCCTCGTAACGACTCCACTCTGAGGGACAGGACTTTGGAGTTGCCCATCTTGCTGCGGGGTGGGGGAGGGGTACGTTTGTTTCTTTTTCCTTTTTCTTTTTTAGATTTTTTTTTTTTTTTTAATTATCCATCATCAGGCAGCTTCCTCTCCCTCTCCCAAGTATTTGCACAATATTTGTGCGGGCTATAGGGACGAGGTTTTAAGAAGTCTTTTTTTTTTTTTTAAATTTGGACAAGCACGGGGATCTCACTGGACTTGGTGTGGGGGTCTGGGGGACCCCCCGTGCAGCCCTTGCTGGCTAGTCCTCTCTGGGCCCCCGGAGGAGGCATGGCCCGCATGAACCGGCCTGCGCCTGTGGAGGTGAGCTATCGACACATGCGATTCCTGATCACCCACAACCCCAGCAATGCCACCCTCAGCACATTCATCGAGGTGAGTGGGTCTTCAGGACTGGGCGGATGCCCTGCGTGGCTCAGGGTGTGATGGTGCTCATGCTTAGCTGGCTTTCCTGGAGGGCTGGCAGCATTCAGGCTTGGGGGTGGGGGTGGACATTGTCTAGGCTGCGCTTGTCCAGACCCTGAGTGACCTTAGCCTCAGTAGAAGCTGAGCAAATAAGAGGCTGAGGAGGGAAGGGCTGATGGGGAAATGGCTTGGAGACAGGAAGATGGAAGATGGACTGGAAGCACTACGCCATGGTTAGTCCAGCCCGCAAGCTCAGGTGTTAGGAGAGAAAGCTGTAGGGAATGGAGCGTGACCATTGCAGTCTGCATAGGTGATGTGCAGAGAGTCCACAGGTGTCTGAGGTCTACAGCCACTCTCACTCCATCCCTAGATGTGACCAGGCATTTTTTCAGAGCCTGTGTGTGTGTGGGGGGGCTGTCAGCATGACCTCACTGGGGACCCTGGGCAGGGCTCCTTGCTGCAGAGTCTGCAGCTGCATGCTGGCCAGTTGGTGGGATAGACTTTTGTGGCATTACATTCTTAGTCCTCTTCTCTGTGGCACGAGCTAAGCCCCATGGGCTCCTGGGCATCAAAACAGGAAAGACTGCACAGAGGAAGGGAATGGACACCCTAAGTCAGGGAACCTGGACCCTGGACACATAGCTGGGTGCTACGCCAGGGAAGACGGCCCCTCTGCCAGTTGAGAACCTTTATGACAGCAGGGCCTGATGAGGGGCTAGGGAACAGAACAAAACAAAAAATAAAACAAACAAAAACAAACCACCATGAGTGACCAGGACAAGGGCTCAGTGCATGACCAGAATGAGGGTTCTGTGACCAAAGACTCACTATATGACCAGGGTTAGGGACCACAGTGTAAGCATGATCAGGGCTCAGGGTGTGAGCAGGGTTGGGCCTGAGTCCTGAGCTGGTGGTAGCTTTCTCCTTGACAGACTCTGCAGCATCCCATGGTCTCTGAGGTGGACACTCCCTTGTTTTTTTTTTTTTTTTTCTTCTTCTTGCACTCTCAGAATAGTTGGGTCTTGGCCTTGCTGTGTCTGTTGTTCCTATCACATGGCCAGCCAGACCATCATCCCTCACCACTCCCGAAATAACCACTGGGAGCAGGTAGGTGGGGGTTGGCCCTGCTTGTGGCTATGGGTATAAATACTTCGTGTTGGCGACGAGCTGAGTGAACTTTTCTCTGGAGGAACGGGGCTTCCCCCGTGGTATTTGAGAGGTGCCACCCAGCTGGTGCCGAGGTTCCAGCTCCTGAGGTCTGCTTGCTGGAGACTCTGAAGGGACTTTGTGGAACCCACCCATGAAGCTCAGGAAGGAGTCTATCTGAGGCCTAGGCCACACTGCTGGGGACCTAGCAGCTTTATCTGGAGACCCAGGCTTTGCTGTCAGGACCCTTTGCCCTAGGTGTTGCAGAGGTGTGAGAGACAGGAGGGCCTTGAAACACAGTGACTGAGCTGTGTGTTTTTAGTGAGCACAGGTGTGCCCTTCGCTTCTTCAGGTGGGACAGGGACAGCTGACCTGGAAGCGACCCTGCTGGTCACAAAGCATCCAAGCCCACCTGTTGATTTATGAAATCTGCTTGTCTCAGGGGAAGCAGCTTGAGGGGACGCAGCTGTTTAGGAGTTCCAGAGGGGCAGGCCTGTGGGGACTCAGCACGGGCAGAACCCTGGGCTGGAGCCAGTTCTGGGTTCTGGACTGCCCCATCTCTCCCTCTTTCAACCCCAGGACCTGAAGAAGTACGGGGCTACCACCGTGGTGCGCGTGTGTGAAGTGACCTATGACAAGACCCCCCTGGAGAAGGACGGCATCACTGTTGTGGTGAGGGACATGTGGTTCTGGGCACTGTGACTGCCTTAAGCAAGTTCTGGGCAGTAGATTTGGGGCTCTCCCCCATGAAGCTGGGACCTCTCCTGCCACCTGATACATCCTAAGCTATCTCTCTGTGCCTGTGCTGGTGTGTAGGACAGATGACTGTGAGAAAGTCATTATCCCTGTACCCATCTTCCCCGTCTAGCCTTGAGGTGAGGTTCTACACACTTGGTGCTACTGGTCTTGTGAAGCACTTGGCTTGTCTGTGTTGGGGCCTGTGGCTCTTACTAGGTGCTCCAAGTCCATTCGCAGCCTGTAGCCCTGTAAGCCTCTGTGTGGGTTCCTGTTTGGACTATTTGAGGCTTGGAGTCAGACATTCTCTTAGACCCCAGCAAAGAGACAGGAGAGCTCGCCTGGGGAGTTGCATTCCCCTAATGGTGCTGATTCTTTCACCTGCTGGGTGTATTTGGCACTGTGGATTGAGGCTTGAGCCCTGGCAGCCCATGGAGACCCTGTTGTACAGATGAGGTGGGGCCCAGCATGTGCCTGCCTGGCTCCTCTATGGCTCCCAGGGGCCTCTCTTGAGCCTCTCATTGTCTGCCACAGGATTCTGTCTCCTGGCAGCAGTGTGTCCTGGGAGATGCTGTGCAGAGGCCATGGGTAGGGATCCTGGCTGCTGTCTCCTTGGCTTCTTTACCCTGGGGGCTCAGCTAAGGGGAGGAGGAGCAATTTTATGGAACTGGTCATAGTGCTTGGAGGGCCAGAGGAGGGACAGCCAGGGAGGAGGGACCTCTAGCCTGGCCTGTTGCAGTTTCCTGGAACAAGGCCTCTCTTCCCAGTGTAGAGCCTGGATGAGCCAGGCCTCTGGCTCAGCAGACCTTGGCTGACTGTGCAGAGGCCCTGGTGCCCAGTCCTCAGCACAGTAGTGACCCTAGTTTACCCTACTGTGAGGACCCTGTGTCAGTGGGGGTCTCATAGCCACTGCCTGGTAGTCTGTAGAGGAAGAAGAAGTTGGGCTTTCTCAGGCCTGGGAGGAATCCTGTTGACCCTTCCCTCCTGTGAGATCCTGCAGGCCATTCGGAGCCTCCCAGGCTTCCCATAATGTGGCTGTTTGGAGGAATGTGAGCATGAGATGAAGGTATTGCAACATCTCTTAGTGTATGGTTGCCCCAGCAGACCTCCTTCCTCTGTCACAGGAGGGACTTGGGTTAGACTCAGGACAGCCACTTAAATTCGTGGCCTCCAGGAGCTGTTCTGTTTGGAGGCAGAGACCCCAAGAGCATCTAGCACCTGAAGACCCATGTTGGTTCACCCATTGGTATCAATAGGTCCAAGATGGCCCCTTTTCCATCTCCCCACACCATGTCCCAGCATACTCTGGGCTGCAGCTTTCTCCATGTGGGATAGCCTCTGCCTCCCACCTGGGACTCTTAAGGGACAGGGGAAGGAAAGCTAACATCCCTAGGGCTGATTCTCAGGCCTCTACCTCTGCAGGACTGGCCCTTTGATGATGGAGCGCCCCCTCCTGGCAAGGTGGTAGAGGACTGGCTGAGCCTGCTGAAGGCCAAGTTCTACAATGACCCGGGCAGCTGCGTAGCTGTGCACTGTGTGGCGGGCCTGGGAAGGTGAGTGACAGGTGGGGCTCATGTTGCTGTTGGAGGCTCCGCTTGTGCCCCTGTGGTCTAACTTTATTGCTTTGTTCTTTTGGACGTGGGCCATATCCGCTCTACCTAAGGCCAGGGGTTCCCAGGCAAGGTCTTTGTTTCACAGGGTGGCAGGGAGGGCTTCCTGCTCTGATCCAGTCACTGCACCTCATGCAGAAAGCTGCCACAAAGACATCCTGGTCATCCAGGCCTGACCCCTGCTTGCAAGGAACAGCTGCCCATACTAGATAGAAATGAGCCAGGCAGAGAGCGTCCCCTGACACCCCTATTGCAGGAAGGCTGGAGGGTGGACTCATGAACAGTATGCTCGGAGTTCTTTTTCTAGGTGCTTAGGCACAGAGAGGTTGTCTGCATCCCTTCAGGTTGAACCGGAGGGGCCAGACCTGTTTGGAGTCTGTGCCCTCCAAGGGCAGCTGAGGGAATTGGGGGAGGTGTCAATCATGCCCTCATGCCCTGTATCTTTGTCAGGTGGCATGAGGCAGGGGGATGAGAAGGGGTGTGGGGTCTCAGGTAACCTCAGCTCGGCTTGTTCCCACAGGGCTCCAGTGCTCGTGGCTCTCGCTCTCATTGAGAGTGGGATGAAGTATGAGGATGCCATCCAGTTCATCCGACAGTGAGTAGCCAGTGTGTGCGCGTGCCACTTAGGGAATCCATGCCGGGTCTTGACAGCTGGGCGGGGCTTAGGCTGTCACCGTGGCCTTTCCTTGTCCCTTGCCTCTCACTTCTGTAGCCATTCCTGTGAAGTCCCATCTCTCTACCCTTCCTGGATGCTCTCAGGCCGGTACCTCCTTGTGGGATGGTAGCCGTCCTGGAGGACCCCCATCTTCCTGATCTTCTGGGCAACGGCTGCACAGCTGATGCTGTACCCCTAGCCTGTGGCATGTGTGTGTGCATGTGTGTGACATATCCATGTGTAGGCACCTCTGTGCTGTCTGAAATAGGCTCAGCCATCTCTTGAGTCTCCAGGGCAGGCCCCGTACAACTGTAGGAGTATGGCCTACTAGCCTGTAGGTGTCCATAGGGGAACCTGGGCTATGAAGACTGATACACAATCTGAAGAACCACACTAAACACAGATTCACAGTTCTCTTGTACAGCACCGAGATGCTGCTGGCTGGCTAGAGAGAGATGCAACTCCCCAGCCTTCACGAAGCCCAGGCCCCCCTGTTTTTTCCCAGAGCACCATCTTAGCCTACCTCCTGTGGGACTGTCTACTCAAGGCCACACAGATAAGCTCAAGAAAGGGTTTGCTCCAGCGCTATGGGCCTCCAGGGCCAGAGCTCCCCGGGGTAGGCAAGGTGTCCAAGCCCGGCTTTATGACCCTTGCTTGTCCTTGTCTTGCAGGAAGCGTCGTGGGGCCATCAACAGCAAGCAGCTCACCTACCTGGAGAAGTACCGGCCTAAGCAGAGACTGAGGTTCAAAGACCCCCACACACACAAGACCAGATGCTGCGTCATGTAGCTCAGGTCCCGGCCCCATACACCCTCTTACTCCTGTACCTCATTACATCTGTGTCTAAGGAGTCCAACGGCTATGTGCGTTCCTGCTCTGTCCCTGTCTGTGCCCACGGCTGTCTTTCTAAGGCTGTCCCTGGACCTTCTGCCAGCCCTGTCCAACCCCTCCACCCCCTGCCCAGGCCTCCCCCCTGGTCTGTGTATTGCAGGTGGGCGTTTTTAACCACTGGGCCCAGTGCCTCAGCGGCGCTGCCCTCACCCTAACCTTTTTCCAGCACCGTTGTTACCAGGTGCTCTGGACTCTCAAGGCAATAAATCAGGAGCTGTGGATGAGTGTGAAGAGTGGTGCAGAGCCGACGAATGGGGTGTGGATCCTGGGAGGCCATGGCCCCCATCTCTTCTGTCCTATTGCTGCTGCGTGCCTCCCTGGCACCCCCTGGTGGCTATACAGTGCTCTAGTTGTTGACACATGAGCACTGAGCCACAGCTTGGACTGGTGACAGTTGGGGGTTGGGGACATTTAGGAGGTGAGACTGAATCACCTTTGCAGGACAGAGTGGGGGTCACTTGTAACTTTCAGTGGCCTTCACTTCCCACCGTCATGCAACTGTGAGGGGTGGTGGGCTGTGATTTGGCCACAGTGGCCACTAGCCTAGGAAATGACCCTCAACTGCCCTGAGGAGAGAGGCAGAGTCAGGGCAACAGTGTGGGGTGCAGGTAGATCTGAGTGTGGGTGGGTGTAGGTGACGTGGGCCTGCCTAGGACCTCCTCATCCTGCTCATAAGTTCTGAGCAGTGGCCTGGCTCTTCCCCTAGCTGAGGAAAGGGTGCTACGAGGCACGGTGTCAGTGTGGATGTGCCAATCTGTCTTATTTCACAGACCCAGTCCCTTCTGTGCTCAGAACAGACCCAGGATGCCTCTCATCGATACTTGCTACCCACTCGGATCTTTCCCTCAAGTTCCTCCTCTGGACTAGGTTCCAGAAACCATTAGGGCCCACGTAGACTCCCAGCAATCCCTGTGCAGCCTTTTGGGGGAGTTCCTTACCCAGACTCAACAGTGGTGACCTTGTGTGCTGGAAACTCGCTACCCGTGGCATATTTACACAAAGTCACTGGTTGGTTTTTCCAGTCTGCCATGCTTTTTCTTTTTTATTTAAATCTTTAAATTACTTATTTAAATTATTTATTATATATTTGATGTATGAGGGCCCTGCTGCAAGTACACCCATATGCCAGAAGAGGGCATCACATCCCCTTATAGATGGTCTTGAGCCATCATGTGGTCCTCTAGAGGAGCAGCTAGCGTTCCTAACCACTGGGCCATCTCATCAGCCCCTGCTGTCCAAGTTTTAAGCACAATGTCACTATCCCAAGAAAGCACATAGTCTAGCGACTGGGAGAGACATGGTATTGGGGATGCACCCAACTGAGGGCGTGCAGGGTCTACTTAGCAGAGACTTTGTAAGGCCCAAGGGATGGCCTGTGGAGGCTCTTGGGTGTCAGACACAGAGCCCAGAGTGGGGGGTGGGGTGGCTAGCTAGAAGGTCCCTTGGTGGAGCTGTCTGGTCTATTGGGTCCTGTGAATGGCAGGCTGTGACGAGGTTCTCTAACTCTGTGCCCACAGGGCCTGTCTGCATTTCTTAAATAGGGACTGAGGCTGAGGGGAGAGGCTCGTAGAGAGTTAGGTACCCTCTTCTGGGCTGTTGCAAATTTAAGAGCCACCACTGGGCTTTGTCTGGGGCTGGCTGATGGGCTCTGCTGGAGGAAAGCCCTGAGTAGAGAGGCAGGCTGTTATGTGTTCACTTCCGCCGGCTCCACAGCCCCATCTAGAGCTCTCATCTCAGGACTCGGGAGACGCCCCTTAGGCCCTGCTCCTACCGGATGGCCTGCTCAGCCATGGGCACTATGTCCTGGGCTTTGGTCATGTGGAGTTGATGCCACCCATGAGCTGTCATTAGCAGAGTCTACCACAGACCTTCCAGTTTGTCTCTGGCCTGCCTCTCCTGGTCTGTCACCGTCTGTGTCCTGGAGTCTTGTCAGTATCTTCTAAGGGCTTGGCTTGGCCATAGCAAGGGCTCACGGGTGGAAGCACAAAGTTGACAGTGATTACAGGTTTTTTTTTTTAAATCTAGATTTTTCTTTCAAATGAAAAAATGTTATACAACCAAGCTCTCTGGACAGGGTAGGGCAGGGCTGTTCTGGGGGTAGAGGTGGGAAGGATGGCTCAGAGTCACTTCTTGGATCTGGCTGACATCTTCCAAAAGAATGAGAGCTGTCTGCTGGCAAATTCCCGGATGCCGGGTTCTGGGTCCTTTTTGAGCTCTTTAAAAGCTTCAGGAGAGAAAGGACAAGTCAGAGGTGACCCTGGCTTGGAAGTGACCCTCTGCTTCCAACTCCAGTTCCATCTGGGTAGGAGGCCAAGAGGTCTCTTTCCATCCATTGACCAGCATGGGGTGCCTTGGTGGGGTGGGGGGGTCTGTGCCACCGTGTGAGGCAGGCATGCTGCAGGAAGCTGGGCGGTATGGAGACAGGTCCAAGGTGTGGGCCACTTACTGGAGAATAACAACTTAATGTCGTTGTCACTTATGATCTGTGACACTGCCTGGGGATGGTTGCAGGTGGTGTACCCTGAACAAGATAGAGGGAGAGACATGACGGTTGTATGACAGCTGCTCAGCCCCAGGCCCTCCTTCCCACCCCAGTGGGGGTGGGCTGGGTAAAACAAGGACTCCAAGCCTGGCCCCTGCTACCCACCTATAAAAAAAGCTGCCCAGGTCTTGATGTGGCGGTGACGGCTATGCAGGTAGTTGATGGCCTGTGACAGGTGGATGCTGAACTCCTCCTGGCTGTGGTTCATCTGGCCAGAGGAGAGCTCGCCTGTCACTGCCATGGGTCTCAGGGACTGTTGGCCTTTACCCTTCCAGCCTCACTTCCCTGGGAAGGAGAGTTCATGGGGGTGCAGCTATCTCAGGCCCCCACTACTGACCCTGCACCCTGGTCCCTCACCAGGCAGGTCCAGAGGAAGTGGCGGGCGCTGAGGCCGGTTTCCCAGGCTAGAGTGCAGAACAGTGTGTACCGTGGCTGCCAGCGGAGCAGCACAGCACAGCGGTAGAATGTGAACTTGGCCTGCTGCGGAGACAGCCACAGGAGGGGTCACCCACTGCCCATGTGTGACCGAGCCCTGGGGTTCCCACTTCCCGAGACCACAGCTGTAATAAGCAGCTCAACAGCTTCCTGTGCTGGTGTCTGGGAAGCTGCTCCCACCCTAGGATCACAATGCCCTGTGGAAGATGGAGATAACCCAACTCTGTCTGAGCTTGTTGCTATCATCCCCTCCCCTGATGTCAGGGAGTCCAGAGAGTGGAGCACGGTAAGGCAGGCTGTATCCATGTATCAGCAGGTACACTGTTTGCCTGTATCCCACCATGCTCTGCTGTAGCTGGTAGACCCACAGATCTGGCTGGCTGAAGATGCCAGTGTGTGGGAGGGGATGGTGGTCTGGGGAGCCCTGTGGGTGGCCTGACCTGGCTGCCCTGTCCTTTTGCCAAGATGAAAGGCTTGCAGGTTGGCACTGACCGTGACAACAGCTGGACACTGGTCCTTCAGGTGCAGGAGCAAAGGCACCATACTCTGGCATACTTGGGTCCGCAGGTTGCTCAGCTCCTTGTCTGCCACGGTTGCCACCAGGTCCCCAAACAGTGCCATAGCTGCTGCTCGAACTTTGTCCTGTTCCTATGACAAGCAGGAAGTTAGATAGGTTGTAGTGCTTCCCAGCTTGGAGCCTCCCTATTTTCTCAGACTCCTTTAGTCAGGCTCAGGGCCCCAGGTTGGTTCTCCTCCCCTGGACTCAGGCTTTCTCTCAGACAAGGCCTCAGGTCATCCTCACATGGAATTACCCTGTCCTTTGGTGCCCACTGTCACCCTGACCATGAAGGTAGTTGGGTGACTTATTCCCCATATCCTAGTTGTGTGTGTGTGTTGTGTGGGGGGGGGGACGACAGTCATTTTGGACAGCTGTCTGAGTAGTAGGCCAGGACCCAGAGTGGACAAGCATGACTTGGCACTCTTCAGCCATGAAGAGGGCTGAGCACTGCCTGGTGGACACCTGGTTAGAACTCATGCACCTGTGGGTCGCAGCTTGGCAGTGTCCAGGTGCATTGAGAAGGCAGAAGGGGTCCTGGGGCTCAAGAGAGGTGCGGGGAGGGCCTAGGGATGTATGCCCAGCCATGCCTGGCTTTATTCTCACGTCATCAAAGTAGTAGCGGGTGTTGATAGCGATGTTGAGACTCTGTGCACCTGCGCCCTGTGTGCCCAGGCGGTGCAGTACATCCGAAACTATACCCATAATGCCTACTACCACTGCTTTGTTCTTTTGGAAGAAGCCATTGAGGAAGGCTGGCAGCTGACCCTGGAGCAGGCTTTCCTATGGGGAAGGTAGTGGGCAGTGAGTGGAAGGCACGGGTCTGCCCCCTTCACCTGGCTTCACCTGGGGAACCAGACCTGAGCCTCTGCCCCTGTCTTGCCCCTTGAGTCTGGGATCTACTCTGGTTGGATGGGGCTAGTGAATAGATGGGTAGGTGGAAGAATGGAGGGATGACTCCATACATGGACGGATGTATGTATGCATGTATGTATTGATGGATGGATGGATGGATGGACAAGCAGGTAGATAGGTGGGTGGGTTAACAGGTTGATGAGTGAATGCTACATTGCCTCCACCCTGCCCCATCATTAAGCACCCTCTGTGCTACATGCAGGGCAAAGGTCTTTGCTGACCATGGTCACTCTAATGGTTGGCCTTGCCTTAACCATGTGCAAACCTCTAAGTCTAATTGAACTGGAGTGAAACAGGCTGAAGGTCAAGGATGTTTTGGGGCCTCATGCGAAGTATAGTTCTGTGGCATCTCCATGATCACATTTTCTCTGCGTAACTGCCACTCCCTAAGTAGAGAAGTGGACACTTCTCTACTGGTAAGAACACTTGCACCTATTTCAGTCTCTTTATCAGATGGAGTTCACTGACTAGCCCGTAGTGTCCTGGCCTTGCTGCTGCTTGTGATGGCTGATGGCAGTGGTTTGAGGGCTGACCATGGCCAGCGTGATGACCATGGCCACCACTGGTCTCATGATCCTCCTGTCACACAAAGCAGGTTCAATTTCTGTCCCATTTCACAGATGTGAATGCGGAGTACTAAACAGGCCTTCTCACTAGAATCTGGGAAGGGAGTTATCTAGGGCCTCAGCTCATTACACAGTGCCTTCAGTGAGGGAGGTGTCAGGAACCCTAGGGCCTGAACTGGGGTTGGGGGGAATGCAGAATGAAGGAGGGGCAGGTCCTCCAAAGGCACCATTGCAATCTTTCTTGCCCCAAACTGTCCATAAGGAGTATGGTTTGCTATAGGGCTCTTAGTTGGGAACAGAAGACTGAGGGATAAAGGGCACGTGACTCTCAAGGGGAACCCTCTCTGTGCAGGGCAGAAGGTGATGTCTGCCTGGCTCCTCAGTGGGCCTCTGGAGTTGTGCAGGAGAGTTTGTCCCTTCTCACGGTAAGGAGACATGCTCCTGGAAAACAGGAGTGTCCTCCCCTAAAATAAGTCCATTTCTGAAGAGGAGGGAGCCAAGACCCAGAGAGGGAAAGTCAGTGTCTCAAGTGACAGAGCTACTAGGGTTCCAACCCACTGGGCCTTGCCCATCCCTGATACTTGGGGCTACATGTCCCTCTGGCTCTCACCTTCTCCGGGTGGAAGAGTATGTTTCCAAGGCCCTGCAGGCTGGCCACACGGATCTCAGAGCTGGGGTCCTGGAGGCTTTGAGCCAGTACAGTCAGGGCAGCCTGTTTAGAAAGCACCTCCAACAGGGCAGGGCTATAGAGGAACTGGGGGCCCCGGAGAGCAAGGTGGCTCAGGCTTGGCACCTTCTCTTGGTTAGCCTATGTCTTTGTTGGGGGCTCTGAGGCTTAGGCCTGTACAGGGCTTGGGGGAGGATGGTTGGCTAGTATCCCCAGGGTACTAGGGTTGAAAAAAAGCATCTGAAACTTTTCAATGGCCAAGCCCTTCTAGGTATGGCTGGCAAAACTGGGGCCTAGAGAGGTTATTTAGCCAGTCTAGAGCCAACTTACACCCTCGGTAGGCTCATGGAACATATGAAAACAGGGCCCCAGGAAGAGCAGCTCACAAATCCTTCTGGTAGAGGAAGAGGAAGAGGAGGAAGAGGAGGAAGAAGAGGGGAGAGGGAAGGGGAAGGGGGAGGAGGAGGCACAAGACCCCTTGCTTGGCTTAGACCCAGGCAGCTGGTACCAGATACAGAAGTGACCTCTCCTTCAAAGCTCTGCCTTGGCCGGAGCCTTTGGTAGTCAAGTTGCCACATCCTAGCTCTTGCTGAACCAAAACCCTTGTAGCTCAAGGTTCTAGGGTGGGAGTGGCTGGGGCAGAATAATGCCACACCTGAATATGACCTGATGAGTCCATACCCAGGGCTCACTAACTCTGCTTGGGCCATTGTGGGTGGGAAAGGGTGGAGAGACAGGCCCCAGGCTATAGGCTAAGAGGCCTCAGAAGCCCCTGCAGTCCTGGATGGGGTCAGTCTGGGCAGCTGTCCCCACAGGGTGAGTCAGGTGGGCCATCTTGTTTGGGGTTGAGGCAGGTGGAGGGTGGAACATAGGCTACATGGGACCCTTGCCCCCTCCCTGCCCTACCTCAATGAGGAGCAGGATGGCTGTCTTCCTTTCTCGCTCCTGCTGGCTCTGCAGGTTGGGTAGCAAGTAGCCAAGAAGTGCTTTGATCTGTGTGCAGTGATTCTGCACCATGGCCCTGTGGGCAGGGCCTGGTTTGTGGTTACCGCCCATGAGTATACCTTCTACCACCTCCTGGACTGGCTAGGTTGGACATCCAGGTACATCCCCGTGTGATGGAGTAGGCATGTGTCTGTGTGTTCCTCTCCCATGTGCCAGGCCTGGGCTAAGCATGGGGAAGGCAGAGGAGGAACAGCTAGCCCTTGTTCCTGAGGTCCCAGGACAGGGTGGATCTTGGGGAAAGAGTCTGCACCTGGTGTGTGGTGCGTGCCTCTTGTGTTGCAGAGTGCTGTAAGCACACACGTAAGTCCAAGGGATGCTGCCTTTAGGCTGTCCTCGGTGGCCTCCAATGATCCAGAAAGCTCAATGGTATGAATCACTGTGGTCCATATGCCCAGCCTCCCCTTCCCTTGCCCCACTAGTACCTGGCAAGGAGTCCCACAGCCTGTGGATAGGTGTGGATGGAAGTGAAGTATTCCCACGCACTCTGCAGTTCCAGGTGAGCAAAGTCATGCCAGTGTCCTGTGGTGGACAGCAGGCTCTTCAGTGCCTCCAGTGACGTGCTGCAGCCAAGCAGAGAGGCCAGGCTCTGTCCAGAGCTGCAAATGCCACCTGAGCCATCTCCTGCTATTGGGATGGGACGGGGGCAGGGGTCGGGCTCTCTCAGCTCTGGAGCCTGCCTCCTGCTAAGGCCCAGGGTGAGGAGGGCTGTGCCGGCCCAAGGACAAAGCAGAGCAGAGTTATCACTAGGACCTGCTTATTAAAGAAAACATTTAATTAGTGGGCTCTCGAGTTCAGAGAGTTAATAGAGTCTATGGCCAGCATGGTAGCAGCCAGGCAGGTATGGTGCTGGAGCAGTAGCTGGGGAGCTTACATCTGATCTGCAAGCATGAGAAAGAGAGAGAGAGAGAGAGAGAGAGAGAGAGAGAGAGAGAGAGAGAGAGAGAGAGAGAGACTTGTGATTATGAAACCTCAAAACCCAACCACAGTGACACACCTCCTCCAACAAGGCCACACCTCTTAAACTTTCCCAAACAGTTCTACCAACCGGAAACCAAGCATTAAAACTGTCTGAGTGCTATGGGGGACATTCTCATGCAATCAGCCACAGTGGGAGACCAATCACACTTTTGGAGCAGGTAGAGTGTGAGGCTTTTCTGACCAGTAGCAGGGAGCCTGTGAGGGCTCTGTGTCTAGTGTCTACTGAACACAAACAGAAAGCTGGGAAATGCCCAGGGTGGTCTGGCTCCTTGACTGTCATTCCCACTCTTCTCCCTTAATGGCATGATCTCTTTACATTGTTACCAAGCACCCTGGGGTTTCTTTCTCCTCCATTTTCCTTTTAAATTTTTCCATTTAAAGACAAGATCTTGTGATGTCACTCAGGCTAGCCTCAAGCTCTTTCTATGAGGCTAGCCTTGAACCCAGGACCCTCCTGGTTCAGGTGTGGAGCCGAGTGCTGAGGTAAGTGTGCCCACACACCTGCTTCTCTTCTTCTATCACTAGTCTCTGCCCCATTGGCTCGGCAGGGCAAAGGTCAACACCGAGGATGAGAGAGAGTCGGAAGCAGAGAAATGACATGTCTCATAAGTAGGGGAGTGAGTAAGTGGGAAGTCCTCTGAGAGGCAGGGGATGGACACAGCTGAAAACCACCCTGGGTGGAGAAAGTGTCCAGAGCATGAGTATTTGTGAGTCAGGGCGGTCCCACACCTGTCAAAGGCATGCTCCACCCGAAGCCCTACTCTGAGTATGAGGCCCATCTCAACTGAACAGAGCATCAGGAGCCTCCAGTGTCAAGGCTTACCTCCCCTGCCACCCAGTGTTCTGGGCCATCCACCCTGAGGAGCAGCTACAGCCACTGATACACTCACCAGTGGGTTCACAGATTCTTTCTTCAGCACCCCCTTTTTTTCTCTCCACACTGCCAGTCAACCTGGCACAAGGTGTCAGGTCCTAGACTGTGATATATCTCACTGATGCCACCTACCCTTTGAGACTGAAAGAATGCCAACCAGCTTCTCCAACTTCCCACTGTCACCCCTGTTACTATGCCTGCTGGGTGGCCTGCCTATGACTGGGCCCCTTTGGTTGGTCCCAGCCAGGCTGCTTTCCTCTGGGGTGAGAGGCCCAAGTCTCATTCAGCTTAGGTAGATATGGGAGCCATACATAGTCAATCAGGGCCTTGAATGTTTTCATTGGTTCAGGGATGGGCATATGTCTGAATTTGGGCAAATTGGAGCTCATGGACTCTACCTAGGGTATGTTTCAGGGCCTTTGGTTGCTTGGACTACCCCTTGGACCCGTGTGCAGGGTGGCCATTGAAAACAGGGAGTTGAGGTAGAGAAGGATGCCCCTTGGGATTTCCATCCACAGGGAAAGCCACCCATGAGCAGAGGAGGGTGGGACCTTCCTGGGGTGTGGAAACAGACATTCCTGCCTTCTAGAATTTTCTGTCCATAAGGCAGAGCCTGCAAGCCAGCAAAGGAGCAGAGATGTCAGTTGTTAGATGTTGAGGGCTGGGTGCATGGTGGGGTTGGGGCTGAGGCAGGCGCTGCTGTTCATAGGGGTGACTGTGGAAGCCTTGACAGGTGACTCTCAGGTGTCCCAGTTCTGAGGGCAGCAGGTGTTGGGGAAGAGTAGAGGGAAGGAGGAGAAGGGAGGAAGCAGCCATCTTTGCAATCCTCCCCAGCTTTCTCTAGGGGGAGAATGTTTTCTTAGCTTATTAGGGAAGATTCATGTATTTTGCATGGTTGATGTGAATAAAAAAGAGATTTTGTGCATATTGGAATTCAGAGGCAATGTAAAAAGTGACATTTTTTTTCTTCCGTGACATGCCTCAGGGAGAGCTGTTAAAACTGACAAATTGCACGAAGCACATAGTCACAGAGACAAATGAAAAGAGTGAGCCCCGATGGGTTTTAAAGACTTGCATATTGGATTTTGGGAAATAGGACCAGGCTCCAAGGGAAGCGCAAGGGAAGCCTACAGTGGCAGGATGGAATGTCCTTGAAATCTTGCTCAGGTGGGCTGAGGAGTGGGCCATTACTGTCCATGACATTACACAGAGGCAATCCATTCAGGTAGCTACAACATTGGCTATGGTGAGTGAGGGATGGTTATCTGTGGTCCAGCTCACTGTCTCTTGGCTAGAGAGGCCTCAGAGCCACCCTGAGCCTAGGCTGGTCCATGTGTATGCAGAGGGGAGGGAGGGCTATGTCCTGCAAGGAGCACATGGATCAAGAACAGGTGCCCTGAGGGGCAGTGGTGGCTCACACCTTTAATCCCAGTGCTCAGGAGGCAGAGGCAGGTGGATCTCTGAGTTCAAGGCCAGCCTGGTCTACAGAGGAAGATCTAGAATAGTCAGGGCTACACAGAGAAATCCTGTCTTGAACAAACAAACAAAAACAAAAAGAAAGAGAAAAGGAAAGGATGTTCTCTGTGTCATAACTGGGTGGCTGTGTTTAGGGGCTCTTGCTTGATACATATCTATGTAGCCTGGTACCCTTCTAGGGGGACAAAGAAAGCAGACACACACCTGTCTTTGGGACAGTTTGTGCTGGCTGCTATCCTGGTCACCGGGTAGCATTTGGGATCATAACTATTATGAGATAATTGTCTGTCCTGGTTGGTTTTGAGTGTCAATGTGACACAAGCCAGAGTCATCAGAAAGAAAGGAGCCTCCATGAGGAAATGCCCCCATGAGATCCAGCTGTAAGGCATTTTCTCAATTAGTGATCAGTGGGGGAGGGCCCAGCCCATTGTGGGTGCTGCCATCCCTGAACTGGTGGTCCTGAGTTCTATAAGAAAACAGGCTGAGCAAGCCAGGGGAAGCAAGCCAGTAAGCAATACCCCTCCATGGCCTCTGCATCAGCTCTGGGCTCTAGGTTTCAACCCTGACTTCCCATCCTGACTTCCTCCAGTCATGGACTATGGATCTGAAAGTGTAAGCCAGGTAACCCTTTCCTCCCCAACTTGTTTTTTTTTTTGGTCATAGTGTTTTTGTTGTAGCAATAGAAACTCTAAGACATTGTCTTTTTAAACTAACCATGTGGTGGAGATTAAATTATTAATGTGGTCCGAACTCAGTGGTTGGTGTCCTTATTAGAAGTGGGCAGTAGCCGGGCAGTGGTAGCACATGCCTTTAATTCTAACACCCAGGAGGCAGAGGCAAATGGATCTCTAAGTTCGAGGCCAGCCTGGTCTAAAGATCCAGTTCCAGGACAGCCTGGGCTACATAGAGAAACCCTGTCTGGAAAAAAAAAATAGGCATTTAGGCACAGGCAGAGGACAGTTTACGGGACGGTGGAAACAGATTAAAGTCGTGCAGCTTCAAGCTACAGATTACCAACACATCCTGGGGCCAGCAAAGCTAAGCAGGTAATAATGGGCAAGTCTGCAGACCCTCTGACTTTCGACTTCTGACTCCTGATCTGAGTCACGATATCTGGTAAGTTTTTCTGTGTGTGGGTGCACACACTTGATTCTTGGGCAGGAAGCTAACTTTGCCCTGAGCGTCCCTACTGGTGTGTGTAAGGCCGGGCAGTTAGCTGCCCAGGAGGCCTTGGGCTCACCTTTGAGGGCTTGGCATGGCTGCCTCCTGCTCAGACTCTGTGGGTTGGTTCAGCTCCAGGATATAGTGCATTTGGGTCAGATGGGCCAGGAACAGCTGCGGAAAGATATCCTGCACAGCTTTCTTGAACTCTCGCGCAAACTGTAGTTCGTGAATTGTGTTCATGGCCTGTTGGGTGAGTATGGATCTGAAGTGCTGGGATTCAGGCCCAGGATGCTTAGTCAAAACCCACACTCTATCACATCCCTCCCCTCTCCATTCTGATGGCTCAAGAACCAAGTCTAAGTGTCCAGGCAGTGTCCCTTGACCTGTGCCGGCTTATGCCACCTGTGCAGTCTCCACTAGAGGCTCTGGACCTGCTGTTCCCCAAATGGTGCTCCCTAAAATGTGCTCCCCTGATGGTGCTCCCCAGATAGTGCTCCTCAAATGGTGCTCCCTGGCCTGTGCTCTCTAGCTGATGTTCTGTGGCCAGATGTACTTTCCCAACCCACGATTCCCCAACCTGTACATCAGCCTAAGCATTTCCTGCAGTCTCAGTCTGTAGGTTGATGTCTGTCTAGGGAGGATTTGGGTATGGGGATGCAGCTGTATGCTCTGGGCTATCACTTTAGGACCAGAACTCTAAGAAGATTCTACATGAAGTTTGGCACAGCTATTGCCTTGCAAGAGTCTAGACAAAGAAGATAGGTATAGACATGGCCCCTGTAGTAAGCAGGTGCCCTGTCTAAGGTGTGAAAGTCAGGTGTGGGCTGACAGAGAAAACTGGGAGATGATCCTCCAGGGACAGTGTTGTGGCCAACAGTATGACTCTTCCAGAGTCTCTGATGCCAATATGGGGCATGGATTTGAGCCCCAAGCTCTAGGCTTCTGTTTGTTCATTGCCAAAAGCCCCTCCCCTCCAAGGCCACCTCATTCAGTCTCCTTGGCAGTCCTATGGACAGACCCTCCTGACTTACTTGCTGAGGGCTCAGAGTCCTGAGCCAGGTCACTGGGAATTGAGCCTGGGGACAAGGACTGTGAGTGAGGTCAGTCTATGAGTTGGGTTGCCCTATGCCCTTCTTCTCCAGATAGGGAGTGGACTGGGTACCAGTCTGCTTCCCTGAAGTCTGGCACACTGATCTGTGTGCTCACACAGTTGCCTGTCAGGGATGGGGTCAGAGACTCACAGCCAGTGAACGCAAGTAGGGCTTCTCCTTGGGACAGGAGCTGCTGTCGTCGACACTAGGGGGCAGAGGCCTCTTCTGCAGCCAAGCCAGCAGCACAGTCAGAATCAGGTAGCTTGCAGGCTCTTCAGCTCCCAGGGCCCTCCACAGGCGAAAGGCGTGGCTGTGGATAGAGGGGGTACTGTAAGTGCCATGCTGTAGCCCAAGCCTGCTTGACTTGGTTAGTGGGCTCTTTGCTTAGGGCCCCAGTGAAGGGTGGGGTGACCTTGTGTTTACTTTGCAGGGAGGTAGATGCTGAGGTCTACAGAGAGAGGCATGCTCAGATCACGGCCCTGCCAGTATATGGGCACTGGCCTTGCAGCCGCCTGAGGCTCAAGGCAGGGAGTGCAGATAAAGGCTGTTCTGAAAGGCAACTAAAGATGTTCTCTGCCTTGCCCTGGTGTTCTTTGGGCTGGAATGTTGGGTGGAAGGGGCTTTATGGGGCAAGACCAGGAAGTTGAGTGGCCTCATAAATGTCAAGGTGGACTCAAGGGTAGGCACCCTTAAGGCCCTGTGGAAACAACCCCAGTCCCAGCTGACACTTGCAGAGAGAATCCCAGGAGTCTTCTATAGTGTGATCACAAGATGGCTGCAACAAAAGGCCAGAATGAGCAAGTCCTTCCTGAGCCTGAGACCCTGGAGGGTAAGACTTTCAGTCTGCTCACTGGGGCTTCTGTCCCTCCCCCAGCCCCACACCACACCTTTGCTTGTGTCAGGCACCAGCCTTTGAAGGCAACTTCTTTCAGGGGAGCAAGACATGCAGAATTACAAAAATCCTTGATGTCTTAGGGGTGACAGCCTAGTGGGCAACACAGATATGTCGGGTGCTAAGTGCCTGTGGAGGGCAAGAATGAAGTGGAGGTGGAGAAACCTAGGAGCCAATGGGATGAGCATAGGCTCGATAAGAGCCTGACAGCTGACTGCTATCCAAGATGGGGATGGTCCCAGCAGTGTGACGTTGTTGCTATGAACAGTTTTATCTCAGCTGCAGTGGGAAAGATACATGAAAGCGGGCTTGGAAGGATGGGAACAGCAAGAAAAGAAGAAAGGAGACAGCCAGAACCCACAAACTGACAGAATTGAATAGACACATCTCAAAAGGGAGCAATACATGGCCACGGAGGAAGCATGTGGAAGATGTGAATGCCATGGAAGAAGCACGTGGAAGACATGGACTCCAGCAGGAAATTATGCATGTTTCTTTACACCCACTGTGACAGCATGGTCCAAGGCATGGCCAGCACAAGCCATGAGGAGGATGTGTAGAAATCCATACTTTGCTCTTGATGAAGTGGAAAGAGGCAGAATTGCTCTGGGAAGTCATGGCAGTTCTTGGCAGGGTTAGGTGGGATGTGGTCAGTGCGGCCTTGAACTTTCACTAAGTGCACACAACACCCCTGCCTCCCCAAAACCAGAGACAGGATCAAACATATGTAGTTGTCCCATGGTATCAGCAGGGGGCTGGTTTCAGAGTTACCCTTGGGTATGAAAATCTGTGGATGCCCTAGCTGGGCATGGTGGCCTACGTCTGTCATTCCAGAACTTTGGAAGTGGATACAGGAGGATTGCAAGGGTTTGAGTATAACCTGGGATACTGTAAGTTCTAGACCTGTCTAGGTTATAGTGAGAACTTGTCTCAAAGATCCAATCCAAACCAAAACTAACCCTGCACAAGCTCCTTGTGTAACACAGTGCACTCTTTTGCATTCACCCTACACACACCCTTTTCCAGGTGTCCTTTAAACCCATCCTCATTATATGGGCTACCTAATATAAGGCAGATTCCGTGCAAGCAGGCATTAAGCTGCATCACTTAGGTAGTAATGACGAGCCTGTGCGGGGTAAAGCACGGGCATAGTGTTTCTGTACGACTGTTCCAACTCCCTGGGTGAGGGACCTGTGGATGTAGAGGGCAGAGTTCACATACGCCAATGCTGACATCAGATTATGCATGCAGAGAAAAGGTGTGCACCACCTAGGTGTCCATCAGCAGGTAAGCTGATGGGCAGAATGTGGCTCAGACACACACACACACACACACACACACACACACACACACACACACACACACCATAGAGTATACACAGCAGAACACTGCCCAGCCAGAAGAACAAAGTTACAACAAAGTGTTTTAGTACAGAGGAACTTGGAAGGTGTAGTACTGAGTGAGGGGTCTAAGCAGGAACACAAGGCCATGGTAGATCCCATGGGAACTTTGAAGGTTATTTTCTCATTGGGAAAGAGTCAAGATCGCAAAGTCAATCCCGAACACATTAACAATTATAGTTCCTGCGAATAGAACATGTACTCCAGCCAAACACAATGATTGGCTGTGACAAGCTTGATAAACTTCTGTCTACAGCAAACAGGTCTGGGTGCTAGAGAGATGGCTCCACAGTTAAGAGCTTTTACTCTTGCAGAGGACCTGGGTTGTATTCCTAGCACCAACATGGAGCTGTTCAGAACCACCCATTCACTCTAGCTTCAGTGATGGACTGCCCTCTGCTGGACCACCAGGCAAAACACAGACACACACACACAGACACACACAAAAATTAATAAGTAAATACATATAACATTTAAGCAAAGATGTGGAAACACTAAAAGTCAAAGTTGCAACACCAACAAAGGGAACTGGTGTGTCTAGACTAGGGTTAGAACAGTCTAAGTGCTGGGCAGTGTGGACTCAGGTTCTACTTCAGTGTGCACATGTGTGAGCATATATATCTGCCTGTGTACATGCCATTGAGTGCCCAAGGAGGGCCACAAGAATGTGTTAGATCTCTTGGAGTTGGGGTTGTAGGTGGTTCTGAGCCACTCAGTACTGGTGCTGGGAGCCAAACTGTGGTCCTCCAAAAGAACAGTAAGTGCCAGAAGCACTGAGACATCCCTCAGGTCCCTCAAGCATCCCCAGAGTAAGCTGCTAATGAGATCAGCTGTGTCAGTGAGCTCCTGGCTTGATTGAGAGACTCTGCTTCAGTGAATAAGGTGGAAGAGCAACTGAAGGTGATCCCTGACTTCAACCTCGGTCTTCGAATTTACACCCATCCACACACACACGTGCCCATGCACACACAAACATGCATGCACACATTTGTACACACATACACATAGAAAAATGAAGGAAATGGGAAGATGTTAAGTCAAGCTCAACCATGGAATTAACAGTGAACATTGTAAGATCACCAGCATCCACCACATCAGCTAAAACGTGGATGGCTGACTACAGCTCGGGGCTGCAGAGCAGGAGGGATGCTTGGAGGATAGCGCTCTGTTCCTGGGGTGTGACTCTGACTCCAGCAAGAGCACACTGGGAAATGCCCTGCACCCTCCATGGAGGTGGGACATAGCACAGCTTTCTTTTCCAGGCATATTGTCTCCAATAACACACACTTGCGCACAAACACACACACACACACACACACACACACACACACACACACACACACAGAAAGAGAGAGAGAGACAGAGAGAGACAGAGACAGAGAGAGACAGAGACAGAGACAGAGAGGAGGAGGAGGAGGAGGAGAAGGAGAAGGAGGAGGAGGAGGAGGAAGAGAAGGAGGAGGAGGAGGAAGAGAAGGAGGAGGAGGAGAAGGAGGAGGAAGAGGAGGAGGAGGAGGAGGAGGAGGAGGAAGAGGAGAAGGAGGAGGAGGAGGAGGAATCCAGTTCTTGAGTATGTTAGAACAGGAATAATCAAGCTCACAGATGCGCTGTTCATCAAGGTCTCTAGTGGGGAAATGATTAAATGTTCATGGACAGTAGAGGGGACCCTTGGCATTCCCATTATTGCTACAGAACAACAAAGTTGAGGGAGCTGTGGTGAGACACCATAAGGTTGGAACATGAAGCCAGAGGGAAACAAAGCCAGGCAAGAAGAAAGACATGGGAAGGGTCCAGATTGCATGCCTCTGTTCACACTTTCAGCAATACTGCACCATTGGGATGGGCATGCTTTTTGAGACCAGGCCTTTCCTGTCTCCTTGGCTGGTCTTGAACTTGCTCCATAGATCTGGCTGTCATTAAACTTGGAGGAGGAAACTCCTGTCTTACCACTCCCTAGCACCCTCCCACCCTAGGCAAGGTGGCAATTTGTTTTTGTTTGTTTCTGAGAATTTCTGTACACAGAGTCTTCCTTAAAGTTGCAATCTGCCAATCTCAGCCTCTTGAGTGTTGGGAGTCAGCATATCTCACTAGGACATGCAGGATTTTTGTTTGTTTGGTTTGGTTTTGTTGTTGTCCATGATAGGCATCTAATAGGTGATCGCTTCATAGAGTTATGTGCATAGTTTAGGGAAGAGAAAATCGAAGCAATAGGTAAATAAATCTCTGTCCTTTAAAAATGAGAGTCAAGGACCCTTTCTGTTTCAGTACCCTAGTTGGGAAGAGGGTGCTGCTCTGGGAATCTGAACCATAAAGCCTATTTTGATGTTCAAATTTCCACCACCAATGCAGCCCCCAAACTGCCCAGAAGTTTCAGCAGGAGCCTTTATGTTTAAAACCATCACAAATGACTATGCCCAGGTGACTGGAAGAAGCTGATGTAAATCCAGATAAACTTAGCCATGAGACTCCACTGGAGCGCGGCACACAGACTCTGTAAATGTTATTGTGGGGACAATGCCGGGAACTGAGGAAGAAAGACATAAATTTCAGCAGTGAATGGAACCGTAAACTGCTGGACATTGGAAAAGGCGCTGCTTCCCTTGAAAGAGATCACAGAGCCTGGTGGGAACAGTGCAACTGTGGTCTCATCACTGGGAGTAGGGAGAAAAAAAAACCCCACCAGCCTTAATGGGCAAACTCCACCCCCTCCACCCCCACCTCAAGGTTCTGTGACAGACAGAGGCAGATAAGAGAAACTTCTGGAGAGTGAACAGAGGGCAAGGGAAAGCTCAGACTGGATCAAAACCACCTTCAGTAAGATGAATGAATCCACTTGAAGTCTTAAAATTCAGCAGAGGAGGGAGAAATCTGGGAGGTCAGAGCACCAGCCACTGGAGACGAAGTTAAACAGTACACCATCTTCAAATAGCATTAGGAATAAGGAGGAAGAAGAAAGATGAAATAAAAAGAAAGAGAAAATGGAGGAAGGATGAAAGGGAGGAAGAAGAAGAGGGGATGAGACCTGGTGGTGAAAGAGGAGGGAAGAAGAAGACATCCCCGTCAAAGAAGAGAAAAGGCGCCCAAAGAATTAGGGGACATATGGTGCTGGTGCCTACCACAAGCCCAGTCTTGTAGATGGCGTGGCCTTTGCTGTACTGACAGAAAGTGGAGCAATTGTACTTGTAATCCCATGAAACCCTCTAACAGTAACAGTAGGAACAAAATGAACGGGGTGGGGCAGTGGGGATGGTTTGCAAAAGAATGGCCTCCATAGGCTCATAGATTTGAATGCTTAGTTGTCAGGCAGTGGCACTACTTGAGAAGGATTAGGAGGTGTGGCTTTGTTGGAGGAAGTGTGTCACTGGCTTTGAGGTTTCAAAAGCCCAAGCCAGGCCCAGTGTCAATCTCTCTCTTGGCCTATGGATCAGAATGTAGCTCTCAGCTACTTATCCAGTGCCACAGTTGCCTGCCACTATGCTCCCTGTCAAGATGACAATTGACTAACACCCCTGTAACAGTAGGTAAGCCCTCAATTAAGTGTTTTCTTTGATAAGAGTTGCCTTGGTTATGGTGTCTCTTCACAGCAATAGAACAGTGACTAAGACAGACAGCTCTAGAGCTACTGCAAAAGCTAAAAGATGGTAACCGAGAAAGTGAAGATGCCCAAGGGTGCCAGTACCACAAAAGAATAATGGACTAACTCACTCCACAATGAGCACGTGATTAGAGACTCAACCACTTGAATATGCTCAGGAAAGGATAGATCGTCAGTATTATCCGTAAAGAACTGACTGAACTCAGGGAAGAAAGAGCAGGAATAAAACACTGAGTTCAAGGCCAAACTGGCAAGGTCTGCCTCAAATCAGACAGACAGACAGACAGACAGACAGACAGACAGACAGACAGACTTTCAAGCTTGGGAGATGGCTCAGTAGTTTAAAGAGCCTGTTTTGCAAGTGTAGACTAGAGTTCAGATACCCAGAACCTATACAAATGTCAGGTTGGCATGGCAGCCCATCGGTGGGTGATTCCAGCACTTGGAAGGCAGGGATGGGATACCCAGAGCGTGCTAGCCAGACTAGCTATGTATCAGTGAGCTCTGGTTTCATCTGTGAGACCCTGCTTTCATGTAAGGTGGAAACTGACTAAGGAAGACTGCGTGTCAACTTCTGGCTTCCACGTGCACATGCACATCCTATACATACGTGTGTTTTACACACTTAAAAAGGCTGGACATGGGAACAAAATTGAAGGGTATTCAAGTGAGGTAAGCATCAAATGGACGTCTAACAAGGGGTGTCAGGGTAAGGCAGGAGAGTGAGGGGAAGGGGACAGTGGGTCTAGGGAAAAGCCAGGAGCATCGGAGGGTGAGCAATGGAAGTAGAGATGACCATGAAGGGAGAGTTGGGAGAAAACAGAGACCATGACCTAGGCCAGCTACACTAAACGTAGCTGAGCAAACTTCTCAGAAATAAGAACAAAAAGACTTAAGAACATAATCCAAGATGCACCTGGTACTTGGGAAAATTAGTCTGGAGTACCTTACCTAGCAGAGGACTTGGATTTCAAAAGACAGAGAATAAAAAAAATATATCATCCAGGCAACATGAGCAAGTAACTTAGGAAGGTACATCCTGGGCCACCTATGTGGCTCAGCAGGTAAATTGTTAGCATCTGGGGCAAGAACCTGGGTGTGTGAGCTGTGACTGATTGGTAGAATCTGACCTGGGAAGGAGGAACTGGAGGGTGAGAAGGTAGGCAGGACAGCAGTAAGCTGGTCCCATCAGGTAGAAGCTTTTTGGATCCTGGAGGGAGCAAGAGATCCAAGGAGAAGTTTGGGTGAGGGAAAGAGAGGGTATTTCTAATCTGGAGAGGGGAGAAAGCACTCTTATCTTTGAGCAGTGTTATGTTCTCAAGAACTGAGAACTGACTAAGGCCAGGTGTGGTGGATGCATGCTGCGTGGCACAGACTGATGATGTGGGATCCAGAGGTGGGATTTTAGGGGGGAGGGATCATGAGGAGTAAGGAGAACCCTGGTCTATCTCCAGAGGTCCAGTGGCATGGGACAAAAGCCATGAGAGGATTGAGGTGGCTGCAGGAGGCTTGGAGAAGAGTAGAAAGAAGAGAACGAAGAACAGGGCAAGGCAGAGGGGGCTACAGTGATGGATGGTGCGGCTCTGTGGTTGTTGGTGTCCTGGCAGGAGCACTCTAGAATCAGGGAGCACTTAGATTGGGTTGTGGAGGCCGGGGCAAATGTCTCATGTGGAATGCCGACAGGGGTCCATGCCTAAGTGAACAGAGGTGCTGACTCCCTCCCACACCAAGCATTCTGGGTTTCCCGTAGGCTATGATGGACAGACAGGAGGCAGAAACTGTGGCCCTGGCCTGGGGAGGATGGAGAGCAGGTAATGGGGTCAGTGAGGAGGATACAGCTAGGTACCTGTCCAGGGGCGAGGAAAAGTCTAGGAAGGCAGCCACCAGCTCTGGAATGTGGTTCCTGGCCAGTAGGGTGATGACACGCAGGGCACTGTCCTTGGCTTGGGGCATTTGGATGGCACAGAGGTGGTGGTGGATGGCCTGGCCCATTTTACCAACCTGCTCAGGGGTAGGGAGTAGTGGGAGGTGTCTGATGGGGATCCCACCTACTCTTCACACCTGACCTGAAGCAGACTGAGGTATCTGGAAAAGTTGGCACCTCTTGTCTCCCACTGGGGTGTACCCGTCTCATCCCTTGAGCTCGTGACTCTCTCTGCACCTACTGGACCGTTCACCTCCGTCTGTATCCTATTACCCCATCAGACCACAAGCTCTAGAAGCTCTGTTGTTCTCTGTCACCTCATTTCTCTATGGTTCGAAGCTGCACTGAGCTAATGTACATTTATCCCATGATCCTGTTGTCATCAGGTGACTCTATGAATCACCCCTGTATCTACCTATCTATCCACTTATCTATCCATCCGTCCATCCACCCACCCACCCATCCACCCACTCATCCACTCACTCATCTATCCAACCATCCATCCATCCATCCATCCATCCATCCATCCATCCATCCATCCATCCATGGTATTGTCTGCTGCCTGCAATGGGATCCAAATGTTCACCATGGTCCAGAGAAAAGCCCATAGATACTGCTTACTGCCTAGTCCCCAACTCTGCCCCTCTCCTCCCTGGTCCTGGGTGGGGCCCCAACCCCTCACAGTTGCCAAGCCGTCCCCATGCTCCTGGATGACAAGGAGAAGCAAATCAGCAGCTGCCTGCACCCAGGAAGAACTGGTAGAGCCCAAGCCATCAATGGCTGTCCAGATGAGGTCGGTCAGCTCTGCCGTTTCCAGATGATTCGTGATTACCTGTGAGAGTAGAAAGCCTGTCACCTTATCACTTCAAACCCTTTGCCCGCCTCTGCCCCTTTACCCTCTTCCTTTGTCAGATTTCCTAAATCTCTGGGCATCCACTCCTCTAAGCTATCTACGTGGGTCCAGTACACAATCTCTTCCACACTCCTCTCCCCCACCCCAGCCAACGTTTGGGACAGGAAGGGAGAATATGAGGCCCAGCACACTAGGCAGCCACAAGCTCTTTTCCCTGGTCAGTGCTGGCTTGTTCTTGGATGCTTGTTCCAGCCCTTCCTCTTCCCATCTTGGGCCCAGGTCATCCACATATTATCCTGAGTTCAGAGTAGTGCTCTCCACAGTTAGGTCCCATTCCTCCTAATTAGGTTTCTTTTTTTTTTTTAATTGGATATTTTCTTTATTTACATTTCAAATGTTATCCTCTTTCCCGGTCCCCCCACTCTCTTATTAGGGTTTTAATCAATGAGAATTGAATGTCAGAGTTTCGAAGGATCTTCCAGGCCACCTGGTCTGACCTCTAGCCCTAGAGAGGTGCTATGGAATAGGGTGGGAATATGTGGGCCAGGCTGGTGTGGAACTCAGGACTACTGTCCCATGTAGGGCCTTTTGAGCCTCCAGCTAGGCTCAGAATTTCTGTACTAAACTTCTAAGGAGCCTCCGTACTCAGACAGCACGCTAGAGCTGTTGAGTTCCAGAGCCCACGGGATCAGATCATGTCTTGCTTGGGTACCGCACAGACTTCCTGAACTCACAGGTCTTATGCTGCTAACGCCAGTATCATAGCCTCAGGTTGTGGCTTCTGAGGATAACACGATTCAAACTCTGGTGTGAAAGGGGTGAAAGAACTGTAAACAAGAAAATACTCTAGAGAAGAAGGGTCTGCTCCGGCTATACACCCGCCCAGCTGAAAAGACGTTGACGGCTTTGACCTTGAGGGCTTGGCTGCTGTTCATGTGGAAGATGCTGTCATCTTTGGATGCTGTCCCCCAGAGGATTGGAGGAGACCCCTTCTGGTCTCCACTGCTCCATAGGGAAGCTTCTTCTGCATCAGGCCCGAACAGTTCCCGAGGGCTTTCCCTCTCCACTTCTGGAGTTTCTTGGGCTGGTCAAAACAGACACAGATGTGTACAGGATACAGTCGGCTGGGGTGATGGGACAGGGTACCAGTCCCGCTGGGTCCATTAGTAACTGGCATCAGGCTGGGCATTTTTTGGGTTTGGGGGGGTTGTGTTAGTAGAAGCTTATGGCTGGAGTCAAGGCTGGGCTGAGGGTGGACGTGGGGAAAGGTGGAGTTCAGGGGTGCTGGTATGAATCCGCCCAGGCTGTGGGGGAGGGACCAGGTGTGCTGTACTGCTGAGAACCCTCACCTTTCTGGTGCATCAGAAGCTGATAGAGATGGCCCAAAGCTTCTAGACTGAAGCTCTGGATGGTTCTGTCAGAGTCCTGGCACAGGAGCCCCAGCATGGCCACCAGCTGCCCGATCCTTATGAAGTTCTCCTTGGTCTATGTAGAGAGCATGGCATTGACGTGGGCTTACCTTACAGCATCCCACTGGCTACTCATGCATCCCAGAATGGCCGCCACCAGAGGATCTGGATGAGGACTTGACTCCAAAACTTAGTAATCAAGAGAAAAGAATGGGGTAGTATAATATAAACCAAAACCAAAACCTTAAAACAAACACAGAGAACTTCCAGATGAATGAAGTGGTCTTAGGGCCTAAGTGTCTTAGGACAATGAGCTTGTAGGAAACTATCTAAATTGTCATTCTGATCTCAGCTTTGGAGCCAATAAAACTATTTACAAAATAAGTAGCCACTCTGTGGGCCACAGTTACATTAAAAATAAAAGATTTATTGCAGGGCAGTGGTGGCACCTGCCTTTAATCCCAGCACTCGGGAGGCAGAGGCAGGCAGATGTCTGAGTTTGAGGCCAGCCTGGTCTACAGAGTAAGATGAGGGGGGAGATGAGGAGCTGGAGAGGAGTGGAGCTGAGGAGGTGAGGAGCTGGGGAGGAGTGGAGCTGAGGAGGTGAGGAGCTGGGGAGGGGAGGAGCTGGGAAGGGGTGGAGCTGGGGAGGTGGTGCTTACACTTAGGCAGCATTTATCTGTCAGGAATTTGAAGAGTGTTGTGCATCTGTGCACCGCCCGTTGTCGCTCCTGAGTCTTCTCTGATGTCAGCCAGATGTACAGGTGCTGCAGGGTGGATGTGTTAGGAGCTTTGCCAGACCCCCAGAAATGGCCATCCCTGGCCACCCCTCAGAGTAAGACTCTTTGGTTTTTACCACGTCCAGATTCAGCTTCTCCTGATTCCTTATCAGTCTCTGTCCCTAGAACCACCCTTCAGGGCTACCTTCTTCCTGTGCAGCAGACACATTCTCTTCCCCATAAGTGCTCAGCCTGATGGGTGCCAGGTGGCCCTTTCTAGAACCTTCTGCCATGCACACAAACAGGGATGAACTTGCCTCTGGTAGAGGCTGGGCATTGATTCAGACAACTGCATGCAGAGAGGCTGGGTGGTCAGCTGATCTAGACACAGGGTATTTGGAGATAGAGTGGCCCAGGAATGCCTGCGGAAACCATTGTGACTTGCACTGGTAGAAGCCACTGCCACCTGGGGACACTCCTGGAGTGCACGCTACTTCCTTGCTTTGGAGCTCTCTTACCTGTGTTCCCTCTCCTGACTTCCACCTGTGCACACCAGGACTTGGAGCTCCTGCTTCTCTTGGCTTCTTGATAAGGCCCTGCCCCTGCTGGGCTGAGCCATACCTTAACCCCTTACCCTCCGGGCTCCAGTGGGTCAAGTTACCTCTACTCTGACCTACTGGGATTGCTCCTGCCTCTGCCTGGCCCCAGGCTACTCTGTGGCTCCTTCTCTTCTCAGGGATGACTATGGTCTTCATTCAGGGCTCTTTAGTGAACTTCTATTGGTCCTGACCTCTGGCTTTGGTGGAGTTGGTGTGTCTTCTGGGTCAAGGCCCTCCTCCTAGGCTATTATTATCTGCTGAGTGGGCTCCCTCCCATGGACACCTTAGTGGGCAGATGATGTGGTTTATGGGATCCATATCCTCGAGGTACACTGAGGCATGGGCATAGGTGGTAGGGGAAGCCATTTCCTCAGCAGATGATGCTTCCCTGTCCCCTTTAGGTGCTCTAAACCTCTAGACATGTGAAGCCTACTGGCCAGGTCCTGCTTCTTGTGGCATGTCCTCTTTGGGACTCTCGGGCCAGAGCTGTGTACCCCTGCCCTGTCCCCCAGCTGCCAGAAGCCCTCACCGATAGCAGGAAGTGTAGCTCATTGGCTGTGGGGTTCTGCACCATGAAACACTGCAGCATGTGGTCCAGTGCCTCCATGGTCTGGCTGAATAGTCCCTGCGGAAGAGAGGAGGTCAGCAAGGTCCTGTGGGGGTGAGGCCCCCAAACTTCTACAGTGTCCAGCGGCCCCCACTTTCTGCATGTGTTCAGGCTGGGCTCCCACAACTGACAGAGCCCATTACTGTGTTTGCAAGGGGGCTGGCCACACAGGTATGGATACTGGTTAGAAAGGCCTTGGGAACCCACCCATGGCTACAGGACAATTCAGTCCCAGCAGGGCTGACTCCATAGACGCTGTAGACGTGTGACCAGGGCTGTCTTGTTCCAGGACCCCAGGGTAAAAGGGATGTTATTACTGAAAGTAATTTTTCATCCCAAAGCTCTTAGCAAATTTTAATTCCATTATCTATTTAGCATGTGTGCAAGCGTGCACATGCATGCATGCATGCACGCATGCTGCAGTATGTGTGTGGAAACCAGAGGACAATTTTCAGCCATTTGTTCTCTCTTATTATGGATTCTGGGATCAAACTTAGGCCATGGAGGTTGAGTGGCTAGCACTTTTACATAGTAGCCATCCCATCTTAAAAGTTTTCAAAAGGGGCCTGGATAAACACCTTTCCCTGGTCCTCAAAAGACATGGCTGATGTGACTTCTGGGGTTCATGTAAGCCCCCTCAACAGTGTTTACCACTGGCATGTTCAGGGAAAGGGGTTGGATGTGTAATACAAGTAGGGTTCTTGGGTGTATTCAGATCTTGGCATCCTCACTATTGATTTTTTTCTTTTGAACTGTCAAGTCACTGTGGGAAGGTGGGAAGGGTACACAGACAGGTGTGGAGCTCACTTCACAAAGCTGTCCTGCTGTCCTTTGATACTGACATGCCGGGCTAGGACTATGCCTAGCAATCTCATGCGCCCTCTGGTGGTAGCCATGAGACATAACATGTATCTTTTCTGCAAGGCCTGCTAGTATTGAAGAGGGTGGATCAGGTGACCCAGGCAGGCAGATAGGTGTGGCGAAATAGAGCTCACTTTCAGGAAGGTGACTCCCTAAGCCACCTTAGTGTGGCAGAATAATTTCCTGCAATATCAGGGAAAGCTTCTCTTTAAGAGAGCCATCTCCCCTCTTCTGTGAATTCCTGGGGTTGGCATGGGGCTTGGGAAGAGCGAAACACAGTGGCAACTTTGCCTACATGGATCTTGGATCAGCTGTGCATACCATACCATTACATACAAAGTTCCTGAGCAGGCACACATCAGGCAAGCCACCTGCCTTAGTAATCATGGCCCGTGACCCAGGCAGGTAAATGTCAGAGCCTTGAGGCCAGTACCTAGGGCCTCCACCCTGCCTGTGGAGTGGCCAGCCCTTGCTCTCCATCCAGCCACACACAGCAGACTGAGCCTAGTGTCCTGCCAAAGTCCCCTGGGCTTTAGTGCACGATGCACCTGGATGTTGGGTGGTTCCAGGAGGTGGGAAGAGTGTTTCTCCAGGACATCCAGCTGTGGCAGGGTAAAGATGCTTCGGAAGCAGATGGAGAGGAGGCGGGATTTCCTGTCCATATCCATGGGTGGCCTCAGCTCACTGTTGGGAGGGTAAAGGATCCTGAGGGCCTGGGATTGTGAAGGTAGAGGTCAGGGTTCAGGAGTCCCCTATCGTCTGTTTCTGACAATGCAGCCTTTTGCTGCTTCTACTTCTGTGTGTGTGTGTGTGTGTGGTTTTTTTTTTTAAGTATTTATTGTTGTTTTATGTACATTGGTGTGTTGATTACATGTATGTATATGTGAGGGTGTCGGATCCCCTGGAACAGGAATTCCAGACAGTTGTGAGCTGTCACATGGGTGCTGGAAATTGAACCTGGGTCCTCCGGAAGAGCAGACAGTGCTCTTAACCACTGAGCCATCCCTTCAGCCCTGGCTCTTTGCTTCTTACTGAGATTTGTGCACCCATCGGCCTCCCCAGTCTTCTACTCCTCTATCAACTCAAACCCATGTCAGCTAAGGGCCTTCGGAGGCGCTGTTCGTGCAGCTCTGTACCTGCAGGGCTCACTGACTCACCCGTGCAGGATTTGCTTAACAGTTCCCTTTCAGTCAGCCACGGCCATGCCCTGGACTCTAGCAGAGCACCAAGCTTACAGGAACAGTCTATGAAGCAATACTCTACCAGCTGTCATGTCAATCAGCCTCGATCCAGTGCTGGGGCTCCTACCATGAAGATGTTACATTCTCCCTATCTCCCTTCCTGCTTCAGTCTCTTTCAGCACCTTTCCCTGTGGCGTATGTATCCCATCTCAGGGGTACGTTTGGAGAACAGAGGTGTTTGCTGCTGGCTTCCAGCTGTGTCCCCAGAGACCATGCAGGGCCTACCACCTAGAGATCACCAATGGCTGTGCAGCAGGTGAACAGGAAGTGAAGGCGAAGCATCTGGAAAA
This sequence comes from Arvicanthis niloticus, assembly GCF_011762505.2. Lineage (NCBI taxonomy): Eukaryota > Metazoa > Chordata > Mammalia > Rodentia > Muridae > Arvicanthis > Arvicanthis niloticus. The sequence continues at coordinate 49,069,625 of NC_047670.1, forward strand.
TGCAGTCAGAGTGGATAGCCACCAGCTCTACCTGGCAACCCTGCCAACGGCCATGTAGATTGCCTGCGATGGTCTGTGAGCAGGCAGCTCTGAGCACCCTGGTCTAACCTCCTCCCTAACCTATGAGTGGAAAGATAAACCGGGTCCTGCATCCCTGGCTCTCTAGACCCAGATTCATCCCTTCTCCCTGGGGCTTGGCTAGGCCTAGATGCTTGGCCTCCTTGAGTCTTCCCTACTTGAGTATCTGGGAGAGGGAGTCAACTCTGTGTGGAGTGGCTGTGCTCAGACTAAATGTCCCAGACCCTTCATTGCCCGCTGTGACCTGCGGTGGCTTAGCTGCTCTGCCTTGCAGTGCTTTGATGTCTGACGTCCCTCCACTTTTGTCCTGCTAGCAGCCTGGGCAGAGAGTTGGCAGTCACCACAGACTGTAACCTACCAGAGGCTGGAGATAATGTTGATGGCTTGCTGACGGATGCTGGTGAGCAGTGTGTCTTCCGGTTCTTTCTCAATCATTGTCTGCAAGTCCACAGGAGAAGGTGCAGAGGCTAGCAGACCCCACCTCTGACACCAAGTCTTATTCCCACTACACGCAACCTGGGTGATGTTGCTGCTTGTCTTTATCTACCTTGTAGTGAAAATCATCCCACTTTGCTGCTGGGTCTCAGGCAGGGGACAGGAGCTACCCTGTTTTGATCAATGGCCCTTAGCTCCCCACACTACTGCACAGCTTCTGAAATCCACAGTGATTGGTTTGAGACCCAAGCCAAGAAATTATGCAGAATGGAATGTGTTGGCCTTTCTGGGTCTCAATGGCATTGCCTGTAATGTGGGCATACCTGTTCTGCTCGGGGCCCCAGCAAGACCCAACTATGTGGAGTATTTCCAGATGGGGCTGGGACTGTGCTTGCCCTTTCCCAGGTCTGAGGGAGGAGGCTTCCCGTACCTAGGAAAGCTGCTGGTCTGAGAGAGGAAGCTCTGCCTAAAAGGGCTAGTCTGAGAGAGGAAGCTCTGCTTAGAAGGGCTGCTCTTCCTGTGCACATACCATCAGACACTCGAGGAGTTCGCTCGTCTGGGAGAACTCGTAGCTGTGGGCACCTTCACTCCGGCTGATGGCCCCCACCAGCATCGTGACAGCCGTAAGAAAGCTTTGTTTCAGGGTCTCATCCTGTGTAGGTCAGGCCCCAGGGCACAGATCAGGCTGACAGCCCAGGAGCTTGGGGGAGAGAGCAAGAAGCGAGGCCAAGGCCACCATCTTCAGGCACGCTTGAATCAGGGTGAGAGGGGCGTGGTGGGGACCACTGGGCTGGGAGCTGGTGGGTAGGGATTTCTTTAGGAAGGGGCACATGCTCTTGGTTTAAACGTGTAAATTCCGTGAGCCTGGTCAAATGTGAGAGGGGCCTGTGAGGGTTTCTGGGGTGTGGTGACTACAGCCTTGATGGGTAGACTTAGGGCTGGCCATTATGACAACCCAGGCTATGGTGCTCCTTAAAGAAAGGCATCACTCTGGTCTCTTAGGATCCAGCCCTCCCCTAAGTGAAAATCCAGAAGTGGGGAATGGGGTCCTTATCAAAGCAGAAAATTTTCAGGGATGATAAAGGCACCAGGGTAAAGCACAGCACAGGAGGCTTGGCAGGACGGCAGGGGAGTTGGACACAGGCCAAAGATGGCCCTGGGCTTCTCTGACTCCGCGATTGGGGCAGGGCAGAGCTGGAGTCCTGTTTCTGTCCCGGGGAAGGTGCCGGACTGGGGTGACGGTGAGCAAGGTAACTTGTACCCAAGAGCTAAAGCGGAAGTAGAAGATCATCCTGGATAAGATGTTGTCCACCCAAGGCAGGATGTAGCTCTTGGCCCAGGCTGCCATCTGGCCGTAGGAGAGGAGGATGGTGCAGCTGGCCCACTTCCACCGAAGGTCCTCAAGGTTGTGGCTGTGGGGCTGGGTAGGAGTGGATTTGGTGTCGGGCCTTGCCCGCAGTCTACTTGGGGAGTGGTGAGAGGGGGTACCCTGATCCCAGCAAGGTGGGGGAGGGGAGTGTCTAGAGGGTCTTTTTCACCAATGAGAACAGCAGCAGTGGAATTGGATTTTTAGGGAGTTGGGCTGATTATACTGGGACATTAAAGGTGATGTACCAGGCTCCACTGGAACTGGAAGAGTTGGGGTCTCTCCTGTGATAGCCCTTTCCCTATATAGCCCAGCACCCTGAGGGGCACAGCATACATGTGTGGGCTGCCAGGGGCCTGGAAAGATCACACTTCTATCCGGACAGACATTAATGGGCAAAGTGGAGTTTCCTGCTTAGGTGTGGCCCAGAGTCACCTCTCTTATCAGATGTCACTACAGTACTAGCCTGGTGACATTGCATAATAGTGACAGGTACCCACGGAGAGTCTGAAGCATGCACTTCAATTCTGCCACTTGCCAGATGTGAAGACCCAGTGGAGCCTTCTCTAGGTTGCAGGGTTAACCATGAACAGACCACCAAGAGCATGGAGAGCCTCCCCAACCCAGGAATCCCCATGGAGAGGATCCCAGCACTGTCTTCCTGGGGCAATCATGTGGGGTGCAGTAAGGTGGCACAGAATGGAGCCCCCTCCAATGTTCACAAGCAGTTCTTGGGCCAAGTGTTCACCTTTTGGACAAATCTTTGCCTCAGTGACAACCATAAACCTGCAGTGGCTGCTATGCTTCCCTGCATGCAGTGTGAGATTTGATGTCCACCCCTACTCCCCCATCCCCAACCTACAACCCCAGGAACCCTGAGTTGATACCTTCAGGGAAAAGTTCTGTAGGCTCCACTTGAAGGGTGTGCTCCGCCCAAACTGTTCTAGGATGGCCCAGGCATCATCTAAGTGACGTACTGCAACCAGCCCGACTGTGAGAGCAATGCCCTGTGGGCAGAGTCCCCTGAGTCTGTGACCAGAATCCAGCAATTCCCCAGTCCACCAGCAGGGGGCAGGAACTCACACACAATTTAGGACCTGCAGCTCAGAGCCCAGATACCTGGGAGGTGTCTCTTGTGGAGTCTGGTGGGTGGAGTTGGGGGTGGGGAGAGGAAGAAAGAGAGCTTTTGGGGTTGGTTGTCTCTCATGGCAGCTCAGCTCTGAGCAGACATGCTCAAGGGTAGCAGTGAAGCCACATAGGAGATGCAAGAGATGGGATCAGGGTTCAGTTTGTGACTGAGTCAGAGTTCATGCTGTGCAGCCTTCAGGACCTGACAAGGATCAGGCCTCCATGTGCGTGCATGGTCAGGTCTCAGATTGTGAGCAGCACCAGGGCTCATATTCTGACTGGAGAACCACAGAATGAGAGTTATAAGGACTCAGTATGAGAGCAGACTCAGGAGGTCTCAGTGTTAGGAGCAAGGTTCAGTGTGGGATGAAAACAGGGGTTCAGCGTGTGACCTTTAGGGCTCACTGTGGGAGTGGGATTAACTGTGCGTGCGCAACCATCAGGGTTCATTGTGAAACCAGGTAGGGGCTCATTCTGTGACTAGGGACATGGCTGAGTATGAACAGGGTCAGGGCTTGGTGTGAGACAGGATCACGGTTGAAGGTGTGATGAGAATCAGAGCTGTGTGTGATGAAAACCAGGAATCGGTAGGTGGTCAGCACAACTCAGTTTATGACCAGGGTCAGTGTGTGACCATGACCAAAGCTGTGGTTTGGGTTAGAGGATCAAAGGAGACTGGGCCCTCACCTCCCTCCTGCCTGGGCCCTCACCTCCCCTTGCTTTGGCCCTCACCTCCCCCCTGCTTTGACCCTCACCTCCCCCTTCCTGGGCCCTCACCTTCCCCTGCCTGGGCCCTCACCCCCTAACCCCTGCCTGGGCCTTTACCTCCTCCTGCTTGAGCCCTTAACTCCCCCCTGGTTTGGCCGTCTCCTCCCCCTGCCTGGACACTCACCTCCCCCTTGTTTGGGCCCTCACCTCCCTGTGACTGGGTCCTCACTTCCCCATGACTGGGCCCTTACCTCCCTTTGCTTGGCCCACTGGTGAGACGTTTCCAAGAGGGTTTTGAGATGTATCCTCACGGTAGTGCTGTTCTCCTCAGCTTGAAGGATTAGCCCATAGTAGGTAAACAGGAAGGCCTGGTGGGGTTCAACATCCTCTCCTGAGTGGGACCCACCTGACCTGAGCTCCTATGACCAACTTCCCTGGGCTCCCTCATCCTGAGGCCACCCTTCCTATCTTGCCCCAGGATGGCCTAAATCCCAGCCTGTGGTGAGGGAGGGAGACACTTCTAGTCCAGCTGCCCAGACCTAGTTCCTTTGCCCTTTAGATCCACCAATTTTGTCCAAGGGCCCTGTTTGTTCCATGACAGAGCCCATAGGCCTGTGTGGTGAACAGGCTGGGGACCTTGGGAATAGTGGGGGGGCCTACCTTGTCTGGGGAGTGCTCTTGCTGTGTCCTGCCAGACTTGGTGATGGCCCACAGCAATTCCTTGGACCACACGTCCATGTTCAGAAACGGCACCGACTTTCTGGCCATCTGTGGGCAGGTGAGGTGGACAGGGCTGGAGGTACTTTCCCCTCTGGAGCCTGAAAGCCCTGGCTTCATTATCCCCTGTTCCTCCCTCCTCTAAGTTTTCAGTGCTTGAGCTTATTGTGTAGATCTCAGAGAAGGGGAACACGTATCTCAAAGCACCCCTAGCTGTGTTCAGGATATCCGAAAGCCTGGGAGGCTGCAGTGTGGTATCCAGCCACATTCCCAGCATGAGCTGAGGGCTTAGCACATACGAGTTCAGGGTTAGCAAAAGTGGCCCCGAGACAGGGTGGGCCCCATCGGCCGGGGTTCAGTCTGTTTCCCAGTGTGGTTCCAGTGCCTGGCCTGGTGCCAGCCTGTAGTAGACGCTCAACTGGTTCTTAATGAAACGAGGAATCAACACAACGACCCTTCTAAATGCAGGATTCTGGAAGGTTCCATCTTAGCTCAGTAGGATGGCTGTAATGACGTCTAAGAGACCTTCATTTCCAATCTTCCCAGATGCAGTAAGTCAGTGAGCCTGACATTTTTGTTCCCAGCATTCTTCTGGTGTTAGGGACATCCCTTAACACCCAACTCTTAGAAAAATATTGATAAATGGTCAAAGAAGTTTGTTTAAAACATATAAGCTAAGTTAAAAGATACCGTTGAGAGTATGGTATCCCCTGATCTCTCTTTTTGGAACGGTAATATAGATTCTGTGCCACAGCATGTTGGAAGTATGTCATTTTCTTTTAGATTTTACAGGTCACAGTTAAGGGATTGCCTTGAGTCCTGAAAGAGACTAAACTTTGGACTTTTCAACAATGTTGAGACCGTGAAAAGCTCTGAAGACTTTTAGAGTTGGATTAAATGCGTTTTGTTCTGATATGGCTACAAGCCCGTGGGGACCAGGAATGGAATGTGATTGCTTGAAGGAGAATGGTCCCCATGGCTCATGTATTTGAATGCTTGGTCCCTAGCTGGTGGAACTCTTTGGGAAGGATTAAGAGGTATTGGAGGAGGTGTGTCTCTGGGGGTGGGCTTTGAGGTTTCAGACGCCTACAACATTTCCAGCTTACTCTCTGTCTCCTGCTTATAGATTAGCTGTAAGGTCTCACCCACTGCTCTGGCCCCGTACCTTCCTGCCTGCTGCCATGCTCCTCACCGTGATAGTCCTGGACCTTCTGATTTGGAAATTACAAAAGGGAACATATTGGTGAAGGAGGTATACGCTCAACCTGGCCGATACTGAAGAACTCGGAATTAGGGGCCGAGGCAATGGCTCAGTGGCTAAGGGAACTTACTGGGCAAGCTTAAGGACCTGAGTCTGAATCCTCAGCACCCACTTTAACGTCCCCAACCCAACCCAACAACAACAAACAAATCAAGCACTGTTGCATGTGTCTATAATCCTAGCAACATGATTATCCTATGATATATATTTTTTTAAAGAAATGGAAATTAATACTTAACTTGGTCCAAGACTGTGTAGAGACTAGATTCATAATGTTATTTCCATTAAGTTAAAATGGAGCTGGGAGATTTCTATTGCTGCTGTCCTAGGGTCTTTCTCCTGTGGGTTTTTTTTTCCTGCAGTGTGGTGATGCTGGGTGGGAACAGGCTAATGTGCCACCACTCTTGTCAAACTTGACACATACAATTATGGTGTGGTGTGTACTCCTTGATCATGATAAATGACTCTGTTGCTGGCTTATGCATCCACTCCTTTGATCATTACTTGAGTTTCTCTCTCTCTCTCTCTCTCCCTCTCTCTCCCTCTCTCTCTCTCTCTCTCTCTCTCTCTCTCTCTCTCTCTCTCTCTATATATATATATATATATATATATATATATATATATATATATCTCCTCACGCTACAACAATGTCAGTAGGCAGCAGCCCCATACAGCTTGTACCGTCTTTTACTTTCATCAAAGCCCTGTTTGCACAGTAATGAAAATGCCCAACAGATCTGTGACGGAAAAGAAGTGCTCTTTGGTAGCAGGGTGATTGAGTTGACAGCTTTACGTATGTTGTGTGTGTGAACATTTTGGCAGCACCAATTAAAAAGCAATATTGACACAAATTAAAACCCAAAATACATTTGTTTAGGCAACTAAACTTTTAGTTAGGGATTTATCCTAAAGGAGTCCTAAAATGAGAGACACCATGAACCCAAGGGGGAGTGTCTTGCAAGGCCGATGACTATCTTAGAGCGCCCCCTGTTGGTAGTATTGTTTATATCATTTCCTACTCTGGCTTTTCCACCTCTGGGATAGGATTTGCTCTCATCAGATGGCAGAACCTGATAAAAGCTTGCTTGTCCTGGCTAGGCCCTGCTCTCTGTCCGTTCCCTGCTTTCTAGGATACAGAACACATGGCAGGTTGATCCCAGAGTACTGTGACTCCTGGGAAGCTCCTCAGAAGCAACAGGGGTGTGTGTGGGGGGCATCAGGGGGTCCTGTCTTTTCACCCAGTCCCTTCTGTCTGCTCGCTGTGAAGAGTACCGGAGCCTCTTGTCTGCAATGCAAATGTCAAAACCCTGAAAATTAAACATTTGCCCCCTGTAGCTCTGTAGTCTCCTCTGTGTGTGGCCCAGTCTGTCCCTAGCTGGTGTGGTATGGATTGCAGGACTCGTGCATACCCGTCTCTGCAGCAGGGGCAGTTGTCTGTGTTTCTGTCTGGGCATGCACTCTACACTCTGTTTAGAGCTTCCAGGGACTATATAGGACAGGCACCACTTAGAAAAAAATCAGAATATTTGAAACTTTGAAGCCTATTTCCAATAGATACATATTATATACTATATAATATATGTGTAACATATGTTATATAACACATATATGTGTATAACTTGTATCTGTGTAACACACATATACATAAATATAATACATAACATATATGTGTATATAACATATATACAACACACACACATACACACACACACACACACACACACACGGCCACAGAGATGGCTTAGTGGTTAAGAGCACTGGCTGCCCTTCTGGAGGAACCGAGCTTAGTTCCCAGCACCACATGGTGGTTCACAACCATGTGTAACTCCAGTTCCAGGAGACCCATTGCCCTTTCTGCAGGCCCTGCGCAGACATAGCACACAGGCGTACATGAAGGCAGAATGCCCATACACAACTTGAGGGAGTTGGTTCTTTCCTTCATGTTCAAACCTGGGGATTGAACTCAGGTCATCAGGGTTGGTGTAAGCACCTTTACTCATGGAGCTTTGTTAACGTTTAAAACATCCAGGCGTAGTTAACGCACAGTGAAGTTCACAGCACTGAGTGCAAGAGACTGAGCACACATTAGAACTGCGAGCTTCATGTACCTTCTCGCTCCTGGAATGTGCACAGAGCTCCCGAGACTCGTCACCAGCACTGCCCTTTCTGATAATAAATCAGTGTGGACTTTTCCGGAATTCCTTGTATTTAGAATCCTTCAGTGTGTGGTGTTTTTTTTTTTTTTTTTTTTTTTTTTTCACTGAGTATTTCCGAGATTCATCCAAGCTGCTGCCTGTATCAAACTTCGTTTTCTTTTTTTGATTTGGAATTTGGTTGTTTTTAATTGGTTTGTGTTCAAGAGGCTTCCCCTAGTCTTGGCTTCCTAAGGTGGACGTCGGGTTGTGGGTTCAAACTCTGCCAGCCCTACATGTCTCCAGTTTGAGACTAGAGCAAGGACGGCTGCTGTGCACTTTTTGTATTGGTGTGCAGAGTCCACAGAACAACTCCAAAGGATTCCCGGGTCACAGAACTCCATCGGATTCCTCCACGTAAACTGGGCATTTTCCTTGCTGGAAGCAAATCTCAGGAAAACCCCAACAAGCCAGCTGCTGTCCTGAATAGACAGACCAGACCTCATCTGCTCTTAGTCACTGTCAGCGGATTGGTGACACCTTTCACCTTCGGATGAAGTGTGATCCAGTTACCTCTCCTCAGGTTTGGAGGTGGATTTCAGACCTGCTTTCTTGTGTCCACTTGCTAGGCATCTAATGAATAAATCCATCACTCTTTCAAGCATGCCGTTCAGTGACTGGCCTGCTTGCTGTGCAGCTGGCAAAATGGGCTTGGCTGGGAACAGGAAGATTGCATGTCATTCTCAAGGACTACTGAGACTTTCTGCTTCTTCTTGTTTCAGTTCTGACAGTCTGAGTTTTGCAGGCAATCCTTTAATAACTGAGAGTGTTTGTGCGGTTAATTATTCTGTGCTGAAAGAGACATTTCCCCCCTCTTAATCAGTGTGGTGATCTTCTGTGAGGAACCTGCTTTCCTTTCTTTGTATTTGCTATGTAGACCAGGCTGGCCTCATACTTAGGGCACTTCTCCTGTCTCTGCATCGAGTGCATTTTTCCTCTTTTCTATTTATTTTGGGTTTAGTTTGTTCTCCCTCAGTAGCTTCTAACAAATGAATTTTTATATCCTGACTAATATATAAAAAAAAAAGCTTTTTGTACCTCAGGATGTTCAAATATGTTTTCATTAACACTTAACTTAAAAATATTTTTTCTAATTTTCCTTCAGATGTCTTTATCCCCTACATTTTACTGAGAAGCTACTTGTTTAATCTCCAAGCATTTGGAATGTTTTCAGATATATTTTTAAACACTGACCTCTAGTTTAATTTTTGGTCAAACAAGTTTTCTGTTTGGTTTTAGTCCTTCTAAATTTATTGGATGTTGATACACAGCTAGCGTGTAGCAGAGAGAGGCAAGTCCTATTCATCGCAGTGAGGATCACCAACCAGATGAATGTGACTAGTGATGTCTCTGGTCCTCCAGTCCTCAGTGAGGACTTGCCATCTCTTGCCATTCTGCTTCATCTTTTCAACCCCACTCCTGCTTCCCTGCCTGCTGTCTGCCACAGTGCTGACAATCAACACTAAGCCGGGCTCCTTGGGTTCCACACTGGACAAGACCTTCATAACCACCTGTGAACCCATTTCACAGGTGAGCAAACTAAGCAACAGAGAGGCAAAGGAAGTCAGTCCAGGCCACAGTTGTGAATAGTTGACGTTGGAGTGCAAACCAGTACAAGCCTCTCACTTGGGAGTCAGAGATGGGCCTGCCTGCCATCAGACTGCTTCTGGGATTGTCACATCTTTAGTCCACCCAAGCCTGTCTCCCTTCTTCCCAGGTCTTAACACTGGCCCCTGTGTCTCTTCTAGTCCCCCAAGTTGAGTGACATGAACTTGTCTGTGTTGAGCATCTACTCTGTGCCAAGTGTCTAGAGACCAAGATCAAATCCTAGCTCCCACGGTGACCTTGGTTAAGCCACCATCTCCCGCTATGCTGTGTGCTTATCTGTATGTGGAGACTCTGTCAACCCTCCTGCCATCCCTATTTCCCCCTCCTCCCTCCAGTTCCTTCATTCTCTCCACCTTTCCCATTTACTACTTCCTCAAAAGCCACAAAAGGGGTTCTAGTGTAAGCTTGCTGTCCCTCACTTGCTGAGATCCCTCAGAAATTCTGGGGTGATGGGCTCCCTCTGTACCTGGGAAAGCAGATCTTTCCAGTTCTTCCTGTCTTCTTTCTTGAGAAGCTCCTCTGTGGGAAAAGAGGGTAGGCTACAGGCCAGGTCTTGCACATCCCCCAGACCCCATCTGCTCCTGCCCGGTGGGATCCACAGGGATTTGGTAGGGCAGCCTCCAGTAGGAGCTGGAATGGGGTCTAGAGAGCTGGGTTGGAATCTGGCACTGCCTGCACGCTGTGTTCAGGGAAGCTGCTTGCCTTCTTTGGACCGTATTTCCCACTGGTAAATGGAGGGGGTCCTTTGAAAGCATGGCCTTTTGGGATATGCTGTGGTCCCTTCAAGTATGGAAAAGTAAGGCTGGGAAGGGATACTTGGTGGGACTGAAGGCCTTCTAGGAAGATTAGAAATATCTTCCCAGAATATCTTTGGAGCCCTGCTTCTTCTTCCTGCCCGACCTTGTTGGCTGCTGACCTGCAGCTCCCAAGGCCTGGCTAGATGTGGCGCATACTGCCTGCCTCCTATTGGAAGCCCTCTATAGTGGGCCTTCTGGGCAGCTGGCCCTGTCACAGCCAGTGCCTTCTCAATTGGGAATTTTAAAGAATAGCACATGCATGTGAAAAAGGTGAATAAATGAAGTGAATGAATGAAGCAGGCAGAAAGCCCAGGGTCTGATGTAAGGCAGCCTCAGTGACCCTAGCCATCAAAGCTACTTCTTTTGAGCTGAGATTCTCATCTGCCTTGTGTGTCCAAGGGAGAGCAACGTGACACAGCCAGTATAGGGGGGTGTCAGGGCAGAGTGACCATCTCATCTCACAGGGTCTGGACCAACTCCTGGACCAACAACAATGTCTATGAGACATTGCAGAGGTCTCCTCCTACTGCCTGTCTCTTGATCTATCCTGTAGCAGCACGTACCTTGAGAGAACAGGATGCCCATCACATAAAAGAGGCTGCGGTGTGGGAAGACACCCGTCAGGAGCTCCGTCTCCAAGTGCTTGGCCACTGCTGGCCATGAATGCCGGCAGAGGGCTAGTAACACATTGCTGGCTGCGTCCTGATATGTAACATCTAGTTCCTGGGCAGGGGAGAAAGGATGGTGGTCAAGGGGGCTGGGAACAGATGGAACAGGGGGAGAGTGGTATATACCAAGCAGGGCAATTCCACATGTATTGCCTTTACTGAGCCATCTTTTGGATAGAATACAGGCTAAGGGAACCTGAGATGGGCTGTCTCCTGATGCTGGGCTTTCTAGAGCCCAGAACACAAGTGCTGTCTTTGCTCCCCAGCCTTTGTTACCACTCTGTTCCTGCCAGGCGTTCCAATCCTTCTTGCGCTAGTCAAACCCATGTTTATCTGTAAACCCACTCCCAAGCCTGCTTTCAGGACACCCATTCATAGGGCCTCTGGCTAACATCATCTTTCCCAAGGAGCTCAGGCAGCTTAGGACATCAAACACCCCCTCCTCCCCCTACTACCCTCCAATTCTTTGCACCATGAGTTTTGAGCAGAGGCTACATTTCCAACTTAAGACCTCAGCTTGGACAGCCACTGTTTGTAACATTAAGTCCACAGCAGAGTCCAGCCAAGCAGCTCCCTGTCTGCCTGCACGAGGGTCAGACAGCTAGGAGCCCAGTGCCTGCAGCCCAGCTGGGTGCCACACAAGGCTCTTTTCAGCAAGTGTGCTATGTTTTGCCAAACCTGCTTCCACCCACTCAGGGTGCTGTTGGGTGGGGTTGGAGAGAGGTGGATCCAGCAGGGTACATCTGCCTGCTCGAATCTGATGGTTTGGCAGCATCAGTAGGGGTAGATGTCTGAGGCCCCTCCCCCTCCTCCTCTCCCTGTGATGCAGGAAATTGTCCTATGAAATCAATATACCACTTATGGCTTATTATAGGCACGGTTGTGAGGGCCTCTCGTTAACACACTGGATTGAATTTGATTTTGCGATTTTAAAAAAACCAACCAAACAAAAAAACCCCCTAAAACCTCCCCATAACATCACAGAAGTCTCTCATCTAAAACTATATTTAGGAGATTAAAAAGAGGGAGTAACAGTAATTATGTTCTGACAGCCAGGAACTGAAGGACAAGGGAACTGAAAATCTAGGGCTATGCCAGCAGCAGGGAACACTGAGATCTGGCCCCCTCACTCAGTGCCACCCCCTGCATCTGGAGGGACCAGTGGTCTTAGCTCCCTAACCTTTGGAACTATGGTAGCAGTGAAGGGGCTAGAGGGCAAGCCACACTGGGCAGAGCTCTGGGCATGACAGGGAGGAAACCACACAGCCTACTACCCAGTACAACCCAGAAACAACTGACTGGAGAGTTAGAGGCTGAATATAGACAAAGACATCAGGTAAAACTCGTTAAGGGCGAGGGAGTCCACTCAGTTGATACAGTACCTACTGTAGAAAGCGCAAGGACCTGACTTCAGCTCACAGTATCCACATACAAAGGACCTCATGCAGGGCATGAGGGTGCATGCTTGTAACTCTCCTGCTGGGGAGACAGGGGCAGGTAGATCCCCAGGAATGGCTGGCCAGAATTTTGTAATCAGTGTGCTCCATGTCCCAGTGAGGGACAATGTCTCAAGAAACAGTGTCCTTCTGAGGAATGTCACATGAGGGACCTGTGGCCTCCATGTACATGGGTGCACACACACACACACACACACACACACACACACACACGGCCACCATGAACATGGACTCCCGCTAAACAAAAAGTGAAAATCGATCGATGTCACCGGAACAAGAAGAGGAGGTGACCTTCCTGGATGCTATTAACAGTGCATGCTGTGGCGACATACACCTTCCCCCCGCCCCCTTTTTTTTTCATGGTTCCTTGCTCACAGGCCCCTCCCCATGCACGGTAGAGCACAAAATCTAGAATTATCTTACACGTCCTGGCTTGCTTTCTGTTGCTATGGTAAACACCATGAACAAAGCACTTGGGGAGGAAAGAATTTATTTCATCCGTAGGTTATAACCCGCCATGTAGGAAAGCCAAAGCAGGAACTCAAGACCGGAGCTTGAAGCAGAAACTGGAAGGATACTGCTTACTGGGTCTCTTCTAGCTTCACATCAGCTACCTTATTTATATAGCCCAGGCCCAGCGGCCTAGGGATGGTGCTGCCCCAAGTGAGCTAGGCCCTCCTAAATTAATTAGCAGTCTTGAAAATGCCCCACAGACAAGCACGAAGCCCAGACTGAGAGAAGTGCCTCCTTAGTTGGGGTTCCCCGACACCCTTGTCTTTCTCTGCCTTTTTTGTTTTGGAGCAGATCAGAGACCTTCAGACCTGCCTTGTCCCATGGTGGTCATATGACCTCCTTATTCCAGGGACTTCCGCCCTATGCCCTGGAGGAACGTTGTTGGTAGCTCTCAGCAGCAGGAAGAGCCTGAGCAGACAGCCTTTGATTATCGTCCAACCCCCTCTCCACCCCCAGCCAGGTCATTTACAGGAATTAGAGTCTAAACAGGAACCAGAAAGGTCAGGGTTTACAGATTCCTTGCCAGCTCAACCCAAAGAAGTTTCTGGAAATTAGGAGTACCTGGAGAGGGCAGGGATGGTCCTTCCTTCCCCACACATCCTTCTAAGCACGTTCTCTCTTGCTTTGCAGTTTCTCTTGCAACAAATGAATAGGTTTGAGAGCATCTTCCCCTGAGTTCCCTTAGCTGCTTGAGATAATTAAGTGAAGATGGGGAGGTGGTTGTGGGTGTCGTGGTCTGTGGTCGTTGATCAGGGGGATGGGTATAACACCTGGTGCTGTGATGATGTCTAAAGGGGGCAGGCAGCCTAGGGACTGAGCCCAGCCTGCGGAGATGAAGGCCACCAACAGGTAGAGAGTGTCAGAGCCTCCTCTTGGTTTGGGGATGCCCTGCTGGTGCCTACAGCCTCAGAGCTGCTGGATGTCGGAGCCACCCACACACCTCCAAGGTCACAGGCTCCCGAAGCGCCCGAGGTGGGAAAGTGAAGACAAGATGCTGGTTTCCCCTAACACCCAGACGGGGAAATGAAAGAGGACGACTCTGTGAACAAAATCGAGATCTCTTGAAAATTAGACTTCTGAAGAGGTGACATGTTAGAAGCTGCCAGTGTGTGACTGTGAATGAGAAGTGTCATGGTAATGGGGGTGGGGATTTTTAATCCCAAAGAGGAAGACAGAGGAGCAGCAGGACTCCCAAAAGAGGTGACAGAGAAAGACAAGCTGTACAGGGTACAGAAATAAAACCAAGCCTCAGCCCTGGCTCCCCCGCACCCCTAGACTGGGGTGGGATGGGGTGAAGGTAAAGCCTCATTTACATGTGTTATAAAATTTGAGAAATAAAGATGAAGAGGGGTGTAGGAGGCTGGGGAGAAGGCTCAACAGAAGCCACTGCCCTTGCTGAGGACCCAAGTTCAGGTCCCAGCATTCATGTTGGGCAGTTCACAGTCACCTAACTCTAGCTTTAGGGATCCAACACCCTTTTCTGGCCCCCTTGGACACTTACGAGCGTGCGCGCGCGCACACACACACACACTTAAAAAATGAAGACAAATCTTTAAAAATTCTTAGTGTGCATATGTGTATGAGTATGTGTGGGCACATGTGCCAAGGTCATGTGGGGGTCAGAGGACAGTTTTGTGGAGCTGGCTTTCTATTTCTATGTAGGATCCAGGAACACAGCTCAGATCTCTAGGTTTGCATCAAGCTATTTCACCAGCCCAGGTTTGTTTGTTTGTTTATTTTTTAACTTAAAAAAAAAAAGCTTTTGTATTTTTCACCCCCTCTTTGTCTGATATTATTCACAAAGTGTTCTTTCCTGTTCAGATTTTCATCTCTTGCTTTCTCCCTCTTCCTCACCTTCTTCCTTTTCCCTTTCCTTGTCCCCTTATTTCATTTAATGTACGTGAGCATACTGTCACTGTCTTCAGACACACCAGAAGAGGGCATCAGATGCCATTACAGATGTTTGTGAGCCGCCATCATGTGATTTCTGGGACTTGAACTCGGGATCTCTGGAAGAGTAGTCAGTGCCCTTAACCATGAGCCATCTTTCCAGCTCTATTTTATTCTTTATCATTGTGTGTGTGTGTGTGTGTGTGTGTGTGTATTATTGCTTACTTTAACCATTGTACCTTGACAGCTTACTTTGTCTACATAATTTTTGTCATTCTCTTTTCTGCAGCAATCGGTGGCGTAGCAGTTAGCTTTAACTGAGTTCAGTTATGTTTCTTTATCTGCTGTGGATTGGTGTTATTGCTGTTGTAGTAGTTTGCTTTCTCTTTTCTGAGTGGTGCTTGGGATTTAACCCTCGAAGAGAAAGGCTAGGAAGACGCCAGAATAAAGTCGGAAGAAGCAAATACCCCAATAGATGAGCAAACCACACAGCTCAGGAACACAAGAAACATGAAAAAGCAAGGCAGTGTCACTCCTGCAAATGACCATGACTCTTCAGCTACTAAGTCAAAGATATGAGGAGGGTTCAAATGCCAATGTAGTAATAAAGATACGAAGTGACAGTAAAGTAGATCGAAATGAGCAGCTAAAGTAGAAGAGAGACACCGAAGAACCTGGGCAGGAGAGCCAGCAACACCGAGGAATTCATTAAGAAGGCAGAGTGTCAGAAGACAACCAACAGAACAACAGTCAAACAGAACGCTGGAAACAAAGAACTGCCGATCCGAAGGCCAAGTCAGAAAAAATTAGGAACTTAATATGAGGTTGAACAGATTATTTTTTCTTTTAAGACAGGGGTTCTCTGTGTAGCCCTGGTTGTCCTGGTTGACTCTGTAGACCTGGCTGGCCTTGAACTCACAAAGATCTGGCAGCCTCTGCCTTCGAGTGCTGGGATTAAAGGCATGTGACCATGGATGAGATCTTATATTCAGAGACCAATAAAAGAACAAATAAGCATGGTCATAAGCTGTGGGAATTCAGAGGGATAACTACAAAACCAAACATGAGAACCAATGGGTAGGAAAAGGAGCTAGAATACAAATGGAAGGCCCAGGAAAACCTATTCAAGGAGAATTATAGAGGAAAATCCCCAAAGGAAGGGACAGAGAGGGCATCTTAGAACAAGAGTAATTTAGAACCCCAAATAGACATGCCTAAGGAAGAGTCACTCAGTGCAGTTATAGTTTAAAAGCCACGACTACAGAACAAAGACACAGGGCTGAATATTCAAGAAGAGAATGCCAACTCCAAGCCCAGCTGATCAGACTGACACCAGACTTTTTCAGGGCAGAAGCTTCAAACCCTCTTTGAGCACTGAGAGGCAAGAGTTGACAACCCAGATACCACACTCACCAACCTTCCCTTAAAAATTAATGGGGGAATAAAGACTATGGAGAAATGGAGAATGAAATCTACAGAGTTTTCTCCAAAACAAGTTCCACTGATAGTTTATAGGATGAGTCAGTACGTACATGAAAACCAGAAATACATGCATTATCAGATCATAATAGAACAAAACTAGAAATAATATCAAGAGAAACTACAGAAACTATACATACGCTGGCTAAATGATGTCCTCTAGACACGAGTGCTGAAGAAATTTTAAAATTCCTAAAAATCATATGAAAATGAAAACAGCATCCCAGAAATTCAGCAAAAGAGGCTCTAAAATGGAAGTTCATGGGCAAGTGCTTACATTAAAACCTCCTCCTCCTTCTCCTCCTCCACCACCACCGCTAGAAAGAGAAATAACTCAAATAAAAAGCTCAAAAATGTATCTCTAGCTCTTAGAGGACAAGAGTAAGCTACCAGATGGGATAGAACGGAAGATCCGGAGGAAGTGAGTGACAAGGGGACTATAGAGACAACAGAAAGACATTGTGATTGGTGAGCTGGTTTTCTGAAAAGATACACTGTTGCAGACTCTTCGTAGGGGGCACCTGGAAGGTTAAACTCTCAGTGTTGTTCCTTCAAGGCAAAGCATGGAAAACTTGTTGTCAACCCAGTGGTCTGGGGTAGATATGCTTTCTAGCCTGGTGACCTTTGCACAATCTGTGTGGCAGGAGCCTTTCTGCCACCACACCCTCCCCCAGCCCCATCTCATAAGCTTGCTTTTTTCAGTTAACCTATAGATCCTATCTTTATGGAAGATGTCAGAGACTCTTTAACGAAGAGTTTCAATGTAGTCAGATCTGAATTGGGTTTAGCTTACTTTGTTCCTCAAAGAGATTTAGGTAAGCTTTGTTGTTAATGTGAGATTTAGTTGATCATCACAGAAATAGGTTTACTGTTTTATATATATATATTTTTAAACCAGATTGTGTTGTGCTTTAATAACCCTAAAATAAACTACTTGGGGGTCAGACTCCTGAAGTTTGAATGAACACCAGATACTGAGAGTCCTGTTGAGCTGAACTGCCGTCTTGCCTCCCACAGCTTACTACTCTGCTGCCATGAAGGTTGCAGAGGCACCTGCGACTCTTAGAAATGCAAACCAAAAGAAGAGAAGAAACAATTACAAAGTTAGAGATGAAGTGGGGGCAGAGGGACATTATAACTGATACCAATGAAATTCAGAGGATCATTAGGGACTACTTTAGAAGACATGGATAAATTCCCAGAGACACATGGCCTGACCAAATTAAGTCAAGCGGCCAGAAACAACCCTAACAGATGTAGAAGGAGCAGAACAGATGAGACAGTAGTGAGAAACCTCCTAACAAAGGAATCCCACATCTGGGTGAGTCTTTAAAGAATTAACATCAGGACTCCTCAAATTGTCCCATTTCACCGAGAGGGAGAATACCAACCTTATTCTACAAAGCCAGTATTATCCTGATATCCAAGTTGGTTACTTTTTACAATCACTAAGACTCAGCATCTGACAAAGACATCTCAGTGGAGGATTAGCTCAGGTTCAGTTTGAGAGGGAAAGTATGACAGGACTTGTGGGTGGATTCCTAACATCTTGGTGTGTTAGAAAGCAGAGAGAACTTGAGATAGTGTAGGTCAAGTCTGTAATTTCCAAGGCCTGCTTTCCAGTGGCTCCTTTTCCATAACAAAGCCCCACATGGTTAAGGTCCCACAACTTCCTAAAACAGAACGAACATTGAGGGGCCAAGTGTCAAAACACATGAACCAGTGAGGAACACATCACACTTAAACCAGAACAATACCTAACTCATATAAAGCCATGAACACACACACACACACACACACACACACACACACACACACACAGAGAGAGAGAGAGAGAGAGAGAGAGAGACAGACAGACAGACAGACAGACAGACAGACAGAGACAGAGAGACAAGAGGCAGAGAGACAAAGTTCCCAAATGAACACAGAAAAACTTTCAATTAAATACTATCAGACCAAATTCAAGAACACATTGATATCATTGTGGAGGTTTGAATGATAATGGCCTCTATATTTTTATATGTTTGAATGCTTGGCTCCTAGTTAGTGGACTGTTGGTGGACTGGCTGGTTTTCTGTGCCAACTTGACACAAGCTGGAGTTATCACAGAGAAAGGAGACTCCCTTGTAGAAATGCCTCCATGAGATCCAGCTGTAATGCATTTTCTCAATTAGTGATCAAGGGGAAAGGGCCCTTGTGGGTGGTGCCATCCCTGGGCTGGTGGTCCTAGGTTCTATGAGAAAGCAAGCTGAGCAAGCCAGGGGAAACAAGCCAGTAACATCCTTCCATGGCTTCTGTATCAGCTCCTGACTCCAAGTTTCTGCCCCGTGTGAGTTCCAGTCCTGACTTCCTTTGGTGATTAATAGCATGTGGAAGTGTAAGCTGAATGAACCCTTTCTTCTCCAACTTGCTTCTTGGTCATGATGTTTGTTCAGGAATAGAAACCCTGACTCAAGACAGTTGGGAAGGATTAGAAGCCTTTGCTGGAGGAGGTGTGTCCTTGTTGGAAGAGCTGTTTTGTTGAAGATGGGCTTTGAGGTTTCAAAAGTCAACAGCAGGTCCAGTCTCTCTCTCTCCCCCCCACCCACTCTCTCTCTGCCTGCTGCCTGTGGATCAGGAAAAGGAATTCTCAGCTACTTCTCCAGCTCTATATCTGACTTCCTGCCGCCACAATGTTCCCCCGCCATGGCCATGATGACAATGGACCAACCTTCTGAAACCGTAAGCAAGCCCCTCAATTTCAGTGCTTTCTTTTATAAGAATGTTCTTGGTCATGGCGTTTCTTCACAGCAACAGTGAAGACAGAAGTTGGGACCAGGGAGTAGAGTATTACTGACAGGCCTGAGCATGCGGGTTGTCTGGAGGAATATGGAAGATTTGGGGACTTGGGACTAGAAAAGTGGATGAACGTGTTAAGTGGCGCTTATGAGGCTGTAGTAGAAACAGGGCAGACAGCTGTGCTGAGGGTGATGTGCAGTATTGGGGGCCCAGCTCAGGAGGTTTCTTTCAGAGACCATTCTTGTGATATTTTGGCAAAGAATGTGGCTGCTTTTTGCCCTTGTCCTAAAAATCTGCCAGAGGCTAATTGAAGAGTTTTAGGTTAATGCCACTGGCCGAGGAGATTTCAAGACATTAGTATCGACTGCATCCTGTGCGTCCTGTGGTTATTAGTGCCCACTTTTATGCAGATCCACAATGAAAAAGAGCAAACAGGGTAATGAGAAATAGAGAAAGCACAGTCTGAGAAGAACAGGGGCATACGGAAATGCAGTGAAGTCCTGAGAAGAACAGGGGCATACGGAAATGCAGTGAAGTCCTGAGAAGAACAGGGGCATACGGAAATGCAGTGAAGTCCTGAGAAGAACAGGGGCATACGGAAATGCAGTGAAGTCCGGGGTTGAAGGAGATAAAAAGTATAAAGAAAAGTCTGATGCTAAATGCAATAAAAAGAGTACTAACCTTGGGGCAAGACCCCAGTTAGCTGAACTTTCAGTTTGTGCGAAGGAATTAAAGGAAAGATTAAGTAGCAAATGAAACCACCAACAAAGGAAAGCTGATACAAATGTAACTCAATGAGGGTCTCAGGTTCCAGCCCCAGCAAGCAGGGGAACTTGGTGCCTTTGCTCACATGGTTCTGGTTTTAGAGTAAAGAATACCGGAAAGGGTTGTGGAATTTTCCTCTCCAGTTAAGGAAAGCTGGAAGGCCAGGCGTGTGTCAGTGAAGTGAAGTCCTTGCATGGGCACCTGGAGAGGCCACTGTGTGAAGCTTTGAAGGTGAAGCCTGGGTTGTGTTGGAGATGTCAAGATGTTGGAGATGCCAGAGCTGTGGGACACCTGCCAAGGAGAGCTGCTGACTGGGCCTGGAACCCGCCCAAGGGAGAGAACTGTGTGGCAGTCAACAAAGCTGAAACTGACGGGAGTTCTGAGGAGCCCGATGACACTGGACATGGAGATGCAGAGTGTGGCATCTGCCCAGCTGGGTGTTGGATTTGCTTTGGCCCAGTATCTCCTCACTAGGCTCCCCTTTCCTCCTTTTTTTGGAATTTAATGTATATTCTGTGACATTATATGTTTGACGTATGTGATCTGCTTTACAGAGAGTTCCAGCTAAGAGATTTCGTTCAGTCTCAGAAGAGACATTGGACTTTAGACGGTATTGAGACTGTGGTAAACGATGGGGACTCTTGAAGCTGCCCTGAATGCATTTTGCATTATGATATGGCTATAAGCTTGTGGGGCCCAGGGAACGGAGTGCGGTGGTTTGAATGAGATTGGCTCCCCTTGGTTCATATATTTGCATGCTTGGTTTCCAGTTGGTGGACTTCTGGGAAGGATGAGGAGGTGTGTCCTTGTTGGAAAAGGTATGCTGCAAGGGGTGGGCTCTGAGGTTTCAAAAGCCTCTCTCTCTCTCTCTCTCTCTCTCTCTCTCTCTCTCTGCCTGTTGCCCATGGCTCAGGATGCAAAGGGTTCAGCTACTTCTCCAGAACCATGCCTGCCTTTCTGCCATCATGTTCTCTGCTATGACGGTAACTGACTAACCCTCTGAACCTGTAAACAGTCCCTCAATTAAATGCTTTTTTAAAAAAAAATAACAGTTGCTTTGGTCATGGTATCTCTTTCACAGCAATAGATACAAATAGTAACCAAGAAAAATCACACACCATAATCAAGTTGGCTTCACTTCAGGGATAGTCTAATATGTGGAAATCAATAAAGTGTCTATAAGATATACACAGAATCAGGGATGGAAATCATATGATCATATCATATGATCATATGAATAGACATGATAACATTCACATCCCTCCATAATAAAGGCTCTAAAGAAGCTAGGCCTAGAAGGAGCGTTCCTCAACATAATACAGGCTGTCCGTTCAAATCTACAGTGAACATTCAATAACTGAAGATAGCTGAGAGCATTTCCTCTAAAATCAGGGACAAGAGAAACACGTCTACGCTTTATACTTGTATCCGGTAGAGAGCTTGAATCGCTTGTGAGTGTACAAAGTTAAGATACAGAAACAAGTGACATGAGGAGGAGATTAAGAACTCAAATGACCTCTATCCTACTTGCAGACGACATGATTCTCTACACCAGTGGTTCTCAACCCTCCTGATGCTGTGACCCTTTAATACAGTTCCTCAAGCTGCAGTGACCCCCAACCAGAACATTGTTTCATTGCTACTTCATAACTGTAATTTTGCTGTTATGAATTGTAATGTAAACATCTGATATGCCACCTCTGTGAGAAAGAGTTGTTTGACCCCCCCCAACAGGGTTGTGACTCACAGGTGGAGAACCACTGTTCTACACTAAAGATACCAGTAGAAAAGTCTTCGACTCTGGCAAACACTTAGCAAAGTAGTAGGATACAAAAATCAACATACAAAAATCAGCGGTTTTCTGTCTCAATAATGCCCTTATGTTGATGATACACATGCTAAGAAAGAAAGCAAGAAAACAAATCTTATTTACAATAGCCTCAAAAACAGTAATGAAAACCAAACATAAACCTAACAAAGGAAGTAAGAGACTTATAACATCAAAACTTTAAAGCACCGCCTAAGGGATTTAAAGACGGCACCAGAAGACAGACCTTTCACTGTTAGTGGATCGATGGGATTAATATTATGAAAATGGCTACATCACCAAAAGCAGCCCACAGATTCAGTATGAACCCATCAAAATTTAATGATGTTCTTCACAGAAAGAGAAGACATCCTTAAATTATTATGGAATCACAGAATACGCTGAATACCAAAAGAACCCTTAGCAGTGACAGCAATGGCAGAGGCATTCTAATTATACCACCGGGCCACAATAACAGAACCAGAGTGCAGCTGATACAAAACCAGACAGATCACCCAATGGAATAGAGTAGAGACTCCTGAAACAAACCCACTACAGCCTCTGGATTTACAGCAAATATGCCAAAAATATATGTTGGAAAAAAGAATGGCTTTCAACAAATGTCTTTGGAGAAACCAGGTCATCCACACTCGAAAGTCTTAAACTAGATCGCTATCTCTCACCCTGAATAAAATCCAATTTATGACCGATCAAAGACCTTCATGTATGACCTGACCATTTGAAACTGCCAGAAGAAGAAAAAAATAGAGGAGATACTTCAAGATATAGGTATTGACACACAAACAGAACTCTCATCCCAATGGAGATAAAATATAGTTTATTTTGGAGCCGAGTATGAGTGACCATAGCTCCAGAATATAGATTAAGTCTTCTCTAAATTCCATGGCCCAGGCAGGTCGCTTTTCTTATGAACTGTTTATAGTGGCGGAACAAAAGAAAGCCATAGTGGAGGTATTTTCCAAATAGGTTTGTGGGTAGAAGAGGGAACTTGGCTAAAGCAGGATGGAACCCTGCCTTAGGTCTTAGCTGCTATCTGATAACATCTCATCCCTTGGTTAGTGGAAAACTAGGGTTTTGATAAATTAATACATTCTAAAGTTTTTTTTTTATCTGTTAGACTGTTAGATGGCTTTATCTCTTAGCAATAGAATATTTGTTCTCATTGCAGAGGAGGGCAAGGAATGGCTATTTAGTTGGCTAAAGATAGCCCACGATAAACTGCAATTAAGCTCTGGGTTTGCACCATTCTGTCCTCTCCACAAGGCTAAAGTCAGTTAATCAGCCTTTACAGACACAGCTTCTTTCCAGGAATTCCCATTCACATAGGCACAGGCGAGGACCTTCTGAAAGGGACTCTAATAGCTCAGGAAACAACGGCAAGAATTGACAAATGGGATTGCATGAAATTAAAAAGCTTTGGCACAGCAAAAGAAACAATTACCAGGGTGAAAGGTCAGCCTGCAGGATGGGGGGAAAATCGTTGGTAGCTATTCATCTGACAGAGAATTAATATCAGGAGCATTTAAGGAGCTAAGAAAATTAAACAGCAAAAGACAAATCATCCAATAATGAATTGAGCAGGCAGTTCTCAAAAGAAGTGGTACAAATGGTCGATAAGCGTCTGAAAGAAAAAAAAAAGTTCAACATCCTTAGCCCTCTGGGAAATCCAAGTCAGAACTACATCGAGATTCCCTATCATCCTACAGAGAATGGCTGTGTTATAGTTTGCTTTTATGTTGCTCTGATGAAACTCTCATTGACTGAAATCAATTTAGAGTAGAAACGGGTTTATGTGGCTTTGGGGGGGAAGTCAGGGCAGGAACTCAAGCAGAAACCATGCAGGAACACTGCTTGCTGCTCCAGTTTATGCTTATGCTTATGCTTATGCTTTATGCTTATGCTTAGCTACCTTTCTGCCTAGGGATGGTACCGCCCACAGTGGGCTGGGCCTTCCTACGTCAATTAGCAGCCCAGCCAATGCCCCAAAGATACGCACTCAGGCCAATTCAGAGGGATTTTCTTTTCCCAGTTGATTCTAGCTTACAATAAAACCTACACAGTACAGGGTACCATCAAGAAGATAAACAAGGCTTGGTGAGGACGGTGGTGGAGGGTGGGATTTATGCATTGTTAGTTGGTACAATTACACTTGAGCAGCGCACCTGTGGAAGTAAGTACGGCCGTTCCTCGAAGAACTAAAAGATGTGCCACATGACCCACCTTTACCATTCCCGGGTCTTAAGTCAACCTGCCACAGAGGCATGTGCATATCCATGCTTACATGGCACTGTTTGCAACAGCCAAGGTATAGACTTAGCCTCACTCTCTATCGGAAGATAAATGGATAAAGAAAATGCAGCCTAAACACACAATGGAGTTTTATTCAGACATACAAAGGATGTCTGTCTGATTCCATTTCTGCAGGAAAATAGATGTAACAGGAGATGAAGTGAAATAAGCCAGATGGGGAAAGATGGATGTCACTTGTCTCGTCTTACACCTGGAATCTAGATTAAACAACACGTTTTTAAAAACCATGAAAATGGACGGGAGACTGTTTGCAAGAGGAAAATGATTAGCAGTGGTTGTGCAGGAAGGAAGATCACGGGCGGATAAAAGCGGCCTGCATGATGCTTGTGTTTCTGTCTGCTGTAGCAAAACCCCTTGTTTTGTACAACGAGTCTATCCTAATAAAAACAGAACTGTTTGCTCCCCGAAGATCTAGATGCAGCACCACAATGCTTGGTGGGAGATTTGGAATGTTGTGAACTTTTAGCCCAGAGAGATGGGATGGGAGGGGAGAGGAGGCAAGAAGCCTGGAGAGGAAATTCTGTGTCTCAGCACTGACACGGAGCAGAGGGATGCTGTCATCAGTACAGGATCCGCAGCAGTTCTCTGGAATCAGAGGATACTGCTGCCAGACAGGACACTTGACCATGACCATAGCTCTGTGATTAGACTCAGTGTTGAAGTCTGGAGCATGCAAAGTAAAGCCATGCTGGGCTCCTGGAGGGAAAACAGGACATATGAAGGACCTGGGACTCAGATGGCTCTGAATTTTAACAGCCACACTGAGGGCACAGAGACTAGAGGCCAGTGATTTTATTTTAGTCCATGTTGCAAGAGAATGGAGAGATTCCTAGAAACTGAGCACTCGGTTCTAGGAATTTGGACCTTTCAAATGTTCTTGGTGAAGAAACCACCAGGGAATGTGCACATCCTGGGCTTTGGACTGTCTGAAGACTATCTCTGCTTGGACAGCATGAGCCACTGCCACAAGTCCTGTGGTACAGGGGTGGGGGCACATCTGGATGTGTTCAGAGGAAGAAAATGCTGAGCGGCCCGTGCCCCCTCACCATGCCCACACTCAGCTTGCCAAACCCCAGCTCGGTGTCAGAAAGCCTCAGAAGAGTCCCTGTTCACTCCGGAGAGATGATGCCCCAGGCTGACCTGTAGCCGTCACCTCTAGCTGTGGTCTCTGCTCTGGGATGTACTGCAACAAGCCCACAGCTAGGCCTGTGTGTGTAACTGTTTTATTGGCTTGTTTGTTTTCCTTCAATTTCTTGAGACAGGGCCTTACTCTGTAGCTCAGGCTGGCCTGGAGCACACTGTGTGGTCCAGGTTGGCCTCAGAGTTGTGATGATCCTCCTGCCTAAGCTTCTCGTGTGCTGGTATGACAGACAGTCACTGTTAGAGTTGGCTTCTGCTGTATAGTTCCTCAATGAATCCAGTATACTTCAAAATGATGGGGGAAAAAAACCTTGAAAAAAGGAATTAGGTGACAGTCTTTGCTCTCTTTTTCCTCTGCAGTCCACATCAAGGCTGTTCAGACTTCCCTGAAAGCCAGACAGCTCATCAAGTCTGCTCTCTACCACCTGGACTGATAAAGTTCCCCCTAACTCTGTGAGCCCCCATCCCTCTTTCTGTAAAACTGGGTCTAAGAACCTCTTGAGGGGTGGACACATCTCTTCCTGTAATGATAACCACCTGGTTAGCTGGCTGATCTCAGGGTTGTGCAAAACACCCAGTGAGTCAAAGTTCTTCCTATCTCGCTGGATGTGTGAGCGCTGTACAGCAGTTAGATTATAACTCTGCAACCATGGGCCCTGTCCAACCTGTATCTCATCATCAGTGGCCTGAGGACAATTTCTATCTAGTGACTTACTGTACTCAGAGTCTCTCAGAACCTCTCTCTGTCTGCCCCCTGCCCTTGTGTTGGGATGGCTTCCACTGGATGGCATTGTGCTGGGCCATGGTTTGAATGTGGCAGCGAGTATGTTATTACAAACCTTTTCCTCATGACATTAACCTTCTGAGCTATTCAGTGTGATATGGACAGAGGAATAAGCCTGGTCTCACTTGTAGAAGGCTGTAGCTTAGACTGTGGTACACTTTGGTGACAGTCACTGGTTTCTGAACACCATTTGTGCCATGTGTGTAGAGTAGTTCAACACGGGGCACCCCAGGGTCAGTAGATCTGGAGAAAACCACCTGTGTCAGACAGACCCCTAGAGGCCATTATAGCCTACAGAATGTAGAGGGCCTCTGATATTTCTGGTTCATATCAGAATTTGGTGGGCTGGGGCAGCTGAGTTCCAAGCTTGTATGTCACTATTAAGCAGGTACTCAAGAGGCAGGAGTTGAAGCAGGGTTGGGGTCTGAGGAGTGGGTGAGGCTGGCAATAGCTCTTCCAGATGCTGGTGTATGGACATTGGGGAAGGGATGGGTAGGAAGAGATATTCTGAGAAGGAGTGGGGCTGCAGTCAGACGGTTGGTTTTTGCAGATGGGTCTAGCAGGGTCCTGCATGAGATGGTTCTGCTGAAGAGGCCATTTCAAGGGCGAGAACATACAGAAAAAATGTGAATGGGAGAGTTCGGGAATCTACATCGTTACCTCCATGGTTTGGAACCCCAGGCTCTTGGAAGCCCTTGAGAAACCAGCCTGTGTGCTGTGGGTGGGAAGCCTACCGTGGACTTGGTCATGTGCTCCAGGGCCAGCTGCATGAAGCACTTTTGCCAGGTCTCCTCCAAGACATCAAGGGCTCCAATGGCTGCCACCAGGACCTGGAACAGCCGGAATCTGTGTCGGCAGGAAATCTGTGGAGGACAGAGGCTAGATAGAGACCATGGTATCTGACAGCGACAGGGGATGCCAAGGAGGACCCTACTGGGAGGATATGAAAGGAGGCTGGAGGGAGGAGCATACGTGGGCACATCCATTTATCAATTCTTAGATGACACCTGCCACGTGCTAACCTTGAACCTGGCCTACAGACTGGAGGAGGAGGAAGAGCTTGTCTGTCCTCAGGGAACTGCTGAGGATTTAAAAACTCCGCCTTCGAAGTGAGGTCATCTCTTCATCAACACGTGGGTAGGATTTCCCCCATCCATGCATTAATGCATTTACGCATATCATAAATGAATGCTTCTGTCACCATATTTACTCATTACCCACACTCCCCTCCTTCCCTCCCTGTATCAACCTACCTCTCCACCAGTCACTATAGCTATCTACCCACCAATCTATCCACCGAACCCTATATCCACTATATCCACCCATCCGCCCTTCAATCCATCATCTGTCCATTTGTCCACCTCCCCTCGACCCACATATTCACCTACCAGTTTCTACCATTTACTGGTTCTGTGACCTTAGGCAAATCCTCCTCTTCCCCAAGCCACAGTTCCTCATCTGTGAGAGTCATTACCTCATGAGTGTGTTCTGAACATAGTAAGGGTAAATGGATACGCTTCCCTTCCTCCCTACTTAGCCTACTGGCATGCAAGAAGATTGATGTATTTTTTGGTTGTTGTTGCCAGAATGCTGCAACTTTCCCATGTAGGATTCAGGGTTTGAGTCCAGCTTGGGATCCAGTGCTCCCCTATGCTCCCATGCCTGCCCCAGGGGCCTAAGCAACACCACCTCTGGGTTGTTTTTGAAGTAGTCATGTATGGTTTCCATCACCAGGTTGGGGGACCTCTGAGCCATCTTCTTTATCTTCTTGGTGATGTACTTGACTTGGAGAAGGTCTGAGGTGCCTATGTCTCGGAGCATCTTGAAGCAGACAGCTAAGGATGACAAGAAGGATGTGAGGGTGACAGGCCTTTGGGAGGTCATATTGGCAGAGAATTGGGTGGGTAAGGAGGGGCAAGCAAATAATGAAAACGAGAGGCGGACACATTGGGAAGTGGTCTGATGTTCTCGCTTTCTACGTGGTCCTTCATGGGGTTTAAGATGGAACAGAGCAGGAATACATTCTCATCTGCGTATTCTCATTCACTCATTCATATTTCCCTCTATTCATTCACCCATCTACCTGCCCACCCACCCATCAATTCATCCTAATTTCTATATATCCAGTGATCTAGCTCTTCATCTCATGTTTGTTCATTTCATATTTATTTAACCACCCATTTACTCAGATACTCCAAAGTCCACCCACTCCTACACCTAGCTAACTACTATCTATTAATACATATTTTGATCCATTTAGCAATATATCCAACCATATAATCATAAATCCACTCTAAAATCATCTCTTTATCTTTCTATACACAACTTCTTTGTCCCTCCCCCCGCCCCCAATGGTCTATCTCATCAGCCTTTGGCATTGGAATGAGAAGGAAAGCATTCCAGAAAGAGAGGTTCATGTCTAAGCTGAAGCTCTGAGGTGTAAAATAGTGTGGCTGGCGAGGAGGCATGGCTAGGAGATGGTGAGGAGACGTGGCTAGGAGGAGGCGTGGTTAAGAGGAGGCGTGGCTAGGGAGGCGTGGCTAGGGGAGGAGGAGAATAGGTCATTTTTTATTTATTTTGTTGGTGCTTTGGGGGGCAAGAACAAGCCAGGGTGCTCACAGACAGCTGTGCATGCCCGTAGCCTTTGTGATACACAAAGTCCTAGGGAGGAGCTCCTTCTACCCCTCATCCTCAGGATTACTTCATGTGGAGGGACTGGGTGGGACCTGTTGTCCAGTGTACCCTCACCTGAGTTGTAGGCCTCCTCCATAAATAACTGGTGTTCCAGGGGAGTCTGGCTACTCTTGGATCTGCACAGCAGCATGGTGGTAGTGTGGGACTCTCTGTCCCAGGAGGCATTGTCTTGCGGTTCCTTGGTACATGTCAATGACTCCTTCGTAGGAACAGAAACGTGGGAGAAGATTCTGAAATGGAGCAAGTTCCATGTGTAAGCATCATGTGCACCTATGTGTGGTCAACTGCAGGGCACATGGCGTGCTTTACTCTGGATCAGCCTCTGCAATGTCCTTCTATGTGTCTGTCCTTCTGTTTAGTGGTCTGGTAAGCCTGAAGTAAGTGTGTGTGTGTGTGTGTGTGTGTGTGTGTGTGTGTGTGTTTACCTTGAGGCTCTAGGACACTGTTGAATAAGCCAAAGCTTCTTAGACTGGGTCTGACCCCACATAGGGTCATGTAACTGCATGTATGGAGCTTCAAAACCTTGGTAACAGTAAAACATTTCTGAACATGCAACACCAAAATCAAATTCAAAATCAAACACACTTGTGAATTGAAGCTATTAGTCTGAAAGTGTTTGCCTGAGCTGCTCTGTGTGACTTTCACCACAGCCCAGGTCCTGAACACACCACCCACGCATTCCGCACCTCACACAGTATCATCGAAAATGAACTTTGAATAGTTCCCTGCCAGCACTGCTCAGCATGTAAATATCAAATTAGCGTAACTTTGGACTGTATTGTGTTAGACAAACAAGCACATCCATCTCATTAGTAACTAATTTGCTTTCATCTTTAATAAATGGTGAGATCCTACACACCAAATAATTGATTAAGAGAAAATGCTTTGTGGTTTTATGATCAGCCAGTGTTTGACTTGCACGCCTGTTGTATATACCTGTCTTTGGGGATGTTTGGCTTATATGCCTATTGTATACATCTGTATCCCTGAGGTCTTGAAAAAGTTTCATAGGCAAAAGATTCTTATGAATGGAGAAGTTTAAGGTCTGGAGTAGGTGGCTTGGTCCAGCAGAAAGACAGACAGACACACTAAGAGTCCAAAAGGGCTCAGGGTGGCTCATCCTGGCTCTCTCTCTCTCATATCAACTTGGATAGCCAGGGTTTTCAGAGTGGCATAGGTAATATCCTGCCTACCCAGATATGCCTTGAAGGGTCTCCATGTATGTAGACAGATCTGCAGGAGCAGTAGCAGAAAGAACACAGATAATGCAGGGCTTTATGTTTTGTAAAAGGGTGCAAATTATCTCCCTAGACTGGCAGTTACCATAAAGGGCCAGTCTAGAAAAGGGCCTCTGGCTTTGGATGCTGCCCAAGTCTAGTTCCTCCGTGCCTCCATATTGGCTTCTGTTTCCTGCTCTGACTGCCATCTGCTAGCTCATACGTAATTTTCAGTTCCACACACTTCCTATGGGGAAGGCCTGTTCTAGAATAGGTGAGAAGGACAACCATGCCTGCAGGCTAAACAAGATCACGAGGCATATTATAAAACAGCCATCATGAGTGCACTGAAAGGCAGCCATCATGGTTACACTAGAAGGCAGCAGTCTCTAAATGTTTTATTTATTCATTGTTTCACATGTGACACTTGCCATACCAGGTCTCTGATCCCTGCCACCTGTGCATCCATCATGGAGCCACCAGGACCAGATTTCTTTCTTGCCTTATGAAATCAGAAACTGGCAGAAGATATAGAAAATCATGGTCACCAGTAGACACCATCAGTATGGGACAATGATCCCTAAGAAGTGGAGATCTCCAGGGTGAGCTTCAGGCTATGAACGCTGGTTGCTGAGACACAACCTAGTTCCCAGTGGAGATCAGGAAAGCCTGTGACGTTTGTGTGCTGCTGACCTGGAGGAGGTAGGATGGGGAGACCTCAGTGATCAGTGTTTGAGTGTGGGAGGCCCAGAAGGAACTCTGAAGGTCTCCAGAGTCCCCTCCAACCCCATCTTCATCTGACCTTGGTGCGCAAAGGGTTAGGAGCAGAGGAAACAAGCTTTGGAGTTGATGCAGGGCTGGGAAGCATTCCTTTCCCATCTCTACAATGAAGTCTTTAAGGAGTTGCATCAATTACAGGGAAAAACTTACCCAAACAAGGATGCCCTTGCTCTCCCTGTCAAAGCTCTAAAAAGCAAGGCTGGAAGAGAACAGCTGTTTTAACAGCCCATATTCCAGACAGAGTTGAAGAATCTTTTTTTGTTTTTCGCTTTTTCTTTGTTTATCAAGACAGGGTTTCTCTGTATAGCCCTGGCTGTCCTGGAACTCACTCTGTAGACCAGGCTGGCCTCGAACTCAGAAATCCACCTGCCTCTGCCTCCCAAGTGCTGAGATTAAAGGTGTGTGCCACCACTGCCCAGCTGAGTTGAAGAATCTTTATGTGTGCAAGAACAGCATCATACTGATCGAGGTCTAGTTCATGGTTACTGGCAGTCACTTGAAATTTACCAGAAATGTAACACAGTAAGAAACAGTCCACAAAGAGAAGATTAACAGACCATAATCAATATGGAAGTCCAAGTATGAGGTACACCCAGTGTTAGGGAGGCTGAGGTGGGAGCACATCTCAGCAAGATTGGTGTACATAGCAAGTTCTGGGCTAGCCAGGGCTACACTGTGAAATCCTGTCACAAACAAACAGACGAATACCAATGCACAAAGTCAGTAGGCAAGGTCACTGAAACAGTTATATTCAACATGGTAGAATGAGATGTAAGGATGCTAAAAAAGGGGAGAGATAAAAAGGATGAGAGTCATGCTCCAGGTGAAGACTCCAGTGGGTGGCTCCCATATCAGGCTACACACCTAGGAAGGACAAAGTGGCAAACAGCAAAGATCTGAAAAGGAAAACACAAGCAGACAGGACCGGATGGAACAGAGTTTTCAAGTTGTGGGGGCAACTTACAATCTCTTACTATTTTCCAGGTTTGATAAAGATCCACACATCTAGGACACTCAACGAGCCGTGAGCAAAAAGCCACAAGGAACACACCAAGTGGCATCGGGAAAATGCCACCTGAAGCCAAAGGCAAGAAAAACAACCCCCTCCACCCCCACGAAGGGCAACAAAGATATATTAAATAAGGGCAGCAGTGTCCCTGTTAGAACCATGCAAAACAGGAGAGCAGAAAGGCGGGGAGGGACCTTAGCTATCTAGAAGACTCTGTCTAAGAAAATATCTTTGAAACCTTCAGGTAAGATATGGCACTTTTCATAGTGTGCCCCTCCCCCATGAATTCATCCCCAGAGACCCAGACTGCAGACAATGTTAGAGGAGTCCCTCCCCCCACCCCACCCCATCTCTGGTCCCCAAGGCAGGAGACTGACAGATCCATGTATGGAAATAGAATAAAGAACACTGGAGAGGCTTAAATATGCATCCCGAGTAGAAAAGGTCTCTGCTCATTTAAAATATTTACTGTGAAATAATGCATCGTGGGCTTGTAACACATGCAGAAGTAAAACATGTAACATCAGTGTAAGATCAACGGAGAGTCGTAATGATGTGTTGACAGCTCTGGCACGGTAAGTGATGTGACACAACTCAAAGGCTGTACTGCATACTATAAATACCTAAGTAATGACAAAGAAGGACATCAACACCAAGTCAGAGCTGCAAAAAGACAATGAAGGACACAGGTTAAGAACACCAAGTTACATCAACAGTCACATGGAATGCAAGTTGACTCAAACACTGCCACCTAGCAGCAAAGATTGACAAAAACGAAGGAAGAGAGATCAGGTCTGTGTGTCCTGCATGAACTATATTCCTGCAGCGAGCGGCACGGCTCAGCTGTAATCCATACTCACAAGGCTGAGGCAGGGAAATTATGATTTCATGGTTAGCCTGGGCTACATAGTGAGATCCTGTCTTAAAAACAAAACAACAAAACAGTTGCTGGAGTGATGGCTCAGATATTAAGAGCACTCATACGCACAGAAGAGCCAGGTTGAATTCCTAGGACTGACAGGTTGGCTCACAACTGTCTATAACTCCAGTTTCAGGGGTATCTGACACCCTTTTCTGTACTCTTTGGGGACCTGGCATGCATGCAGTGCACAGACAAAACACTCATACACATAAAATAAGCGGATCTCCAGGGACTAGGATAAAAATAAAACAACATATTAAACCTAAGGAAAGCCAGGCAGTGGTGGCACACGGCACACGCCTTTAATCCCAGCACTTGGGAGGCAGACAGGCGGATTTCTGAGTTTTAAGGCCAGCTTGGTCTACAGAGTGAGTTCCAGGACAGCCAGGACTACACAGAGAAACCCTGTCTCAAAAAAAAAAAAACAAACAAAACAAAACAAAACAAAACAAAAAAACAAAAACAAAAACAAACAAACAAAAAAAACCAAAAAATGAACCCCTTCCTCCCAAATAAATAGAGAAAACCAATGAAGCCTGATACCGGTTCTTCGAAAAACCAAATTCATTGACAAATCCTTTGTGGGTTTATTGGAGCAAAAAAAGAAAAAATGATAAGATACAAATGATTAATTTAAAATAGAGTGGTGCCTAACTATACATCTTAAAGGTGTTTGTAGGATGATACAGGAATAGAATGCCTAACTTTACTCGAGCTAGAATACAGCATAAACAGACATTTAAGGACATAAAATGCTAACACTCATTCTAGAGGCAAATAACAAAGCTCATATGAGATAAAAATTATTTTATATTGGAATGTCCTACAGTGAACACTTCAGGCCTATCAGCCCCTTACTTTTTACATAGCATTTGGGGGAGAAATAATACTGACATTTAGCTAGAAAACAGAAGAGATAACGCAGTCCAACTCTTCCTGTGAGATACTCAAGCCCACTCTTCCCGTCTCTTCTTCCTGACAGGGTCTCACTGTGTAGGCCTGGGACTTGAAACTCACAAGATCCACCTGCCTCTGCTTCTTGAGTGCTGGGATTAAAGTTGTACACCACCACACCTGATCATCAGTGAACTTGCAAAAAAAGGAAAGTACAGGTTCACACACTTCCTCTAAGGATACAAGATTTTTTTTTTTTTTTTTTTTTGGTTTTTCGAGACAGGGTTTCTCTGTGTAGTCCTGGCTGTTCTGGAACTCACTCTGTAGACCAGGCTGGCCTCGAACTCAGAAATCTGCCTGCCTCTGCCTCCCAAGTGCTGGGATTAAAGGTGTGCACCACCACTGCCTAGCAGATACAAGCTTTCTTAAAAATATAGGGAACTACTCACCTGTCATCTCCAGCTGGGATTCCTCTTGAAAATGCAAGGAATTCAATGCAACTTCCCATATCAACAGACTAAGAAGAAAGTCTCAACAGACGCAGAGAACGTGTTTGAAAAATGCAACAACAAAATCCCAACAGAAATGGGAATTAGAGGAGCCATCTCTAATGGACCACAAGAACATAACTCTCCCCACCCCCAGCTCCTAACCCCGCCCTCAGCTCCTATCACATTTAGCCATGGAAAACAGACTCTTTTCCTTTCCAATTAAGAATGAGGCAAGCGCATCTTCATGACATCCATTAAACATTCTACTGTGGGGATAGTACCGCTCACAGAGAGCAGGGTTGATTAACAAGATAATTTCTCATCAAAGAAATTTCTTCGGAGGCTGGAATTACAGGCAGGCTGCCATGACCATCCAGAATACCCATGGGTTTCTGACGATCCAAATTCTAGTCCTTATGCTTGCTAGACAAGTGCACCAACCATTGAACAACTTCCCCAGACCGGGGCGACTGAGTTTTGACAAATACACAAAAGCAGTTCCAATAGGAAAGGCAGGCCAGATTTGCCAGCATATCACATACAGTGAAACACTGGGACATATGCTCACAAAGCAACCCGTCTATAGTTTAAATATATGAATAAGATAATGCAAAACAGCACGGAGTTAAATGGCTGAACACTTCTTGAAAGTTCTAGACGAAAACAGGAAAAATGTTTTCATGACCTTGAGTGACAAAGATTTTTTTAGATGTGACAAAAGCATTACCCAACCACAAAAGAAAAATATAGATACTTGATTTAATAGAAACAGAATGTGTGAAGGATATCCAGAAGGAAAGGTGGAGCAGAAGGGCCTGGAAGCAATCACACAGGTAACAGAGGAGTGAGTCCCGGGTAGCTCAAGAACTCTGAGCCACCCCCCCCCCCAAAAAAAAGTAACCAAAACACAGGCAGAACAGTTGATGGGACAGCCACCTGTGGAGAGCAGCAGAGGGCAGAGCAGGGGATGGACTGAGCCATACTGTCCCTCTGAAGGACACAAAAAAAAAAAAACCAAGAAACAAAACAAAAAATCCACCACCACCACCACCACCAACTAAATCCATGGCAGGGAAAGCTCCATGCATCCCTAAAATAATAATATCAGGAAACCCGGATACATCAAAAGCTGTGGGTGTGTGGAAACCGGAAGTCTCTGCAGTGCCGGGGTGGGGAATGTTACAATCTCAACACTTGGGGAAAAAAGTTGGGTGAAGTTGAACAAAAAGTGGGCACCCCAGCTATGTGTGTTCACTTGTGTGTTAGAGTCACACACACATCCCTGCACAAACGTTTAATTAGTGCCTGACTTACAACAGCTAAAACAAAGGCAAAGCATGCAAATGTGCTTTCTAAGAAAGCTGTAGCACCCCCCACCCCGGAAATCCGGGGAAAACAGACCGATAACAACACAAGACATCAGAAACACAGTAGGACATGTGAAAGAAGCCAGACCCCAAGGCTACACTCAGAGTTATTTTTCTGATATTATGGAAAAGGTAACACTGGTTGGTGGCTCCTGTGCTGAGTGTGACTGGGAGCTCACCCACTACCACGCTGTGTGGGAAATTGGAGACTGAGCTGTTTCTTGTCTTATTTGTGGTCTAGGACACACTCAAACCGGTGAATTCTATCATAGATAAGTCTGTACAGGAAATGGGGAAAAACAAAACCCAGAGAACAGAAGAGAACCCACTCTGTTGGATCTCAGTTCATCCCGATTCCGGCTCATTCCACCCTAGTCCAGCGAGCTCTGGCTGTTTCTAAATCACCAGGGAGGCTACAACCTCAGGACATTTGCACTAGCTGCTCCCTTCTATCTGGAGGTCACCCCACTCCCTATCATTGCTCTTCTGGTCCCTCACTTTTTAAATTTAAATGACTTAATATGTATGTGTATATATGTGTGTGTGTATATATATATATAGTGTGTGTGTGTGTGTGTATATATATGTGTGTGTGTGTATATATATATATAAAATGTGTGTGTGTGTATACACACATACACATACATGTGCCTGCAGAGGCCAGAAAAAGGCATCAGATTCCCTGGAGCTGGAGTTACAGAGGATGTGGAGTCCCCTGATGTGGGTGCTTGAGAACCAGACTTTGCAAGAGTGTGTACACTCTCAAATGCTGAACCGTCTCTCTAGCTCCTAGCTGCGCACTTCTTTCAAGTCTTACTTAGGTGTCATCTTGACAAACTTGTCTGAAACTTGAGCCTGACCCTCACTCTACATAATTTTCTACCACTTCTCAGCTTGTGAGGTATAACTGACAGTATCCTACCAATTCTCATCTCCAAGGCAACCCCAGCCCCTCTAAATCTTTGGATGGAGCCCTGTAATAAATATAGTCTTTAGAATATTAACCCAGCTAGCACACGTGCTGTCTAAGAGCACTCCAGCAGACACCTTGGGCTTGTATGTCTCCCGATTCCCCTTCTGGATCTAGCAGGATGCTCTTGGGTGGGGTGGGGGGATTGTTTCCCTGGTCCTGGGGACAAACCTGGGGAGAAACTGTTCTAAAGTTGGACAGAGGGAAGGCCTTGGCTGTGGAGTAAGCTGCTGCCCTGCTATGGACAGACTTTTCTCCTTGCTCCAGAGTCAGGTGAAAGCTTCACTACGCCATGTAACCTTGGAGGTTGGATCTTCCAAATGATTGGGGTTAAGATGGGTCCTGAGGACAGGGCCCAAGCACAGGGTTAGTGCCTCCACAGGAGGATGGTCCATGTGAACTCTCAGCTGGAGGGTGGCTGTCAGCGAGCCAGGAACCGGCTCTCCTCAGAAGTCATTACACTGCTCTGAAACTGGAGGGGACAAGGATGGTGGGAGAGGCCCAGTTCTTGGTGCTCCATCACTGTACAGAGCGGGCCCTGTCATCATAAAGTTGCCATCTAGGAGCTGGGCCCTGTGCACAAAGCAAAGTTTGTCACAACTATTACTCTCAACTTCCCCTTGTGGGGAATCATCACATTGCGATGATGGACACAATGAGATGGGACACAGGGGGAAGCAACCACACAAGGGAGCTGCTAGGCAGGAGCAAGATATGGGGGACCATGTGGCACAAGAAGTCAATTTAAATGGCAGACCTGGAAGGCTAGGCTGAGGCTGTGACCTGTGGGCAAGGCTACCCTGGAGGTACCTCATTTGTGTGCATATCTATATGTTCTTATGTGTGTATACATGATACATATAAATATATCATGTATATATATATATATCATGTATATATGTATGTGTGTATGTACATGCATGTGTATGTGTGTATATGTGTGTATGTATATACACGAATGTACATATATTTGTATATGTGTGTGGGTATGCATGTACACGTGTGTACGTGTCTGTGTGTGAGATGAGTAAACAGCAGTGCCTCTTTTTCTTGGGGTCAAATCTGTAAAAACACAAGCTATTGTGTCCTTCCCATTCTGCCCTGAAGAAGCTGACACAGAAGTAGGCAGCAGCCCATCCCTGTCTGTCCAGTTGTCCATTTCTTGTTTCACACTGTGTTGTGACCCTCACCCATCTTCATCTCTGGTCCTCATGAGCAGTTTCTGTCCTCTCCCTTCCTGGTCCAGCTCCACCACTCCTCCTATCACACTGAGGGCAGCAACAGCATGGGACCTACCCCAAGTCCCTCTTGGCCTGCTCTTGGAGGTGATATCCCTAGACACTGTGCCAGCATGACCATCCCAGGATGCACCCTCCAACAAGGTGCCCTGGAAAGTGAAAAAGCCAGGTGCCTGTGGGCTGGGTAGCCTCTGGCTCTCCCATGTCTTCCAGGGCTGAACTGACCTGGGGTTGTGGGACATGGCTGATGAGGGCCTATCAATTGGGCTGCGGCTGTGTGACCTGTTGGAATGATGCCCATCCATGTTGAGATTCAGAGCAGGACACCCACAGGTCCCAGTTGCCAGCTTATCCTCACCAACGGGCTTAGTGCTGTCCTGCGTATTGTCCCTTCTCTGGTGCCCTGACTAGCCCTGACCTCATCCTGAGGTCATAATGGCTCCAGTGTCCACAGCACCCTTCTAGAGACAGTGTTGTGCCAGCGTTGTCTGAGGATCGTAGGCTGAGGAGGTGTGCTTGGGTATACACATGCATTGAGGACATGTGTCCCCAGGAAGGCTGCTTCATGTCTGTCTCTTTGTTCCTCAAACCTCCAATACTCTCTATGACTTGTGGATGAGTGGACCATGTTATAGGAGTCCAGGACCCTGTGGTGATAGCTGGGCCTAGGCTGGGCTGTAACACATGACATGCTATGCTCTCCTGTGCTATTGCACAGACAGACCCAGAACACACCCTCTCACAGACACAGCTCCTGGACTGAGGCCAGCTTGAGGTTCCAAGTAGAGGGTGGGGCAAACTGCCCCACACCAAATTCAGCCTTTCATTTACTGACTTTATGACTCAGTGTCAGTCATTCAACCCTTCTGTGCCTCAGTATCCACTCCTGTGAAACGGGAGCATATCTACTGAGCTCCTAGGCCGCTCTGAGGCTTGATGAGAGGATAGGGTACTCCAGTACAGTGCCTGAGCAGGCTAGGGGCATCTTGGTTCTGGTGCCAAATGGTGACCACCATCCCAGTCTAACAATAGTCTGTGAGAGATGGTAACAATGCCAGTCCTGGCTGATGATACTGAATGTCATAGCATCAGCCTTGGGCATTCCTGGGACTCCCCTCACCCACAAAGTGTGGGAAGCAAAGCAAGAAGCCAGGCCTCAAGGTGGAGCAGTGCACCTGCCCTGTAAGTTGGGGATGTTAGGCTGAGGACCTGAGAAGTACTGAGGGACAGTGTGTGTAGACACCAGGGGGTGTGAGGTCTGTTCTTGTGGAATGGGAAGAGTCTTGGGGCTGCGGCACCTGAGGAAGATGGAAGGAAGAGCCAGGTGTGACCCATCAGGTGTCTGGGTCACCACAGAGCTGAATCCAGCCCCGACATCATATGAGACTGTATGGACAACTTTTACAAAGGCCACTAGTCTGGGGGAAGTCTGGAGGCTGTGGGCCTGGCTCTTCACAGCAGAGGCCCTGGAGACTGAGGACTGATTACCTTGGCTCCAGAGTCTGCTATACGCAGCTTTGACTCTGCCCTGCAGTCCCCAATGACTGCTCTGGCTCACTTTCCCTGCCTAAGAGGAAAGGCAGGAGATGGTAACCAAGTGAACGAGGCCCACAAGCCCTCACTATGCAAGGACACTCTAAGAAGGTATTGTCTTCAGCCAGAAAGAGACCCTTAGCTGACTTACTGTTGGTTCACACCTTGATCTTGTCAGACTTCCTGATACCCATGAGCCCTTAGGCCATGTGTTCTGTCTGAGGGGCAGAGTTGAAACCCCAGGTTTGTTTAGGGAGGCTGACACCTCCTTACGCTATCCATTCACAAGGCAGGTCACAGCCTAGCTGGTTCTGTGGCTTCTGTGTGTGGTGGCTCCTAGGGCCCTGATAACCATTTTTTTTTTGCCATGGACCAAGGGTGTGTGGGAGCCAGTCAGGTAGGCTCTGAGTGATTCCTGAATTTTTAGGAATTTTGTGTTGGTTGCTAAATAAAGTCACAGGAAGCTTACACAGATTATCTTGAGTCTCCATATGTAGCCCTTCCTGCGTCTGTAGCTATGCTACTGTCCTTATGCTAAGACCATTTCTTAGCTGTACACTATACCTGTGTGGGCGAGAAACTGTAATGGTGACTCTGCATGAGTCAGAAGCATCCACGGTATGCCCGAGAACCTGAATTCAGTGCTCCCGGCTATACCTTGCTTGTACTGGTCTGCCTGTGAGCACCACCAAACATCTGCCAGATATAGGTGCCTTGTCAGGTGTGGGCCACTTCTTCCTCATGCCACCCAGAGGTCAGATGCGCCCACTGTCCTGGTCTGGGATGAAATTCAGAGGGGGCCATACATTGGTCACACAGCTGTCGGTGGTAAAGGCAGGATGCAAACTCAGGCCACTAAACAAGTCCAGTATGGGCTTGTTTAAACGAGGCCTCCTAGGATCTGGCACCCTCTTTCCAGGGCACTAGCTTCTCAGTCTTGCCCCAGTGTGTCACCTGCCTGGCTCCCCCATTGAGCCAGTAGGTGGCGCTGTGGCCACAGACAGGACTGTGATCAGAAGGCTGCGGTGGGAGGGAGGTGATGTGAGGGCTGGACTCTACTGGGCCTGCCATGCTGTCCTGGAGCCTCTCTCTGTAGGGAGCTGCTTCCTTATAGCACCCTCCCCCACCCTAGGACCAGCAGTGGGGTGTTACAGGCTTGGGAGTCCAGTATCTTACCTCCTCAGGGTAGACGTGGCTGGTTTGATCTTGGGCTTCACTACCAAACCCTTGCATACTGGCTCTCCTAGCAGAGGAGCCTGACCCACTTCAGGGGAGCCCCTAGCTGCTCTCAGGCCCATCCTCTGCCTTTCCCAGCCCTCAGTGTTCCAGAAATGTAGGTTTCCCCCACTGGATTTTGTCCCTTTCCTAAGGAAACCCAGTGCACTGTCCTAGCTCTTCTTGTCCTCTGAGAAGCCAGGCTTGGTTTCTGAGTTCTGGAGGGGCAGATCCTGGAACTGCTGGGCCCGGTGGGTGAAGGATGGAGGAGCTGCAGTGTTTTCTGCTCCTCCATGGAGCATGGGTCTGCTCCCCTCTCCTCAGCAGCACAGTGCAGTCCCTTTGACCAACTCACACTCTCTGGAGATATCAACCTCAGGCTGGGAATTACCTGCAAGACCTTTATAAGAAAACCTAGGGGACAGGAGGCTTGACATTGGTCCCCCTGGCTATGAAACTAAAAGTCCAGGGAAAGAAGGTGGAGACAGATGGAGAAGGCAGTCCAAGCAAAAAGCTTCAGCAAAGCACAGGAAACAGTAAAGCGAAAGGCAGTCCTCCCCACCCCGCCTCGCCCCACGCACGCCCCAGCCAGGGGAAGATAACGGCAATCATTTCTCTAATATATGATAAGGTGTTACAGCCAAACAGTAAGAGAAAACACTGAAGTCATCAACAGAGAAACCCCAATGGAAGCAGGGCAGGACTGGGGTGACATTCTCCAGAGTGGACAGACACCTGACCATCAGGTACATGAACAGGTGACTTCATCACTAGAAACCCGGGCCGTGCCGTCAGAACCACCCACGGCAAGCTGTCAGTTCTTACCTGACAGGATAACTATTGAAAAGCAAGACTCAGGGGTGTGGGGGAGGGGGATGCTTTTGCCTGGTGGGTGAAGTGTGACAGGGTACAGCCAGTAAAGAAAACAGTATGGAGGTTCCTCAGAAAATTAAAAATAGCACTGCCATATGATCTAGTAATCGCCCTTCTGGGCACACATCCAAAACCATCAAGATTAGGATCTCAGGATGCGTCTGTCACTCCTTGTTTCTAGCTGTCGCTACAAGGCCAGGGTGTGGGAGTGGCCTGTGTCCATCTACGACTGAATGGATGGAGGCACATGACAAGGCACCCAGGGGATACCATCCAGCCTTTTAACAAGAAGGAAAGCTGATGTCTTGCATGTGTGGATGTCCCTGAAGACACTGTATTAAGCGAAAAGAGCTACCACGACGGGCAATATGGCTGATGTCATTCCTACCACACGGCTGACTCCCAACCACAGGAAGCCGTGGCAAGCAGGGCTGGGGAAGGATGAGGGCTACTGGTCCAAGACTTTGGGAGATGGGCAGGGTGGGACATTGATGTAGCACTGAGGGTGTAAGCTGATGTGCATGGGAAACAGAAACAGAGCTCTGCTGGGTTGGAGTGTCACGAGTGGCCAGGAACCAGCATTCCCTAAGAGTCAGGGAAATCATGGGATCAACAGCCTGGCTGTGGCTGTTTGGGGACTGGGAGGGACTTCAGCCCTTTCACTATGACTGAATGGTCTTAGTGTGGGCTGCCTAGAGCAAAACACGCTCCTTCCCAGGATGCATGAGGTCACAGAAGTCAAGGGAAGGACTAATTCAGACAGGTGACTTTCCTTGAAGGCTCTGTGGGCTCAGACATATGGAGCAGACCAGGAGGGCCTCTTGAAAGGGGACAAAGAGATACCTGAGGGACAAGAGGGTGCTTGCCCTGCAGAGGATAGTAAGGCAGGAGATAGCAGGAGATGTGAAATGCAGATGCAGGTGGTAGTGGTGGTGGATGATGGATAGACTACTCTTCTATGAAGCTGTCAACATTCTCCCACTGCAGCAATGCTGTATCAGTTAGTGTGGCCGTGTAACAAATAGCCCCTGACAGTGAGCGTGCTCACATGATGGTTGGAGGATGGGTCTTCTCTCTTTCAGGCCCCAGACCCAACTACAAGCATGGACATCTACTTCTTCTGAGGTTGTCTTGGTTTCTGGGCCTTCTTACAGCCTGCAGGCATGTATGGAGGGGAGTGATACCTCCCGCCCTCTGTCAGGGATTATGGCTAGTTCCTGGACCATGAGTGCTCAGGTGGCACCACAGGGATGCTATGCCACAACGCCCAGTGCTCCTGACTTCAGGGAGCACTGCTACCTACAGCAGTTCCTGCTGGAGAGTCTTACCTTGTCAGCCCCACATCTTTGATCCCTCTACTGGTGCTGTGTCCATGTCGAGGAGGAGTAGGGGAGGGAAACAAGTCCACAGAGGCTTCTTGAAGCAGGAGTCTTAGTCTGGCTCAAGTCTGGCCTCTACTAGAGTTGCTGAAGACAGGAGCTGATGATGGGGTTCCCGGGCTCTGGAAACACCCCTGCAGTGCCCATGGCAGGGTATCATGGCTGAGGAGAACCCCATGGGCACAGACAGGCATGTGAATACCAGATTGATCTGAGACAAGACAGGATACAAAGGTACCTTCGGACTCTCAGGAACCCTGCCCCATCCCCCTTCCAGATGGGGCCCCTTTAAACGCAAGGTTCTGTCTTCCAGAAGGGCCCTCCCAGTCTCCTGGGCAGCCAAGTAAACAGAAGTGGGACCCTAGCTTCTGACATGGCTTCCCCGTGTTCTGGGGACCTCAGCCCCACTGGTCTGGCCCCGCCCCCTGTCACCACTCCAGGTGAGACACCGTGGGAAAGATGACTTATAAGAAGTGTGTGTGTGTGTGTGTGTGTTGGGGGGGCGGTTTCTGAGAATGTGGGAACAGAGAGCATCACTTCAGCTATCTTCCAGAAAGTGGGGGTGGGGCCCAGCCAGTGGAGGGCATCAGTCTTTTCCTGAGTTCCTTCCTGCCCTCCCCCACCCTTGGCCCTGAGAGCCCTCCTGGGGGAGAGTAGACAGGGCCTTCTTTGTTCTGGCCACACCTCCTTAATACCCTCTAGGACTCTAGCCCTTCACCCCAGTGGGGACACCACCATCTCTGTTCACTGTTTTCCTATCATCCTGCTGACTTCTTCCCTTCTCGTGGCTCAGGCCTCTGGATTCATCTAGTTCAAGCTTGGTCAAGGCCTGGTCAGCATGGCAACTACAGCTTTCGTACATCCATCTTAGAATTCTTCTCTGGTCTGCTCCCTTGAAGAAGCTCCTGCCCTACGTTGGGGGGAAACACACCCTCTGTCTTTAGCCCTCTCCCTGCACTCCCAGACAGCCTTCTCTTTCTCCTGTTCTTGATTG
Source organism: Arvicanthis niloticus (assembly GCF_011762505.2). Taxonomy (NCBI): domain Eukaryota; kingdom Metazoa; phylum Chordata; class Mammalia; order Rodentia; family Muridae; genus Arvicanthis; species Arvicanthis niloticus. The sequence continues at coordinate 49,113,103 of NC_047670.1, forward strand.
GCACCCCCTACCCCCAAAAGTACCCCCTCCATTGTCTGTGTCCTGTGGGCTGGAAGAACCAGGTCTTCACCCTCTTTTCTTAACAGCTGCCTGAAGGGTGGTGCCTCGAGCAGGCCAGGCCCCTGACTACTTTCTTGGTTGCCTGGTCTCTCTCTTAGCAACAGACAGGTGCCTTCTCCCTGTGCCCTGCTGGAGTCTCTCTCTCCATGACACTGAAGCCATCCTAGGACTCAGGTACTTGCCCCCACACACTGATGTCTGACTCTGTCCACTCCCAGCCAAGTCCAGCTGCCCACCCTTCTCTCTGATGCAGCCACACCCAAGTCACCTTCTGCCTCAGGCAGAAGTGTTCACTTTCCTCGGCCATTACCGCAGAGGCTGGAGTCTCTCTGTTCTCTCTCTCAACCTCATTTCCCTTGTGGTGACTGCCCGATTTCTCTGCTCCTCATTTATAACAAAGCTCCTCCGGAAGGTTACTTATCCTTGCCGCCTCCAAATCTTTCTCTCCCACTTCTCTTGAACCTGTTCTAATCGAGCTTAATTTCTGTACTTCTCTGAAGCACCTCAGGTCAAGGGCACTGATGTCCTCCAGGATGCTAAGTCTGAGGCCAGCTCTCAGGCCTCATTTGGTGTGACCCGCTGGCAGCACGTGACTCAGCTCGATCTGCTTCCAGAATCTCCCACACTGCTCCTACATCACTGTCTTATCTTTGGTCTCCTCAATGGCTTCTCTTCTCTCTGACCTGGCAAGGACAGATGGCCCCAGGCTTGGCTCTGGATTTCCTCTCTCCTCCCCTCCTCTCCCCTCCCCTCCCCTTCCTTCCCCTCCTCTCCCCTCCCCTCCTTTCCCCTCTCCTCCCCTCCTTTCCCCTCCCCTCCTTTCCCCTCCCCTGTCCTCTCCTCCCCTCCTCTCTCTCTTCTTCCTCCTTCCCTCTCTTTTCTCTTCCCTCTCTTCCTCCCTCCTTCCCTCCCTCCCTTCCTCCCTAGAAGATTTTATCCACTCCTTTTCCCAGGTCTGTCTCCAGCCAGCTGTGCTCTCCATGGGCCCATCTGAAGGCTTCAACCCAATCTGTCACAAATCAAGCTCTCCATTCTCTAGCCTCAGTTGCTTCTCTTTCAGCTTTGCCCTCTTCTATCTAGCAAGTGGTGTGGCCTTAGGCTCTCCTCCCCCACAGTGCTTCCACTCCATGGCTCCACATAAACTAGCTTCAAGACATCTTCAGAAGCAGGGCTTTTCTCACTGCTGTCCTGGCCCCAGTGGCTTCACCTGGACCAGAGGCAGCTGCCACCAAGTTACTAGTTTTCCTGCAGCTCTCCCTACCTTACTTACCTGGAACAGCAGCAGGCTGATAAAACCACCCTGTCCATGCCCAGGGCTGTGATGGGGTCACTGTCTCCTCTCCCAGGACCCACTGCAGCCCTCTCTTCTCCAAAGCTTGTCTCTGCCAGTACCTCAGAGGAATTCTCACGGCCCCTTCTGTGGCTGCACCCCACCCTGGTACTGAGTAGGAAGACAGGGATTTGGAAGGCAGCCGGGGAGACAGGATAGGCTGCAGGGATGAAGGCAGGGACTTCGTTGATCCTCTGAGCTGTAGACTGAGGGTGTGGCCCTGCAGGTCCTGCCTGGGCATGTCAAACCATCTCCAGGCCTGGCTCTCCCCACTGGGCTAGATGGGTCATCTCCAGTTCCTCTCTCCTCCTGGTATAACACCCCTCGTCCTGCCCAAGCTTCTGACTCAAGAACACATTTGTTTATTTACGAAGGTGGAAGAAGGGGCTTTGCTGTCTGGCCCATGGCTACAGACAGTACCTAGCCCAGAGCCCGACTGCACACAGCAGGTGCTCAGTAAGTGCACTATGTAAGAATGATAACAGAGGCCCCTGGGCATGGGTGTGGCACCGTGGGGTTTTATTGCAGCCCTCCCTCATGACTTTCCTGTCCTTAGACCTTTGCCTGTAGCAAAAATGGAATGTTGACAACCCCCCCCCCCCATTGCATTGTGGGAAATCACAGATTATTATTTTTTTCCAGCCTGAGACTGGGACTGGTCCCCATCTTGGGAGGCAGCATTTGCTGTCATACCAGGTTCCTGCACCCCATATCTCCACCTGAAAGCTCCACTCTCCTTACCCTTACTTCCTCCCCATGGGAACCAAGCTGAAGACCCCAAGCCCGGCCCATAGTCTGCTGCGTCAGCGTGGTTTTTGCTGAGTGACTCAGACACCTCCTGCCCCAACTGCTGCTTGCCGCCACCTGCTGGGTGAATCCTACTATCCCGAGCTTCCTGGCTAAACTAGCCTCCTCCCCATCTCGAACTTTCTGCCCAGCGGCCTGACTTTTTCATACTCTCAGGACCTTGCAGGCCTCCACAGTCTGTCTGTTGATGCTGCCTCTCAGGAAAGTGGACAACTTCCCCTTTGGAGGGAGAGGTGACAAGGAGGCAGGAGAGGGGTCAGGGATGGAGGCAGGCCCCCCTTCGGTGTTGAGAGGGGGCCCAGTTCTCACTCCCCAGTAGCCCTCACCTGTTTCTTCTGGCCCAGTGGCCTCTCGTTCCATGTCCCCCAGCCTCCCCTCGTCGGGGACAAGCGTGGGCGCCCCCGCTGACTGTCGCGCCCGCCGCAGGTCCGGCTGCGCCCCCGGCGCCGCGCTTCCCCGACATCTACGGCGGCGACGCGCAGCTCTGGGAGGCGCATTTCCGCGGCATCGGGCGCGCCTACCGCGCTTTGGGCAAAGAGGACGACTTCGCTATCCGGGTGCTCACCGAGGACTTTACGCTGCCTTTCCCGTTCGCCTGGCCGCCAGGCCCGGACCCGGCCACCGGGCCGCTCTTCTACGATCCGCGGGACCGCGCGGGCTTCGACTTCCTGCTGCGCGGCCCCGGCGCGCCACCCCCCGCGCTGCTGCGACCCCTGCACGCTACGGCTCAGGCGGCCGAGCGCAAGCGGCGCCTGGAGCGCCTGGCGCTGAGCTACGCGGGCGCCGGCCGGCCACCCGGCTTGGTGCTGCTGGCGCCCGCCGCCGCCTTCCCTCCCGAAGCCGGCCGTCCTGCTTGGCGAGCCCTCGCCCGCGACGGCGAATAAAGCCTCTGCCTCTCCCGTACCCGCGTCCGGCCTCTCCCTGCACCGTGCGCCAGGGAAGCCGGGGAGGGGGCGCGGGACACGATGCCTGCACCATCTCAACCGTCTAGTGAGTCTGAGAGTCAGGTGGAAAAGGTGACCCCGGCAGGCTGTGAGAATGAGATGATCCCGGGGAAGGTGGGAGATCAGGACTCCAACCCCCCCCCCCCCCCAAGTTGTCATTCTTGCTCAGCGCCAGGATGGGAAGTTACGCGACCTCACCTAGTGTGGACTGCCTGGCCTCCAAGGAGTAGCTGGATGCTGACTGTCCTTGTGCCTCACTCCAAGGGCCACAGCGTCTCTGGTTTCTATGGCAGCCGCTAGGGATGCACAGGGGTAGAGTGTAAGCGTGGAAAATATGGGCGAGGCAGTGTCAGGAAGGAATTCTGACAATCTCCAGCCTGCTTCCCTCTCTGTCCCCTCCCAGAAGGATGCTGTCTACTTCTCCCTTGAAAATCTGAGAGGATTTCCTGAAATGTGGCACTTGTGACCTGGGCTTCCGGCTTGTCCTTATCTAGGTTGCATTCGAATTTCAGACAGAAGTCTGTGTCGACAGTAGGTGGGCAGCAAGGAAGAACTGCCTAGCCCTGGTGACTTCTCTAAATCCTGTGATATCAAGCAGTAAGGCCGAGTGGCCTTTAGTGAAAGGACTAGGCTCCATCCTGCTTGAGGGCTTTGGGTTCCTGGTGTAGAGGGGCTGGTGGGCTGGAGGCCCGTTCCCACGCAAGAGCATCTGGGCTTAGAGAGTTTGCTTCTGTTTTTGTTTGTTTCTTCTAATACAGGAGTTATTTATAATTTCCCAGTGCTGGGAGAGAGAGAGAGAGAGAGAAAAAAAAAAAAAAAACTCCAAGTCTTGGCAGAACAACTTAGATGGAATGTTCACTTTAGGGGATGTGGTGGAGAAGCAGGGACAGGAGAAGGAAGAAAGAGGGGAAAGAGGAAGAAGAGAAGGAGGAGGAGGAGGAGGAGGAGGAGGAGGAGGAGGAGGAGGAAGGGGAGAAGGAAGAGGAGGAGGGGGAGGGGGAAGACACAGCGCAGCACCAAAGACAGTTAAGTGTTACAGAGGAGGGGCTCCCTCCCTCCCTCCCTCTCCTCAGGCTGCGCAGGATTGAACTCCAGCTTCTGCTTTAGGCTCCCTCTCACCTTGGGCATCTCTTCAACTCTTCAGAGATGCTCAACAGCGTCATCATCGGAGCACTCTCCAGCATGTGATTCCTAATGAGGCAACATCCATCTTGACTGTGCTTGTGTTTGTTTGTCCATATGGTATGTTAGCTATTTAGGCTCCTTAAAAGCAGTCCTTAGATGTGGACATTATCCTCCAAACACAGGCAGGGTATCAAGGAAGACAGCTGAGCAAGGAAGGGGGATAGCGGTAAGGCAGATCAAACTGTGGGCAACTGGAGGCCGGTCTCCTCAGGTCTCTGAAAAAAAACAAAACAAACAACGTCTCCCTCTTCGACCCCAAGCCTGTTATGAGGCATTCCTCAAAGCCATGCTCCCAGGAACAGGAGGTTCATTGCCTCTTCATTGTGAAGAGTCTCCAGGCCACTAAGTCTCCTAGGTCGGCTTGCCCTGTGGGGATGGAGCACAGATCTTCTCTCACAGCAGTGATGGGGTCATTTTATGACTGTGGTATAATAATGAAAATTTGGGGGTTGGGCCTTTTGTGTTTTTAATCTCGCCTTTCTAGAAATTTATTTTCAAAGTAGTTTTCAAAAGCGTGTGGTTGAGAGCTCAGAGACAAACCCTTGGTCCAATCTGGGAATATAGGGCACCAAGACTCCCGAATGAGTTATCAAATAGGAAATTAAACATCGCAAGATGGCGGCATGAGAAATAATGATACAAACTCTATTTCAAGCAGTGTGTGAAAGCCTCTTGGAGGGGGGGGGGTGTAACAACTTTAGCTAAGAAAGGGAAAGGAAGTGCCTGCCTTATGGGTAGGGAAGGAAGCTGAAGGCAGAGGAGACGGGATATGCAAAGGCTAGGCAATCCCAGGAAGTGGCAGCAAGGGTCAAAGGTCCCAACAGGAGTTCTGCCAGGCTAAAGAGACTGAGCTCGGGTGAGCTTCAACCACAGAAGGGATTGAGTGACCAGGTCATTGGAATGGCCAGTAACACAAGCTTCAGGGAAGGTTTGCTTCCTGGGCTCAGGGTAGTCAGGGAAGCCCTGCTCTGCCAGCTTGCTAGTTGTGCCCTCAAATTGGCCTCCCCACCACACTAGCTCAACTGACACCCCGTCTACCTTCACCATCTCCCTGGCCACAGGCCACCGGCTTCCGAGAGCTGTCTCAAAAAGGACAGCCACATGTTTAGAAGCTGCACAAGGAACTCGAACGTGGCCCTATGTTGAATGCGTTCCCATGTTCCAGGCAGTGTCACACACCAGTTGACATTTGTGCCACCCAAGTGAGTTTCTTTGTCAGGAAGGTAGGAAGATATTGGGCATACCTCAGAGCCGTGCTCCCAAGGACAGGAAGCCAGACATTTAATCACTGCCTCTCTAGAGGCCTGTCTACAGTGGGAAAGGTCAGAAAGAGTGATGGGAGCTGAGTCATGACCAAGAAGTTCAAAGGTGTGGCCTCATAGCCAGCTCCTGCTAAATCTCCCATCTTCCCCTCCACTCCCAGGGAACATTCTGTCCCAAATAGCTACAGACCAGAGTCTCTACCATTTGTGTAAAGTCCAACCAGACATCTGCATGTGCCAAGTGGTGTTGAGGCTGTGAAATAGATTCTGTCTCTAGGAGCGCTCAGATGAGGGTATGGTGGTAGGAAGGCCTGCACAGCCCTTTCTGACCTCAGCTTCCCCCGTTCACCTTGTTACACAGTCGAGGGCACTCACAGAGCTGTTTTTGCTATGGCCCCTGGCATAACTCTCCTTGTGCTTCATCTTCTGGAACTCTTGGCCCCTCCTTTTTATCACTGATGCTGCCTCCAGCTGTCTGCCTTCCAAGTCTCATGATGTCTGGATCATAAATATATGAGGTATGACCTAGTTTCATTTCTGCTGATGTGATAAAATACCCTGACACCCCCAAAAAAGCAACTTAGGGGAGAAAGGGTTTATTTCCGCGAACAATTCTAGGTTACAGTCCATCATTGTACAGAGTCAAGGCAGAAACTTAAAACAACTAGTCACATTATATCCATAGTCAAGAGCAGAAAGACTGCTTGTTTACTTGAGCCCAGCTCAGTCCTCTACTTTTATACATGCAGGCCCTCTGCCTAGGGAATGGAGCTGCCTACAGTGGGCTGGGTTTTCCTAGGGAATGGAGCTGCCTATAGTGGGCAGGGTTTTCCACATCAATGAACCTAACTCAGACAACCCTACCTCATGCCATACAAGTCACAGACCAATACAATGTGGACAACCTGTCATTGCGACCTTCTTTCCAGGTGATTTCAGACTGTGTGAAGTTGGCAAAGCCTCAAAAGGCCTCAAACATAAGGCCAGGTATAGTAGCATATGCCTTTAATTCCAGCACTTAGAAGACAGAGGTGCCTGAGTTCTGTAAGTACAAGGTTAGCCTGGTTTACATCATGAGTTCCAGGCTAGCTAGGGCTTCGTAGCAATAGCCTGTCTCAAACAAACAAGCAAACAAACACCTCAAGAACCAAACAAGCCTTCAAATTATGTTCAGAAGTTGAAGGGAAAGCATTTCTTCTAGGGTCGCCTTGGATGGTGGGACCTCATCCTTTTCTTTCAAGGAGCTGGGGTGCTGAGCCAAGACCCACACTGGGGTTTGTAAGCTGCTCCTGTATGCTACCATATCTTAAGGGCTAGCCAGTCCTCTGCCCCAAGTACAGCAGTGTCTCTCAGGGCCCCACATCCTCTTGGGAGCCTGAGCTACCTGCTGTTTGTTTGGCTCAACCTCAGGATGCATCATCTAATGGGGGTGGGTGGGTGGATCTGACACCTGGATGAAGCATCTGTCTTGCCAGGGTAAGGTTTCTGTCCTGGTGCACACATGACAGAGCTGCATACAGCAGGCATTCAAGTTAGTATCCAGAGCAGCCCTATGATCTGGGATATCACCTTTCTGAGCCAAGGCAGGGCACCCTGGGGCCCTTACCATTTTGAGCATGGAGGAAAAGGGGAAAGTGAGTCCAGGATACAGATGCTGAGTTCTTTCCACCTCACAGCGGTTCTGGGTAACTCCGTGTCTTGCTATATTCAAAGGAGACTGGGACATGCTTTGAGTCCCAGGCTGCTTAGAATAGAGGTAGGACCCATCTCCCCAGGTTTTCTCAAGAACAGATTCTAAGGAGCAGTGAGGATGTTTAATTAATTGCAATTACACTCTTCAAAGGAAGCCCTGAGTTGGAAGTTGTTCCTAATTACTGTGTTATGATGTCGGCCGGCTCCCTGAATTGATTGTGTTAGACTTTCCGATGGAGGCGTAATTGAGTTGCTGTGAAGGACCTACTTTACGTCCCTCCCCTGTAGATAAAGCCTGTGTTCAGAAAGGCAGGGAGTTGGGTTGGTAACAAGAGTGGGATGGGGGAAGACACTAATGCCTGGATAAGAACCTCAAGGCCAAAGTCGGGGCTGATGGCTGTGGGGATCTATTGTGAATGGTCAGTTGGGCTTTATGTGGTCACCTCTGCAGGTTAATGAATGCCCTGTGTAAATCTACTGTCAATTCTGGGTGTGGCTGCTCTTCCTGGGCTATAAGGCAGGTGGGGTTAGTAGGTGACCATTGATAGTCACTGAAATTCGGGCATCATGACCTTTCCACTAAAAGCCAAAGCATCTTGGTCAGAGGAGCACATGGAAACCCCTTTCTTGTCTGTCTTGGTGATTTAAAGTACTTGCACCTGGGTTGCCCACAGTCTGGGTCCTGGGGCTGACTAGAGTTGGAACTCTGTGGAGAGAACAAGAAATTCACCTCTGTGATGTGAGGTTGTCTCCTGGCAGCAAGCCATATGGAGCAAGGATACTCTGGCTACAGGGCTCATCAAAGCACCTTGGGTCCTAGGCTGGGACTCTGTATGACAGCCAGGTGGATGCATGTAAGCAGACCCTGCCACACCCCCAAGGCTCATATGGGAAGTGTTTTTTTTTTTTTTTTAAACTTCCTTTTAATGTGCCCCAGTTTCCTCATCTGTAAATCTGGGGATGGAGGGGTGCAAGCAGGCAAGTTTCAACCCTTCCTCCTCCCCAGAGAGAACCCAGGATGCTCCTAGAGGAGGCTGTATCTCGATGCAGCCAGCCACAGGCCCTAGTGGGTGGGGGTCTGAGCAGAGTCGGGAGGACAGGTACAGATGGGCCTGCTATAGGAAACTCAGGAAGGGATGGCAAGGTTATGGAGGCTGGCCAATGAGATCCAGACATGATGAGCAGAAGTAAGCTGAGTTCTTTCCAAGGTGTGAGGCACTCAGGCCTGGGGAGTGGGGATGGAACCTACCAAAGAGATGAACTGATGGACATGTGTCTCTAAGCCTGAGGGGATACCACCCCTAAGGGAACACTGAGGTCTTGGGAGCTAAAGACACCCAACGCTGTACACACACACACACACACACACACACACACACACACACACCCGAGGGGGAGGGGGAGAGAAAGGTAGATCATCTTCTGTAGGGGTAAAAAAACCTATCTAGATGACTTAAGTAAAGCAAGGAAGGTGAATGCAAGGGTAGCATCTGCAGATCTGGAAACTGAAAGGATGTTTCACTGCTGAGGGCAAGACCAGATCTGGGAAATAGGTGGGAGAGTGAGGGGAATTGGGTAAGTCACATTAGTGTGCTTGTGGGGCAGGGGCTGGTCTGGATTGTCACATATCAGGTGGAGGAGGGCTCTGGGGCCAGCAGGGGTTACCTGAAGGCAAGAACAGTTGGCTCACAGGTGATGTCTTGATGCCCACAGGTATCTCTGTGGTCATTACCACACTTGAGATGGGGGCAGGGAGGCTGAGGTTAGAGAAGCAGCTGAGGCTCAGCTTTAGAGGCCTTCTAGGGTATGCTGGGGGGTCTGAGCTCTGTGAGGGAGGAATGTGCAGGCTGCTGAGTGCTGTAACTGTCCTCAAAGCCCTGCTCTCTGCAGGCTTCTCACCAGGGACAAGGACTGGCAAACACTAGTCTCTGTGTCTCTTCTCTTCAGGGCTGTTCCTTGCAGTTTGCCCAAATTCAAGCCCAAGTAGTTGGGCTGTTGCTGGGGTGATGAGTGCTCCCTGGCCCCCTAATTACTGAGTACTAATGAGCCCTAAAATTCAATTAAGAGAAGGAGCTGACAACCCTGTGTCTTTTCTCTTTGAGCTTTGGGAGAGGAGCGAGAACCTCAGGAAGATGGGACAGATGAGATGGGTTACGAGGCATTTGGAGTTCAGGTGTGCACAGCTGTGAGTCCCAAGAGATGGGGATGAATGGATTATCCTGGAATGACAGTAGAACCTGATGAGATACCTAGCCCTAGCCTTCATGGTGGCTCCACAGTTCTGGTTGTGGAAACTGAGGCATACAGCAAAGACAAGAAGAGTGTCTATCTGACACCATCTTTGGGGTTCCAAAGTCCTGGGCAAATGAGTGTGAGTCTTGTTCTCCATGGGAAGTGAAATGAACATTGTTTAGATCGAAGGACTCTGCCTGACTTATCCCAAGGACTGAAAGACTCTCCAGCCAAGCAGGGCTTAGATCTGCATGTTTGGTTTATGTGTCGGTGACAGGAGGAGCTACGGTGGCCTCTAACCCCAGCCCTGCCATTTCATCATGCCTTCTGCCCAGTTTCAGGCCCAGAGCACCTACAAGGGCCGGGGAGTCCCCACATTGCCCCTGCTGGGGCGCAGCACCTGTGCCAAGGCCATGAATATGCCAGCACTGCCCACCCTCCTGTAGAGCTTCCTCCAGGATGCAGTGGACTTCAACATTAATCACTGTTAATTGCTAGTGGGAGTCGTTCTTGTCAAGAACCATTATTCCTGGGAAGAAAGAGAAATAAAAGACGCCCCCTTTTAGGAAGGCAGCTTGGCCCGAGGAGGAACAATGCCAGCCCTGAAGGAGGTCCCCTGGCCCAGCTCACTTCCAGGGGTTTCCAAAATGCATGTGACAAACTCAGGCTCCTGGCTTTGGCTGAATGCGCAGAGAAACAGAACATTCATCTTGCTCTCACATTTTCTAAAGTAGTTGTGAGTTTCCTTGAAACCCTGAGGGCTTTTTTTTTTTTTCTTCTTTTCTTTTTTTGGCAACAACAGCTGGGACTAAGTTGACACTTTCTGTTCATTGCTGGGGACTGGTGCGGGGAAAGGGGGGGGCTCTGCTTGCCAGCCCATGGTCCCAGATCCCCCTTCTCTAGCCAGAATCTACTCTGTCTTTGGGGTCTCTAGAGCTGGCGCCAGTGTCATAGTCTAGGTAGTCAGTAGGGACAGTGGAGTAGCACAGGGCTGGTTTTACATGTATTATCTGTGGGCTTGCTCCCCTCAAAGGACCCAGAAAACAGGGGACAAGGATTCTTCACGTTGTTTTTTTTTTTTTTTTTAAGACCTTTCTTACACTTACGCTTCATTGGAGTATCCCTTAAATTAGTTTTTAACTGGAATTTTGGCTATTATTTTCTTATAGCATATCATGCCTGATATCACTCAATACTGATTGAAGCCATATACATGAGAAACATGAGACATGACCATGACGTACACACAGAGCTCAAGCACTCTGCATCCATGTGTATGCGTAATGTTGCTCTACGTGTGTCCGTGTTCGCTCGTGCCATACATGTGAAAACCTGTGTGCCCTGTGTATGCATACATGTATGCATGTGTTCTTGCTGGCATGCATGTGCACTGCTGTCTGTTTGCTTGTGTCATGAACATGCGTACATAGGAACGTGTGTGCAAGTATCTTTGCTGATGTGCATACACTGGGTCATATCATTAACCTGCATGTGTATACCTATGTATGCACACATGTTGTTGCTTGTGTACACATGACTGCTCAGGAGTCGGTGCATGTACAGGTGTATGATGTATGCATGTGTGCTTGTTGTGTCTCTGGGATTCCACACATGCTGTGTGAGTAACAGGAAGGCCTTTGTGGTTCTGGATTCCCCATGCTGCCTCATACTGTCATAGTAGGTCTGTGAACTGTATGTTGATGAGAGACTGAGGCAGTGTTCAAAGGTCTGGCCCCATCTCTATATTGAGAACTGACCCAGAAGGATGTGGCCTGGGATTTCTGGTCTTCAGCCCTGACCTGCATGTCACAGGGAGGCACAGAGTTGGCAATCCACAGAGTAGTCAACAGTCAGGACACGTCACTCTGAGGCTCCCTAGTCTCTCTCATAAGCTCTCAGGTCCTGTCAGGTGTCTCTTCCCTTCTTGTAGACCCACCTCGAGCGACCTTACCCATTCCTCCCTCTGCTGAGGTTCAGCACTGGAAGGTCTTCAGTTGTGACCAAATCCAACACCTCCTAACACTCGACTAGGTTATGGCTTTATTTCCAGGGACAGCTTCAGAGTCCTCATGGATCTATCTGGAATTCTTGTGTTCATTGTACACTTGGCAAAATACCTCCACATGTGTCTGTTTGGCCTTTTGGCTGAGGCATGGGCTTCCACCCCACACCTCCAAGCCTTAATGATGGTGGTGAACATTCTGAGGGGACAGTGCCATCTTTATTTCTGGCTGCATAGACTGGTGAGGCTCCCATCTCCTTCCTCTTTGCTTCCTCAAATACTTCTGGAAAGAGCCTGGACCAAAGTCAGAAGGATCCATGCTTAGATCTGTGCATCCTCTTCCACTTGGTAACTGGGGCAAACATCTCCAGCCTAGCCTTGTATCCTTACCTGTAAATTAGGATGCTATGAGGATGAGGTGGGTAGGAGGGTGAGGTTGCAGATGAGAGCCCAGAACAGCTGGCTGGGGTCGGGGATAGATAAAGCCAGGAATCTCTGTGTCTCCAAGCATGCTGGGCCACCTCCACCAGCTTCAGAGTCTCAGTGAAGGACCAGATGGTGTTTTGAGCATTTTAATAAGAGCTATTTGCAGTGTTGCTGCTGTTAAAAAAAAAGGAGCCTGCTTAATGAGCGAACGCACGTTGGTAGCGAGTTAAAGGCACTCAGATGTTTTAAATATTATGTACGTTGTGTCGTGTTAACAAACCTGATTTTTAATTACACCTTCTCCTGCTGCCTGGCTGGGCTGGGCTGGGCTGGGGAAAGGGAGAGACAACCAGACAACAGTGTGGTTGGCCATTAGAAGTGATAGTCAGTTCTTTTGGGTCTCCTCAGATGTTGCCTTGATGGTGCAGACCCTGAGGCGGAATGCTGAGGTGGGGTGAGTTGGCTCCCTCTTGTTAAGATTTATTTCCTAGCTAACACCTGAGTCCTGATCCTGACAGCAAGTTAAACCCAATCTTGGCCATGTACTGAGCCCTAATCCCTGCTTAGAGGGTGAGTCTTGATCACATAACCTGCTGAGCACTGACCCTGGCCTTAGGCTGAGCCATGATGTCAACCATAAGCTGAGAGCTGATATTGGGCACTATCTGAACCATAGTCTTGGCTACAAACAGTCTACTTGCTGGTCAAGGTCTGAGCTCTGACCTCGGTGGAATGGAACTTTGGTCACATCAGATATGTACCAAGGCCTTAGTGTTTTCTGGTAGTGTCTCTCATGAAGGTAAACGTGGTGGGTGGGATATTCAGGGAAGTCCAGAATGATGTGGAGAAGGTAGGCTAGGCAGGGCTGGGCTAGGACCTCTGGCAGGTGTCATTCAAGTCATTATGTGAGATGTGTCAATGACCCTTCCTCTGTTCAGTCTACAGCTGCTCACAGTCCCCATGCATTGTGGCCTTATCTGGTGGGTTACCTGCCAGGGAAAAGCATGGGACTAGCTGTCTCCTGGTCACCATGGCAAGGATCCTGTCTGATCAGTCCCTAGGAAATGCTGACTACGTTTGGCTTTGTCCTGGTGAATGGTCACTGCAGGTCACAGCTGTGGGGTGACAGAGGGTCTCCACTGTTGGAATCTGTCACTTTTATTTTGTGGCAATAATGAGCACACTGAATTCATGAAAACGTTATGCAAATGACATATTTTAGTGCCGTATTTATGAGCTTTTGCCCAAAGAAAAGCTGCTCTAATTGGTGCAATTTGACTCTTTTAACAAGTCCCCTTTTCACATTTTAAAGCAAGTGACACCTTTCTGAGTAGGGACTCAGCTGGAATCCCAAGGGTTTCCCTGAGCTCACTCCCAGAGGCATCTAAACCAGCAGGGCGTGGCAGAGCAGACTCCCAGGTGGCCCTCGGAGTCACACCCCTCATGGTGCTGACCTTCCAGCAACCTTCTGACCTCACATCCAAAGGATACTGTTGCACAATGGTGGGCTTGCCTCTCTTCTCCCTTGCTGATGAACCTTCAGTGGTTCGAAAGATTCTGAGGAGGAAGCTGCCGTCTGGGTTTCTGAGTTCTTCCTCCAGCCTCCTCAAGGTCTCCTTTCTTCCTCCATAAGATCTCATTCTGATGTGGTGCTTGGTAACTGTTGGGTGAGTGCATGAATGAATGAATGAATGAATGGTGGTTTCCTTGGCCGTTCCCCTGGTATACTGAGATTAGATTTTGGCAGCCTCAAGGTTCCCAAAGATCCTGGGGATTGTTCATGCAATCACATTGTTGGAGAAGGTTCACTGTATCTCCCATGACCTTCCCCTTTTCCTGTGGAGGGCTTGGGAGATTTCACCCCATCCCACCCTTTCCTACTTTGAGGTGTTTTATTTTACTCTCCCCCCTTGCCAGGGACACCCCTCTTCTGTCTTTACCTGAAGGTTCCTGGTGACCTTTGGGTCTCAGGTTAGACAGAGTACCAGGGCCATTCTATCTTTATGTCTTGGAAACAGCTGCTTCTTCTACACAGTATCCATGGGAACAGCATCACTGAAGTTCTGGTTAGCTCTGGCATGTAATGCTCATACTAGGCAGCCCAGGACCCTTGTAAGGTTGTTTCTCTCTGGCTAGTGGGCACACAACATGGTTTGAGTGCCAGCCCTGTGGGTCCTGGCAGCTTCTGTATACATGCTCTGGGCTCCTCAGGACCTGCCTTTTTTCTGAGTTCATGCTGGGTACCACCTGCTCTGTGGTCTACACAGGAGCAAGAGCAGGTGAAGTTGCCAAGGCAGGAGGGAGATCAAAGTGGTGGCCCAGAGTGGTGCCTTGGGCAGGCAGCACATCGTCAGCCACTCACACTTGCAAACATCCCACACACCCAAAGCAGTCCATTTCATTTACAGCTGCTTTTGAAGATGCATGGGAAAAATATATTTTTACAAAATCTTGACCTTGAGCCTGGATCTGTGGGGCAGTTTTCTATCTCAAAGCAGGCCCCGACCTTTCCACTCCCTGGGGACTTCCTCTATCGGCCCAAGCCAAGTAGGTAGACACATTCCAGCCCCTTTCCCAGCTCCCTGAAGTCCAGGGACACTGCTGTGTCCCCTGAGGGAGGAGGTCCCCAGAGATCTCTTGTATCTTTGAGTGACAAGCATCAGTAGTGGTCATTCCTGGGAGGAATGGGGATTGTCTTACACACTGCTTCTTCCATGGCTCTGCCTCTGCCATGGGCTCTCCTGCCTCCCCTCCCCCCCAAATGGATCAGAGCCTGGTAATGCTCTGTCCAAGAGACACCATGCCCACAGCTACTCTGTCTGTGGTGCTGGGACTCCGTGCATACTGCTGGAAAGTTTTCTGTGGGCCTAGGTGTATGTAGAGTGCTGGATACCAGTGCCTGCCAGAAGGAACAGTTTCTCTGGGAACCACAAGAAAGAGGTCCGCCTCCCCTTTTTTTTTTGCAGGGGAATCTGAGGCTATGAAAAGCCTGACTCCTCTAGGGTTACATAGTAAGCAACTGGCCCCCCTTTCTTGCATCTCAGGCCTCTACAGAGAAACATGTTGAGTGACACTCATCTGGGGCTGGCAACCTGGCCATTATCGTGTGACCTGCTTTCTCCCCGCTGCATGATGCTGGAGGGGGTGTGCTGGCTACATGGATAAGAAGAGCTTTGACTGAGGGTAACATGGTAGAATTTGGTGCTCTCTGGGTTCTTGTCCCAACTCTTCTTGTGACCTGCAAAGAGAGCTTGTAACCTTGCTTCCTTCTGACTGCCTGGCTATTCCAGATGGCTCTGGAACTGAAATCTGGCTTTGAACTGAAATCTATGCCTTGCTCCTCCTGCCAGGATGGGACAGGGCAGGACAGGGTTCATTCACCTCCTGTGTCTGGAGCTGTCTAGACAAAGCTCTCAGACTCCCAACATGCACAAAAATAGCAGCTGGGTGCTAGCTCCATCCCTGCTGGGAACAGATGCTGCCTCCAGGGGGCGGCAGGCAGCCAGCAGCGGGAGGGGCCGGTCTGATTGCCGGGAGTTCTCTAGCTGCAGGCCGACCTGGGTATCGCTGGCCGTGTCATTGATTCAGGTTGTAGAAGGACGGACAGGGGCCTGAAGCTGGAGGCACTAACCTGTTCTAGGTGCTGTACATCTGTCCCTAGGTGCATTTCAAAGGACATGCCTGGCAGGTGCACGTTCCCCCCCTTAGTAAGAAAATCTGGGGAGTGAGATCAAGAGTCCACTAAGTTCCATGGATGGTGAGACAGAATGGGACTGGGTCAGCAGGAGGGCACACTGCCCTTGGTAGGGTGGGGAGCAGACACATTCATTTGTTCATTGGTTGCTTTGCTGGGGCTGGATTCTCACCTGGACTTGGCCTGGCTCACTGAGTACTGAGGACTGTATTGAGTCCATCTCAGGGACTCAATTTGTTCATGTGTGAAATAGAGAGATTGAAGTTAGTGGGCCTCTCCCTTTGTGAGCTTAGCAGGCTCACACATGTGGCTGCCCAGCTCCTCAGCCTAAATGTTTGTTATATTGGAACAGCTTGGAACAGAGACCAGTAAGGCTACCCCATCTCTTTTGTTCCCTCTCATCCCTGCCTGTTCCCAACATAGGCAGCCTGACATGGAGCCAGAAGGCTCAAGACAGCTTCTTGACTCCATCGAGCTAACCTCTTGGTGACTCAGTTTTCCCATCTGTATAGTGGGAGGCTGATAAATCCCATATCTCCAAAGGATGAAGCTCTGGGGACAGGAGGGCCTGGCACATGCAAGTTCCCAGGGATGGGCTATATAATCATGGTCAGAACCTTCTGGGTACCATGTCAGGCTGGACTCAGGAAGCCAGTAGTGAATCTTCATCGGAACTTCGGGTCTAGTGGTGTGAGGCCAGTGTCCTGTTTAGTCTAGGGGGTTCAGGGCTGGATGGTGGATAACTATATGATCACAACTGGGTTTGAGGTACACTTTAGGCTGAAATTAGTCACCCACTCTTGCTTCTGAGTGACTTCCTGGTGCTCTGGGAACTGGGAAGTCATTCTTCCTACTCATCCTGGTAACTACATGCTACGGTATCCACCAGCCTCCTATATAGAACCTGATTGTTTGAGAGGTTTGTAGGCAAGGCTTCCACTCAGTGACCCACTTGGAGGGACAGTGTTCTTACCTTACCAGGTGCAGTGCTGAGCTGGGGAGGAGCAGCAAGCAGCTGCTGGGAATGAAGCTGCCCAGGCCCAACTCTGCTTTCTCCTGGAGAGTGAGGTAGGGACAGTGGACATCACTCCTTTCATTGATGTCTTGCTACAGCTCCATGAGAGGAAATTGGTGCCATACAGGTACCCCTAGACAACCCCAGGCATCTGAAGGCTCTTCCTCGTCCCCAGCCAGGGTGCTGGTCTGTCGTCCCAAGTCTAAGCTGGCCCCAGAAACTTGGGTGGTTACCTCTTAGATAGCTCCTGATGGCTTTCTGGGGCCTCTATAGGCCACACGAGAGCAGTAGGTTGGATTCTGGAAGCTTTTGGAGCTTAGGAGTCATTGGTCATTGGAGGTAGGGTACGTTGTGAGCCTGAAGTCAGAGTCACAACTTTGGGCCTGAAGGAGCACATGCCACACTGCTGGGCAGTAGAATATTTAAAGACACAGAGGCTTTGAAGTGCATTTCATAAGTGGGGAAACTAAGGTCAGGAGTGGTGAGGCAGTGTATTTAGGCTACAGCCCAAACACTGGATTGCTGTGGGTGGGGTGTGCCCAGAAACCCCAGAGAAGTGCCTTGCAGGACTCAGTTCCTTGGTCAGATGGAAGCCCCTTTACCCATGGCCCGGGATCCCATCATAGTCCCAGTTCCAGGGTCCGTAACCCTTTTCCACCCCATGCCAGATTCTTAGGAAAGTGGTCCATGGATGGCCACTGAGTGAGTGGCTGCCCATAGAGATGCATGAGGGGCTGAGCTGTCAGCTCAGAATTTGAGGTTTCATCGAGCTAGTTAGTAAATGGTGTCTTACTCTGCATATGCTGTTAACTGAACACAGCACTGCCTCTCATAGCCAGATGCGGGGAGTCTGTTACTCCTACCCAATACCAGGTGTCCTCTCTGAAGGAAGCTATTTCACACATCTGTTGCCTCCTTGCTGGGGTGCTGAGGAGTCATGGAAAGTGTTAGGTTATGGTGTGATGTAGCCCACTGGGAACACTGGGTGTGGTCTGGTCCCAGCCAGATTATGAGGTTCATGTGAAGGCTCTGAGAGTTGAGAGGGGTGGTCAGGGAGGACAAGCAGAGGGCACCAAGGTGGCTTGTCTGAGATGGTGTTCTGCAGAAGTGGTCAAGGCTGTCCCTTTGTTTGAAGGGACTGTGGATTCGAGAGCCATGGACAAAGGGGCTGTGGATCTCCCATTGGTTGGTCTCCTCCCATGTGTTCTGACAAGGAAGGAGAGAGTCAAGGGCTCTGAGGCCTGACCACAGTCACCTAATTCTGGGTGGAGTGAAGAGAATGGTGTGAACTTAGGCAGTCAGGACCCCAAGCGTTTACATGCTATATGGATAGCGACTCATGGAGATGCAATCTCTCTCTCTCTCTCTCTCTCTCTCTCTCTCTCTCTCTCTCTCACACACACACACATACACACACGAGTAATACATGTACAAAACACGCCAACACATACAGACACACTCACCTCTCACACTCACACCCACCCAGACACGTGTGCACATACCTCACAAATATATTCATGGGTGCACACACCTATGTGAGAGTCCTTGAGACCCCAAGTGTGCCTGGCAATGGGCCCAGGAGGTCTTGTCCCTGGCTTCCCACCTTGTGCCAGACAGTGGTCAGAGGGTCTACCCAGGCCCAGGAGCTCATTGGAGTACTTCTCATTGGTTCCATGTTTCCTGCACAGCTGGAGATTCATTGCCAAAGAGGAGAGTGGGCAGCTCCAGGGCAGATGGAACAGGAGTGTCCCTGCAAATGCCTAGATCTTGGCATCCAGTCCTGTTCCAAGGCCTGCCCCCTTCTGCCAGCCAGCCTCTGTTCTGCGTTGGGGTGGAGTGGCAATCCCACGCTGAGACCCACTTCCTGCCACATGGCACCTTAGTTTTCTTTGGTCTGTGAGTGGCAGATTCCCATCCCACTATGGTTGACGAGCTGTGTGACAAATGTCACAGATGGAAGTCCTATAGCCTCCTACTGCCTCTGTCACCGCCTTAAAGCTTAGCTTCAAATTTCAGTTCCAGCTTAAGGGACCAGCCAATCAGGGTCCGGCACAGAAATCTGGGCACACACTTTAGTTTGCAGTTTTCTCTTCTAGGTATGGGGACCTCCTTGCTTAACCTTCTCCTAGGAGGTGGGCAGGGGAGAGGCATTCCCTGCCTGATCGTCACTGTCCACTGGGTAGACCTTCTGTATGACTGCAGACTCACACAGAAACAAGCCTTCTCCCTCCCCTGCGCCAGACACACTCCAGGGTCACCACCCATTCCTGTCACACCAGTACCAAAGCCCCAGTCCGGCGCTCATACAAGCGAGGTGCCGCAGACACAGGGCATGTAGGAGTCACTTGGTCTCTTCGTCATGTGAGCACGGCCTAAGGAACACAGTGAAGCAACCCTGACCCCGTGACCTCTAGGGCAGGGGTTTTATTCTGTTATCTGTTCCCTTATATCCAGTCTCGCCCCCATTGTGCCTTCCTGTATTGGGTGCATTAGAAGCAAATGTCACCCCTCATGGTTGGTACCCCTCCACAGCCTTGTGGCTCTCCCATCATAACATCACAGGGCTGGCTACACCTTAGCTCTCTGAGCAGCCTGGGGTAACTGCTGCAGATGGAGTAGTGTAGGCTGACCAGTTGGGGAGCTGGCCCTGAACAGACCCTGTGGCCCCTCACACTAGACTGCCTTTATCCTGTTCCTTCTTTTGTTATTAGCCAGCTCCATGCTGGCAAGGGATGCCATCTGGAAACAAATGTCCCCCAGTGTCCTTTAGGAAGTCACCACATTTGGAAGGAACCAGAGTTTGTCCCCAGACATGGACACTGTTCTGTGCCGGAGGCCAACCTGCCAAAAACATACATTTTTAATTAAAATAAGAATTAATCCACTCCCCAACTACCTGCTATCTGCAGTTGGGTGAGCACAAGTCTTATTCTTCTAATTAATGTTATCACTGGTAGCATTATTTACATAAGCAGATAGGATTTACGCAGGCCTGTGGGAGCTGATGGGAGACTTAATTTTTTTTTGAAGTTAAAAACAATTAATTACCTTGACCATCCCTCTTTCAGTCTAATCACAGATGTACAGACCCTTTATCCACCTCCTGCCCCAGCCCACAGCGACACCTTCTTCAATACACTGGACGCTTGTTTTAATTGAGGGCCATGAAGCATACAGAGGAGTAGCAGCCAGCGCCTGGAAGGCTCAACACACATGATCTACTTTTGCCTGGTGTTGGGTTTTTGTGTTGCCCAGTTAAACAGATTCTAAGCACCACATTAAGATCTCAAAAAGCTCCTGTCAGATTAATAAATCATACTAAGTGCTCTGGCATTCAGCAGTGTTGTCGGGAGGTCTGAGGCTCTGTGGGAGGTGAGGCGTTATGCCTTTAGAGGCTGCCTTGAGTGGTCTTTGCCAAGATCTTCCTGGCCCGTCTAAAATGATATCTACTCTGGAGATCTTTCCCTAGCTTTGTGTCTGGGTCCTGTGGTCCCTGTTCTGTGATGCCACCTCTTCCTGAGATGTGGCTATGATTTTTAGTTTCTTCCCCCATGGGACTGTACATTCCTTTGGGAGTCTCAGTGACGGTGTGCCCAGTCTGCTCCCCACAGAGCATACCGAAGTGCCTGGTAACTGTTGGACAGGCTTGTGAATGTACAACCTGATCTCCTCTGTCCTGTGGTAAACAGAAGAATGCCCCAGGTTGGCTGAACACTGAACACAGGACTCAAGCTTTGGTTCCCAACCCCTGTGGTAAGTTCTAGTGCCCCAGAGCTGGGTAGGCCTTCTGGCTACCTGTGGCCTCTCTGACTGGATTCCTTTCATCTTTGGTCAGAGGAGATACCCCATCCCACCTTTGAGCCTGAAATGGCCACAGCATATCATCTTTGGATTACACAGTTCTGGGGGCTGTAAGGATGCCTGGGTAGTAGACTAGAAGCCATGTGGAGGAGGGACAAGGACAGAGAGTGGAATTCTGAGGCGCTGCCCCCACCCTGCTGCCTCCATGAAGGGAACAGATGCACCGTCTCAAAGAGTTTCCTCCTCCAAAGAGACTCTAGTGTGCTTTTCCCCTTCTTGAATGAAGGGAAGAATGGGGCTGAGTGGAGAGTAATTACCGAAATTGAGGCGGAAATCTGCCATGAAAGGGAGCAAAATGAGGATCAGGCAGGAAGTGCCCGTCTCTTGGCCCCAGCCTGTTCTGGAGCTTTCCTGCCCAGCCAAGGGCACTGTCTTTGGCACCCAGTGTTAGCCCTGGATGGCTGGGTCTGAGGAGTCAAGCAATCAGGCCTGCTCAGGTGTACCCACATCCCTTGGCCCCTCTGTCCCGGGGCCTGTGGAAACCCAAGCCTCATAGCATAGCACACTACGTGGAAATCCCTCAAAGCCTTGTGCTGTGTGTGGTCTTTCCTTTCTCAAAGCTACAGGCATTGAGAGTGGGCAGGTTGACTCCTCTGAGGGTGGAAGGAAGCTAGGCATTAGACAGGGCTTCCTTCCTCCCAGGCCTTCTTTCCAGGTGAAAGCACTCATGTTTACAGGATGAGACTGTACACTAGCCCTGTCCTTTGGTCCTGGCCTAAACAAAAGCTCCTGCTCAAGTTAGAGAATAGGGTAATGCCGTCCTCATACCACACCCAACCTAATCTACCTCACTGCTCCAGAAGCATTGGGCAGGATTCCGCCCGAGAGAGATGGGAGGACAAGGGTCAACGCCACATTATACAGAATTAACCTGTCTCTGTTCTTGTCAACTTGACATAAATCTAGACACACCTGGGAAGAGGGGATTTCTGTTGAGGGTCTCAACTCCGTCAGGTTGGGAAATTCACTCCATCCAATTGGCTTGTGCACATGTCTATGGGACATTTTCCTGCTTATTGATTGATGTGATAGAACCAACCACACTATAGGCAGTGCCATCCCAGGACAGGTGAGTCTGGGTTGTATCAGAACAAGATGAACAAGCCGTGGGTATAAGCTAGCATTCCTGACATCTCTGCTTCAGGTCCCACCTCCAGATTTCTTTCCGACTTGAGTTCCTGCCATAGCTTCCCTCCAAGAAGGACTGTAACATGTAAGATGAAATAAGTAAAGCCTGTTCTCACTAAGTTACTGTTGGTCATTGTGTTTATCACAGAAACAGAGAAAACAAGCTAGGAACCATCTATGGCCATACCCTTCTGGAGCTGCCTTTCCATACAGCTCACTATGCTGTGGATACCTGGGGGAGACCAGAGACCCAACCTCTAACTTCTAGCTCTCGAGCCTCTGGGGGTCAAGGTAGCCCCAGGGTTTCTGTGTCCTGGGAACCCTGCCCATGCACGTTTGTTTGTGCCTTGTGAAGGTGAGGTAGGTGTTCCTAAAGTCTTGTTTTGGCACTTGTGGACCAGACAGGGTGATGGCGTTGGTGTTGTCTTTGTGTTGGGTGACCTGGCTTCTGTGTTCTAGATTCTAGAGCATCAGAGTTATAGGATGGGGTATTTATTGATGGGGGAGAAGTTCCCCCCACTTGGGGCAGATCATCTAGTAGGAACCACCTCGTTCCCTCAAGCAGCAAGAATGTCTTCCTATCATCTTGTATAAACACAAGCCAGTGACCAAGGACCATACTTTGACCTGGTCTGCCTAATTACTCAGACCTCTTGCCTTACCCACGTCCTCAGTTCTTCTCTTTAGACCTAAACCTCATGTCACCACCCTGAAGACAGGCTTGTATTCCCTGGACCCCTCTGTTCCTCTTCCTCACATTTGACTTCTTGCTTTACATCATCCCTCATACCTCCCATTGACATCACTGGACTGGAGGTCAAGCTTAGCCTTTGGGGCAGCCAGAGCTGGGCTTTTGTCCTAATGTTAGGCTGTTACTCAGTTATCAGCAGGCCTGAAGGTCATTGAGGACAACCCCCCACCCCCCTCACCCCCTCGTAATCTGAAGCATTTAAAATCAGGAGCTGCAGGTCTTTGATTACAGGGCTCTGACTTGAATCTCTGGCCTTGCGTGGAGATAGGATATTTTAAACTGTCCAAAAGATCGTAAGATTGCCAGCCAGCGGAGGCTTTCAGATAAAGACCAGTGTCCCCCTCCCTTCAGAGTTAATCCAAATGGGCTTGTCAATCACCTGGGTGGGGAAATGCCCCTCCAGCAGCTGCCTCAAGGTTTAGAGACTTCAAGAAAATAGTATGAAGTCTTTGTAAACACATAAGCTGGTACCAGTGGTCCTTCCAGTACTGTCCGCTCCGTCTTTGAGTGTGTTTCTCTCTGTAGTGGCCCCTTTGGCCACGGTCCACTCTCACCCTTGAGAATAGTTCATTTTACCTTGGAATAAAGTCTGTCTTCTGAACCACACTTGGCATGTCTCATGATAGAGATCACAAGGACTGGACCAGGGAGCTGAGCGGAGCTCAGAGCAAGGTCTTCACAATGTTAAAATACAATTCTACTGTGTGGAGCAGGGCTGCTAACAGCAGCCTCAGGTCACACAGCAGCAAACTAGTCTTGGTCCTGCAGTAGAACTGTGTCCTATAAGGGAGCTGGGAGCTAATAGGAAAACCAGGGCTTCTGACTGTGAACCTCTGAAGAAACCTAGGGTTTGTGAGCCTCTGAAGAAACCTTCTGTTTGTGAGCCACTGAAGAAACCTAGGGTTCACAAACAGGGATTTATTTACTATTTATTTAGACAGGATCTTACTGTGTAGCCCTGGCTGGCCTTGAATTTGAAGCCCTTCCGTCTCCACGCCCCAGCTGCTGCGATTTCAGGGAATAGTCAAGGCTGGTATAAATGTAGCTGTTTGAAGGCATGGGGTCTGTGTTCACCTGTGTGTTACAAAGCATAGACAGCTAACACAGGTGCCAGTGTCCTGTCCCCTTCTCATTCCCACCCTGCCTGCTTTTTTTTTTCCTGGGGAGCAGAGAAAAGATTGTGTTCACAGACTGTCTCTCGACCTGTAGACTAAGCAGACTGTGGTGGGACAGCAGGGTTAAGCAGGGGAAGGTGAGGCAGCTGCCTGACCTTCCAAAGTGTTCTGTGTCCCACCTCTGGCTCCTGCTGTGCCCTCCTCTGAAGAAGACCTCCACTTTGATCTGCCACTCAAATCCAGAAAGGCCAAAGGGGGTTTAATGGCTATGGAGTTCCCTCCCCACAAACCCAACTATCTATGTAACAGGCATGAAATAGAAAACACTGCATTTATGGAGTTTGTGGGTGGAGGCCTGCCAAGCAGAAAGCTTTAAGGATGTGACTCACCATGGTTTTATGTTGAGACCTTCCACCTTTTGGTCTATGCTTGTGTGTGTTCATTTAGGACAGGGCCCGAACCAGCCAACATTTGTTTGACAGTGACTAGTAAGCCAGATGCTTGCCTCTGAGCTCCAAAGAAAACCTCTTCTTTAGTGTGAAGGTTTTGGGGCTGTGGAAATAAATACTGAGTGGCTTTGGGGCATGAGTGAAGTTGGGCCACAGTGTCTGATCCTTCAAATGTGGCTCTGGGTGAGGATCCTCTACAAAATGGGAAAAGTGAGACCCCAGTAGATGACTCAAGTGTCCTGTCTCTCCCCTAGGCTCCTAGATGGGCTGGTTTGGGCTGCTGTTGTATACCAAGCTTGAGTTACAGGTGTAGCAGTCAGCAATATGAGACCAGGCTGCGGGAACAAACATGCCAAGCCCTAGGGATAACACAACACAAGTCTCTTGCTAAGATACAAGCTGGTATCTCCGTCCATTTGGCATCTCAACAAAATACCACAGATCAAGAGCTCCATAAACAACAGACTTTTATTCCCCAGTTCTGGAGGCTGGAAGTCCTGGATCCGCTGGTGGCTGTTTTCTGACCGTTGGATGGTGCCATGGCTTGTGAAAGGCTATGTAGTTTTTTCACTCCAGACATGGCATTTAAGGTGACAAAAATACCTCACAGGGGTTCTCAGCTTCAGAACAGGCCTTCTGGTCCATCCTGTGTTGGGCAGTGTCAGAGGCCCACTGTGGGACCATGTGTTGCTGAGGACAGATAAGCAGGAGAGTGCCAAGAAATGGATCTGACAGTCCTGCTCCCTCCCATTGGGGTGAATGGATCAGCTGAGGCTTCAGAGCCTGTTCTGACCCAGCCGCACTGAATCAGTCTGTAGAGGGTAGCTCAATGCGATGCCAGCCCTCACTTCAGTTTAGCATTTGCTTCGTATTCATGCTGGATGCTCCAGGGTGGGGACATGGGGACATAGAAGCTCTGCTTTGCAGAATCATTTGGCTGGGGAAACAATAAACAATAGAGATCCTAATTCTGGATACTGCTGTGTCTTAGGAAATAAGGAAGGATGGCAGACTCAGCTACCTGATCTTTGGGGTCTCCGTGGCCTCGAGTGGATGTGTCGGGAGAACGGGGGCGGGGTGGAAGAGGGGGCGGGCTGAGGGTGGGGAGGCATGTTCTGTTGCCTGCCTGTGTCCTGGTGTAGGGAATGTGAGGATGTGGGTGCGTGGGGCCCGTGGGTGGGGCCCCACAGCAGAGCCACCATCATCTTCAGAAAGTGACATCTGAAGGACGCAGCCTGGAGCTCACTTAGCATTTGACTGTCACACCGAGTGTCCCCAGGGGCAGTAGTAGCTGTATTTGCAGTGACATGCCACCTGGCACAGGTTGGTGTGGGATATGCAGGCAGAATTTCAGAGCTGAACGCAGATGCTGAGTTAACAATGATAAGGTTCCACCCTCTCTTCCTAAGCGGAGGCCCCACTGGGGATGCAGGAGGATGAGAGATGAGGCAGAGTATGTGGGGGTGGGGTGGGGGGTAGGAAGTTTGGCCCCCTCTCCTTCATGGAGTCCTGTAGCAGTCCACAGATTCTGGCTCAGGGTTGATACCTCCAACTCCTTACCCTGGCAGTGTCCCCCAGTCTTCCAATGTGACACTGACTCTTCCCCAAGCTCATCAGTGGTACTCTGTCTCCCCCACAGTCAGGATGCCCCTTTGGAGTCCATAGGAGTGGTCCACACTGCATGCATCTTCATAGGAACAGAGATCTAGACATGCAGAAAGCCCACACCTTCCTTTACCCCCCACATTCCCACAGCTCTGTGGGGGCTAGTGCTGTCTTTTGTGGGGGACGGTTCCCACAGCTATTGGAAATTATTCCTGCGAGACTAGTGCCTCTCTCACCGGAAGTCCAGGATGCTTGGCTCCTTCTGTTGCTAGTTACAGTGTGGTGAGTGGCATCCCATCCCACAGGGCCCTCAGAGCTGGTCTTGCAGTCATCACCGGGCAGAGTGAGACATCCTCCAGGCCCACTGCATTAGGCAGACTCTGTATCCTTGAAACCCTCAGTGAGTCGGGGGTGGTATATGGAGACTTAGTTTCATTCGGCAGTACCTTCAGCTCTGGTGGAAATAACTTACATCATGTCTGTTCCTCCCCACACTGGGCCTCTGTATTAGTCAGATTTCCATCATGAGGACCAAATACCCAACAGAGACAGATTATGGGAGGAAGGATTTAGTTCGGCTAATGGTTTCAGTTTGTGGACCTCAGCAAGGAGAGTATGGTGGTGGTAGAGTGAGCTCACGCTCAGCAGGCAGCCGGCAGAGAGAAACAGGATGAGGCCGGGGCCAAGTATGCCCTCAAAAATGCATCCTGCTGATCCATCCTGCCCAGGCCCCACCATTTACCTTCATCACCTCCCAAATGGTTCATGCATATTTGAATCTCCCAACAGATGAAGCCAGAGCCTTCCCAAGCACTCAAAGATGCCCAGGGGTGTGCTTCCTAACCTTCTAACATCCCTCATTTCAGTCAAGACCTGAGCTAACCAGCACGATAAGCAATGGCAAAGGCCTATACATGACCATGTGGTGTGGTGAGCCGTTGACCTTGGGACCCTTCTTACTGGGGTTATATATAGAGGAAATCAAGGATCTGTGTGGAAAGATTTAGAGCTTCCTTGGCCATAGGAAGAACCCTGCAGGCTGTCCTCAGAAGCATAGGCCGAGGAACGGGCCAGGCCTCACCTGCTCTGCCTGCCTCTTTCCTTCTAGTGGAGGCAGCTGGGATTGAGGACAAGCATCTGCTCTCCCTGCATCAGCCCTTGGAGGCAGAATTACCCATGCTCCCTTTCTCTCTGGGCTGAGTCCCTGGAAGCTGGGGACAGACCCTGCCTTTCCTGGGCATTCCCTCTGTGTGCCATGTGTCCTATATGTCTTTCTGAGGTGGGGCCGGGATATGGTTGCCTGGGAAGCTTTCTCATCTGGGCCCTAGGCTGACGTTTGGTCTGTGCTGGTTACTACAGCTTCATCCATAGAATGCAGGTCACAGAACCAAGAACTCCATGAAGGCACCTTCTTCTGTAGGTCCAGAGGTCTAGACGGTCTGTGGTCCCTTCGTTATGGTTTCTCATAATGGCTCATGTAGATAGACAAAACCTAGATTCTGGTATCTAGGGTACCCAAGCAGCGCGCGCGTGTGTGTGTGTGTGTGTGTGTGTGTGTGTGTGTGTGTGTGTGTGTGTTGCAGGGGGATGGGGGTAGGCTTTATGGAGTCTGTCCTTCGTTCAAGCACTGAGTAATGTCCTGAAGCTGGGCATTCTGTCCTTCCTGGTACTCCATACAGATCAGCCTTCCTATGGAAGTCTGCATGGCTTAGCTCTAGATTCTGTAGGGAACACCCTAGTCAGCAGGATGAGCTGGGCGAGTCAGTGGGAGGCAAATGGTAGGCATAGCCTGGAGCAGGACACACCTGGCCAGGGGTATGTATCTCCACTGATTCCAGGAGCGAGGAGAACAAGGGTGAGGACAAGCATTCTGAGCTGGGTCATTGTGCAGCAGGTGCTGAGAGCTCTGGGGACTTTTGGCCTCTGCCCAGGTCTGAGTAAACCCGCATGCAGTAGGTGTGTAACACAGGCACATGGATAGTATATGCCCTCTCTGTGTGCTGGGCACATCCTGTCCAATGTGGATTCTGCCCGCCTGGCACCCATTCCATACCCTTTCTTCCAGGACTCAGCCCCTCCCCCCCATGACTGCCTCCCACTTCTCTGGAATGGGAGTCCTGTCCTTCCCGCACTGGCTGGGCTCTTCCAGGCTCTGTTTCCACACCCATTCCTTCTCCGTGCTGAAGTGGACTAAGTGGGTTGCCGAGTTGAATTTCCCATGGATCTGGTCCCCTACTTAACCTCATCTCATTTTGATCAGGACACAGAATTGCTTCGTGTGTTTGCTTTGCTCCAGGCCAACCCTGCACACAATTACTCAGAACAAATGGCCGGTCGAGGCAAAGAGCATGGCTAACGAGGCATCCTCCACTCCCACGTCCTCCTCCCTGCTGCACTCCCCGAGCTCTCCTCCTTGACCACTGCTCCTGTCACAAGTGTGCTCAGGGACAGAAGGGACATGGGCTCAGACCACAATGCCCCAGAACTACCCACAGGGAGAGCTCCTTCAGATGGTCCTTGGGACATGGAGGTTTGCACAGTGGGTAGAGTGGGCAGCTCTGGAGGAGACTTAATCACTCCTGCCATTCAACAAACACTTTCTGTCCTTTGAGGTACAGTGTCCTTTCTGTGGCCTCAGCTTCCTGTGCTTCAACTTGCCCAGTCTGGCCTGGCCTGACACAGGTTCACGGGCCCAGGCTCTTAGTATCCTTGTTCAAAATTAAAGAAGAAGAAGAAGAAGAAGAAGAAGAAGAAAAGAAGAAGAAGAAGAAGAAGAAGAAGAAGAAGAAGAAGAAGAAGAAGAAGAAGAAGAGGAGGAAGAAGATGATGAATTTACTGTTCCCAGCGGCAACCACACCAATGAGGCTTTGGTCCTGTGACCTCTTCACCCCGTGCTAACTCACGTGGGTAACTAAGAAGGAAGAAAGTTCATTCAAGGAGTTGGGAAGGTCAAAGCCAGGCAGCTACATCATGGTGGCGTGGGGAGGGAGCATCAGGGCCTGCTGCAGCTGCACCTCAGAGCAGAGAAGAGGGTGAGCCGGGTGAGAAGACTGGCTTGTTCCCATTCCCGCTGCCCCCCAGAGCAAAGTCTGCCTTCAGGCTCGATTCCCAGTCCTGTATACGGAGGAACCAAGGTTCCAATGTCTGAGCTTTAGGGGTTCACACATTAAGCCCAGCACCTCCAAACAGTGAACAGCATGTGTGTGTATGTGAATGTGGATGTCATCCAGAGCCTCGAGCACAGAAGGGCACCAGGTGAGCCCATGGTCAAGGTCAGTAGGGTGTGAAGTCCTGTGGGAGCCATAGCCAGGTAAGAGAGAGTAGGTGAGTGGGCTGGGCATTAAATCATCCCTAAAAGCAATGGCTACCTACCCTCCTGCCCTTGGAGCCCTCTAGGGAGGGATATGGTGTCATTGGTCTATGGTTGGTCCTCTTTGCCTCCTCCAGGCCTGCAAATCCCTGGCCCCTGGCATGTGATGCTTCCTCCTACTTTTGGCTCTCCTCTCCTGGCCCTCTTCCCTTCATGTCTGTGTCCAGATTTCATTTCCTTTGTGGACACTCATCACATTCTCCACCTTTGTTCAGCAAGAGAGCTGGTCAGAGCTCGTGACCTTGGAGGCATCTGGAGGCTTTATGTCTAAAGTCAGACCCATTTGTAAGCTCTGATCAACACACTCTTCAGCCTGGTGCAGGTGGCCCACAAAGGGCAAGTTAGCCGATGTCATGCATGGAAGCAGGGCTTAAGCCTCCTGGTTCTCCGGAGCCAGTGCAAGCAAGTATAGTGTCCATGGGCTGTTCTGCTGCTAGAGGCAACCACTCCTGACACTTGCTCCTGAATGTGATTGGAGGGACATGGCAGGGAGAGCAGAGGGAGGGTTCCCAGACCCCCCTTTAGCCATTATTACCTTCTTGCCTCTGAGGGCCTTGGGATCCTGTCATCCTAAAAGGGAGGGCTCCTGGCTAGGAACGCCCTACACAGTTCCTGCTCCTCCCAGACACTCCACGGGACTGCCTAAGGATATCGGCTCTCTTGCTGTTTTAGAAAATATTTTTTATACATTGTTCATGTTGGCGTTTATTGTTGGCATTCCAAGAACAGTCAAACAAGATAAATGTCCCATTTCCATGCACGACCCACAGGCTGCTAGCTTTTCTTTGCTGCAACTTCAATCCAAACTCCCAGCCAACATCTCTAGTGGGTCTGGAGGTGGTGTAAAATTCAACCCATGCAGGAACAAGAGCCATAAGCTGCAGGAGGCAGATAAAACCCTGAAACCAGATGTGACTGTGCCTTGCCAACGAGTCCTGAGCCCTCGGAGGCTGGGCTTTGGCACTGTATGTCCATGGTGTTCTGACTGACTGCCACACATGGCTGTGACACTCTGGACAGATGATGTGCTGAGCCTCAGACTGGAGGATAGCTCATGCCATGAGCACATGGCCAGTGGTTCAATGTGTTCTCTGTGTCCCTGTTAGTTCTGTTTTTATGTGGTCACTGTTGATCTTGGAACCTCTTCTTGCCAGTGGGCTGTGAGTTTCTCAGGGTTTCTAAAGACCAGCAAGATGAATAGGCAAATGGATGTGAAGATAGAGAGACAGATGACAGATAGATGGATGGGTAGAAATGAGAGGTGATAGATGGACAGATAGGCAGCTAAGGATGATAAGAAGGAAGATGGCAGATGGTTGGATAGAGAGATTGATGCTTAGGGAGACGATGATAGATGGATAAAGAGATAGACAGTGGGCAAATGAATGGAGTGACAGAAGAGAAAGAGAAAGATGGATAGAGAGAGGGCTAGATGACAAGCAGACAGGGGGATAGATGGCAGATGGACAGACGAGGGATGCATGTCATCTGGACAGACAGAGGGATGGATGGTAGGTAGACAGAGGGATGGGCAGCAGGTGGACAGTGCTTCTGCTCTGCCTGAAGCTCCTGTATGCAGTCAGCATGAAAGATGACACAGGAAAGCAGTCAGGGAGGGCTTCATGGGAACAGCTGCCTCTGAGCTGAGTCCTAATAAGGTAAAGGGTTGGCTGGGCTGAGAGACAGCAAGAGGCTACTTCTGAGCAGAGAAGACACAGGGATGCGCTCACATGCCCACAGCCACACTCCCAGCCAGCAGGGTCCCCTAGCTATCCTCCTGCATCCATCACAACACAGAGGAATCCCAGGCTCAGAGAGTTCTGATCTTCATCTGGGTCATTCAGCATGAGGGGAACTGCTAGGACTCATCCTCAGAACTCCACTACCAAAGTGCTGATCCTCTGTCCTTTGAGCCCTGGCTCCCTGCCATGACCACTTTCTTGCCTGGAGCTGCCCCATGATGAATCTGTCAGCTCATGATGAATTCAGTGGTCACTTGGAGACCTGGGGCTCCCAGTGGCAGGAGATCCTAGGACACATGCCTCTAGTTTCAGGGACCTGGGACTGTTTTTCATGGTCTGTCTGTGGGAGGCCAGCTCTACTGGGGATGCCAGATCAGCTCAACTCCCGCTGGGTTCCTGTTAGTCACTTTCTGTCACTGAGATAAACAACTTAAAGGAGGACATTGGCTGGGCTCAGAATGCCTGACTCTGTATGTGTGTACATGCCTCTGCTGCTTTGGACCCAGGGGAAGGCATAGCACCATGCGGTGTGGTGATTGAGGAACTGCTCACTCATGGTAGCCTGGGAACAGAAAGAAACAGGTCCCAATACCCCATTTAAGTGCATGGCCCCCAGAAACCACTTTCTCCCATCAGCCCCTTCTTTGAATGTTTCTACCACCTTCTATTGTCTCAGCTGGGGACCAAGCCTTCAACACATGGATAGCACAAGCCAATCCCCAGAAGCCCTGTTGTTCTCCAGTGGCAGTGTCGACCACTGTGTGAGCGAACAGGCTGCAAATGCCAGACTGCCAGGTGACTGGCCACTGCTGCCTTGCCCTTCATGGCCTTCCACTGTGCTCTATTTGACAATGTTAGCAGAGAGGTTGGTGGGAGGAAAGGGTGGTACAATGCTCTCTGGTCTGTAGGAAGGACAGAAGAGTCTGCCAGTTGAGAATCTTGAAGCAGAACAGGTTGCCTGGGGGTGGACACAGAAGGCTTTTGCTGTCATAAGCCTGTGTCAGTCCCATGCTCTGGGCAAAACTCTTTACCAGGTCTGGTTGATCAGATCAGCATGCTTTGGAGTCTGGATGGGGGTGGGGAGAGGAAGAGGGATCAGGAGGAGGTCCTTTGTGAGTGACCCATGATGGTGGCAGATGTATCCTCAAAGTCTGTGCCCATGTACCAGAGCCTGGTAGAAGTCTGTGCATCGCCTTCCCATGGAGGATTGCTTACTCCAGAGCTCACTTTCAGTTGTGGAAACTGAGTTCTGAGGGGTGAGTGACTAGCTTGTGGTCCCAGCCACATCCAAAGATGGTGGGTCTGAAACTGGCACAGCCTCAAAAAAGGATTCTTCCTTGCTCCATTCCCATCAAGGAGAGTGAGGTCCCTGACCCCATGGAAAGCAGGGTGGCTCAGAGATTGTACCCATATCTAACTGTAAAGAGATAACATGGAGTTGACTCTGGAAGTTAGAGGATGGGACAGATTATGCTCATGCTTGACCATGTACACGCATGTGTGTATGTAATTATAGCTCTGCTCCCCAGTTTCTTGATCTCTTCCTCCTCCAGCTTCCTCAGTGGTCCATCTCCAATTAGGGAGGAGTCACTTTCTGATCTGAATGGCAGGCTCCTTGAGGCAGAGATTACTTGCTTGCATTCATCCTGAGCCAGGATACTCAAAAACACACAGATGCCCTGCTGACTCCTATACCTAGGAGAACTCAAGGCAACCTCTATTTTGGATTAAGCCATGCCACCCTGTACCTGACAGCAGCTCCTTGATGGCTGCCCAGCTGCCCTGTCTCCTCCCTCTCATAAGGAATGCAACTTACTGGTCTCAGTCTGGTCACTTTCATCCAGACATGATTGGCTCGGCCTCTGTCGTCACCAGCACCTCCCTCTGCCCACTTATGAAGGTCTGGATGCATGTGCACAGATATGTACCCCATACCCATGCACAGATGCAATGCATATGCAGCATACTCAAACAGATGCAAGTATGTGTCCACACAACACACTAATAACACACACAGACCCCAGGACACACATGAACATAGGTGCACAATGAATGCATGCATGTGCAACACACAGAGGAGATACACCCACATGTAGCTACACATGCATACATATGAACTCTGGTACGTAGGGACACTGATGCACAAACATGACACACACGTGTGTATATATGCATGGAAGCACATGTATGCACTCAGAGAACATAGACAAGATTGCATACATGGACTAAGCCACATGCATAGGTACACATATATACAACACTAAAACTCTGGTACACACATGCAGGTGCATGCAGACATACATGCAAACAAAGACATACATATCTCTGTGTGGGCCATGGCTGATGGGCCTGGAATTGCTAGAGGTTACTGGTCGCTCATGTGCAGCCAGTGCTGTTCCTCTCAGTGGGGCAGGGAGGCCTTTACAAGTTTTTTTGGGCACCCTTGGCATTTCTCCACACCTTTGCTTAAACATTAAACATTTCCCTTGGCAAAAACAGGTTGTCTGTCTCATCGGCTGGGAAGAACTCGTGAGGCAGGTATTCCTGCCTCTGCCTGGGTGCCCTTCCCATGGCCCTGGACGCTGGGCCCTCTCCAAGCCCAGGCTAGTGCAGGCTGGCAGCTGATGTGTTTATTTGCCTGGCGGCATGGTGGGCGGGAAGGCGCGAAGGTAATTGGTACATTTTGTAAGCAATCATCTCCTGGCACCTTCTGCCGCAGCGTGTGGGTCGCCTGATCCCGTTAATCACGCCTGGAGGCCTGAGGCCCCCACCAACTGACAGCCTCATTTCTCTCTCCTGGAAGGATGGGCTGCTCCACTTCCTAATGGCACTATCTGTTATCCCGGACAGTCCTTCCTGCCGTACCATACAGGAGCCAGACTTGTGGAGAGGGTGGCAGGCAGAGTTGGTGTCCATCCAGATCCTGTATCATGCCATGCTTGGCAGGGCACCAGTGGTTGGTGGCTAACCCTCCACAATATGCTGTGCATATTTCTCCTTTGAAGAAAGAAAGGTCAGGAGATGCTGGTGCACCGTGAGGTCATAATGCGGCGCTGGTGGGCTCTCTCTGGGTCCCCTGAATATAGCCCTCATGGTCAGGGCCAGCTGTGGAATCTGGAAGCCCACGGTAAAACACAAGTGATTTCAAGAGGGCATTGAACCAATCACTGGCCACGAGAATTTTACCTCACGGCAGGACAGACCACACACATACGAAACTACTTGCCTGGGTGTTCTGACATGTGTGTACATACAGACACATGTAGCATCAGACAGTGACTCAGACTCAGATGTTTCTTACCCAGAAGCCATGGCAACGCCTCTCCCTGCCCCTACTGTCTTTATTTCTGTGAGGAGATCCAGGATTTGGTTCAACACCAGGACTGCAATGAGACCCAGTAGGAGATCTGGCTGCTCTTGACAGGGAGATGTGTCTATCACTGTTCCTGATGCTGTTGTTAAGTGTGGAAATGATGGCTATGTATGGGAAACACAGGAGCAAATTAAGCTGCAGATGATGCACATGGGGCCCAAACTGACTAATTTCTGAATCACCAAAAAAGATTCACACATATATAGCAGATAATATAAGCCATGGTGTCAAGTACCAACTCTATCTACCCGCTCATCCAGTGGTTGATCCATCCATCAGTCCAATCAGATTCTTTATTCTAAGCATACATCCGTCCATCCATCCATCCATCCATCCATCCACCCATCCATTTTCCACTCATTACGCACCCACCATTATCTACTCATCTGCTCATCCATTGATTGATCCACCCATCCACCTACCATCTACTCATCCATCCACCTGTCACCAACCCATTCATTCATTATTCATATACCTACAAATCTATCTGTCTGTTTGTCTGTCTATCTATCTATCTATCTATCTATCTCAATTAATTCTATTCATCCATTCATCTTCAAATGCATACACTCATCTGTCTATCATCTGTCTATTCACTTACCCATCCACTCATTATCCAACCATACAACCATCATCCATCCATTCACCTGTCCATCATCCATCCATCCATCCATCTGTCCATCTATTCATTCACCCACTCCCTGTTTATTCATCAGTTCTTCCATTTATCCATTGAAACTCTATCCATTCATTTGCCCCTATAAATACCTACCTATTCATACACTTACTTCATCTATCTATCCATCCACTCTTCAATCTGTCCATCCACTAACAAGCTTACCCAGTCACCAAGCTCTCATCCCTTCAGTAAGTATTCACCATGGTAGCCCTTTGTACCAACGTTGAGGTCAGGAATAGACAGTTCCCATGGCCCTATCCTGAAGCCTATGCAGCTAGGTAAAACCATGCTCTCTCCCATTCCATGGCTCTGTGCTGCATCCAGCCGAGGTATGTGGGGGGGGTGGTGAAAGAGAGGGGACTAGGTCAGTGAGATGACCATTGTCTGAGAAGAGGGAGAAATCTACTGATTGCTTGGGCAAACCACCACTCTCTGTGCAATTTAGCTTCCTCAATTATAAGATAGTGCCAGTCATGATACCTTCTCTCCCAGGATTGCAGCGGGGGTGTTGAAAGAGTTAACTCAAATCAAGTATTTAAAATGGTGCTGGGCATATTGTGAGAGCATGCTATGTTAGCATGAGACACACATGTAACTCCTAAATTTATCTTTTACATTTAAAAATATTTCAGTTTGATTGGAGGGTCTGTCTCACCCCAGCTAAAAATCTAGTTAAGGAAACAAGGTTGGGGGACATTCACCATAAAAGATTCACTCAGAGATCTTCTGGGGACAAACAATGGGCCAAACTCTCCTAATCACTGATTGAAAAACATGTAGCCTGCTATAGTTTCTAAATGTTTCTTTTGAACACTGGGTTTGGAATACGTCCTTCCCTTCCTCATGGGCCAACTGGGCTAAATATAAATCCCTGAAACCTAACACTGACGAGGTAGTGGTGGGGTGCAGGAGACAGGCCCTGGGGAGCTGGAGCAGAAACTGTTCATGGAGGCTGAATGAGGAGCAAGGAGGCCACTCCTGAAGAGGTAATGGCATGAACAGGAGGTCAAGGGTTACCAGACTGGAAGTTACCTTGGGCTCATCCTCAGGGAGGAAAATGGGCAGCATTTTATCTACAACCCTGCTGTGACAAAATGCCTGACAGAAGCAGTTCAAGGCAGGAAGG
Organism: Arvicanthis niloticus; assembly: GCF_011762505.2. Lineage (NCBI taxonomy): Eukaryota > Metazoa > Chordata > Mammalia > Rodentia > Muridae > Arvicanthis > Arvicanthis niloticus. The sequence continues at coordinate 49,148,951 of NC_047670.1, forward strand.
ATTCATTTGACTCAGGATCTCAGAGCCATCATGGACGGGCAAGCATGTGGCAGAGGCTGTTTGTATCAAGAAGACCAGGAATAAGAAAGAGGCCAGAACCAGGGTCTGAATATAGCTTTCTAATACTTACCACTGGTGACCTACTTCTCTCGGCTAGGCTCCACCTCCTAAAATTTCCAGAACCTTTCAAAATAGCATCACTAGATGGGTACCAAATCCCCCATCTGGTACCCATCAGATGGTGGGAGTCACTTCAGGTTCAAATTATAATGGCTGGATTTTTATCTGAAGTGGATAGAAGTACCGGGAGAAGAAAGGCACTGGTGATGGCATGTGTGCTCTCTAAGACACGGTGCATAAAACGTGTGATCTGAAGCCTAGGAAGCCATGCCTGGCACCAGAAAACTTCAATTTAGAGCTCTCTGTCTGAAGGAAAACCAGTTTCTGAACCAAGATTTCTTATAGCACCACAGGGGTGTTGGGACCTCACTGTCCTCAGTATGGAGTGCTTCAGGACCTTGAAGGCTAGTGAGGTATCTCTTGGCTTGAGATACCTGGTGCACTAAGAACTACTGGTGTCTCAGCCTGGATGCTATCCTTGAGGGAGCACAAGTGCCTTTGTGTCACTGACATGCTGGGTACTGCTACTGAGCTTGGATTAGTTGCTGGCATTCATTCTCAGCATACAAGAATGTAGAGTCTGGGGCCTGGGTTGAAGTGCTGACTTCTCATGGCTGTGTGACTTCTGGAGAGTTTCTCCCCAGCCTCAACTTTCTCTCTTTGCACTGAGGAATCTCTATGTCTGATGGGAGTTGACCCATCACTCAGACGTTAGGAATATGGCATCTGCTAAGCTCTGGCATCTACCTGGCTGAACCAATGAAGGATGTGGCACCATCTTTCTGAACTTGCTCTGGCTGAGCACCAAGGCCAGGCCTGGGGTCTGCCTTGTTCTTTTCCTAATAGCTGGGGTCCTGGACTCCTCTTTGGGGATCTGAAAGTAAATGCAACCTGCCTGTCTCTGTGCAGAAGAAAAAGGCTTTGCAAGATCAAACAGTGAAACTCTGACACCATCTCAAAAGGATATTGATTTCAGAGATGCAGACAGGCTTGGGGAGGCTCTCCTCAACCCACACCCCTGGGAGATAAAAGCTGGCCCGGTCATCACTGTTGTGTTTCGGCTTGTCCCTTTCATCCCTATGAAGGGACCAGACTCCGGTGAGAGGTTCAAGTTATCATGAGAACAGCTGGTCCAAGCCTTGGGCTTGGGGAGTGAAGTGGGGCAGGCCTCTTCCTAGAGGTAGCTGCTTGGTAGGAGGGGGACTTTATTATTCAGTACCACTACCAGATGAGCCTTTGTTCACAGCCGCACTCCCTGAAGAATTGGGAGAGGACAGGGTAGCAAAGGTGAAAGGCAAGGGTGGCCTGAAGATGCCACAGGGAGGGCAGAGAGAAACAGAACACCTCAAGGCTTCTGTCCCCTGACCTTGCCACCCAACTCTTTGGCCATCATGTGGGTCTGGCTGTCACATTTCCATGGTCACTGCCTAGCCTCGAAAAGGGGATGGAAGATCCATAGCGGCATGCCTAGTAGAGGGGTAGACGGAGGCTTCCCTCGGTTTTTATGGAGACACACCTGGTTTGGTCCCAGTTACACCTTACAAACAGAGACACAGGCTCTGTGCACCCCAACTGAACTTGTTCAGTTCCCTTCCTTCTCCAGGCAAGTCAACTGGACTCTCAGTCCAGGCAGCCACACCAGAGGCCTTGCTTACACTTTGTCTGAGTCCCAGGTTTGTCTCTGTGTGGTCTAGAAGCCCTGAGTCTTGAGCTCTGTTGAGTACCAAGCAAGTTCAGTAAGAGTGGAAATCAGACAGTATGGACAAGGATGAGCATGAGGCCAAGACACTGTTTTGCTCAGTGTGTGCTGTGTACCTATAGCCTGGCTTCCCCCAACACCACCACGAGGTCCTTCTGCTGCCCTCTGCTGGGGGGCTTGGGCCAGGGACACCCTGACCCATGGCTTCCTCTTCTGGTTAGTGGCGTGGATACATCTCTCAAACGCTGTTCACATCACTACAAAATGCTTTGCAGCAGACTGCTTTTGCAAGCATGGAGAATGACTATCAGTGGTTGGAACTAGGACAGGAGGGACACAGGGACCTTGCCTTTTCCTGGTCCTGTACTTGCTCCATTCTGGAGGCTGTCTGGGTAGAGCATGGCTCCCGGCAGGCCTGTACGGAGGAGGTAGCTTGGAGGGCAGGTTGGCTGGATGACTTGGCAGGTTTGGTAAGAATGAGACCCATGGGAAGACAGAGAAATATGGTCCTTCCTCTTAACAGCCATGTGGCAGGAGCTGGGGGCATCAAACACACAGGACGTTTATACCTACTAATAAAGCAGAGGTTGTAATTCTCTCCCCATTCCCCACAGAACCTGGGGACCAGCATGCCCTCTGAGTCACCTCTGAAAGGAATGATTCTTCTGTGTTCCTGAGGCCCATGGGCACAACAGTGGTGACCATGGTGGTCAGTGACCTCAAGAGTGGCAGGGCCAGGTAGAGTCTGGCTAGAAGGGGCATGACAATTGGCTGGGTGCTGATGTAGAAAGGGAGTATAGGAGTCCCTAAGAGAACAAGCAAGCAGCCTGCCTGATATGTATGGGACAAATCTTGAGATAGGACAGTAACTCTTCCTCTGGCTAGTTGGATTCTAGAAGAGGGGGCCCCGTATTCTGGGAGCCCCAGGTGTAAAGGACCATATTCTGCAGCTATGTCCTACTCTGAGGCTTTCTCTGCCTTGAGCCTGCACGAAGACCTCTCCTTCCTCTCCTGGAATCTTCCTGGTGGGAGTTGTACGGGTCCTACTGCACAGGTGTCCTGGGATCTGGTGTCACCTGCAGAGTGGGGAGCCTGGGAATCTGCAGCCGTGGTGGAGTAGCAACTGCTGTCACATGGCTTTGACATGAGAATGTACTAGATTTGCTCCAGGAGGAGCTGTGGCTGCCAAGGCCATCCCCATGAGCTTTGTGAACTAATCTTGTCTCAGCAACATCTAGGGGATTCCACTTTCTAGGAGCCTGAAGTTGAATCATCTGGCTTCCCCAAGGCTCATGTCCTCTGTCTTATGTAACGGTCTCTCTGTTACCTTGTGAATCCAGGAGAACCTCAGGAAGAGCCAGGACAGGTAGGCTCAAAGCCTTGAACCTAGGCCAAGCCACTGAAATGGCCAAGCATGGTAGAGCAGGGAGGCAGAGGGCTCCGGATCTCCTGAGGGACAAAAGGGGCCTTCAAGTAGAACACTCTAAACTCTGCTTGTTAAGTGGAGCGAGAAATGAGTCAGATATTTAGATCCTGACCTGCATGGAATTGTTGGATCGGGATACCCAAGAGGAAGTGGTCATTCCAGACCCCACCATAAAAGTCAGTCCATGGGGGCCTCAGTCCACTTTTCAGGAAGTAGAGGCAGATAGTCTGGCTACTCCTAGGTTCTTGCCTCTAGGGACATCAGCAGGGCTCCAGTCGAGCTGGGTGGGATGCTCCCTCGAGCTCGGCCTCCAGAAAAGATGCGACTGGGTAGAGGTATCTGGCTTTCATCTTTCACGTGCTAGGTTTCCAGCCTACTTGCAATTCTTTCTCAAGCCTAGGCTGGTTTTTCCAGCTTAGTCCATTCCTGAGAGTATTCAAAGTAGAGGTGTGGTAGGCTGGGATGGAGAGAAGGTGACCTTGGTTAGTGATGGAGGGCTACTGGCTTCATGTTGGTGTAGAAACTGGCACCAGACCAAGATGCTGCCAAGGCATCCAGGTCATGGCCCAGTGGTGACCCTCAGCCCGTCATGCCTCTTTACACCTGTAGAAAGACTCAGTGGCTGACAAGACCACAAACCTTCGAAACCTGCAGGGTAGTAGAGGGGTGGGGGGTGGGGATATGAGGTAGTTGGGGAAATCTAGAGCCAATCCAGGACCCCAGGACCTTCTGAGGTAGCTGTGTATCAACCTCACACCCAGGATTCAGGCCAAGTATGAAGAAGGTGGAGACACAGAAGAAATATAATACTGTACCATAGGCCCCATAGGAGGATTGGGGCAGGAATTTGCTCCTCAATATACTGTGGTCTAAATTAGACCCACTGCTAAAAGGGTCTAAATGTGGCCCACTGCTGCCAGCCCACCCTGAGCCCAGGACGGTTCTGAGGGGCCCTGGCCAGCCTCAGGCCAGCCATGGCTGAGGGGCTAGCTAAAGGATAACTGTTTCCACGCTCACAGTATGTCTTGGGGTATTAAACGGTTAGTGAAGCTTAATACAAAAAACACGTTCTCAGTTGATTAAAATTTATGAGCAGTGCAGGCTCCATAGCCACAAGGCTTCTGGGCCCAAGCCTTCCCTCATTCCCATCTCTTGCCCCACCCCCACCAAACGTCAAAAAAAAAAAAAAATCTCTGGAAATTTCCAGAAGCCAAGCCCAGAAATTGCTGCAGATCTCAATCACTGACCCCCCAAGAGACTATACCCCCACTGACTACTCCCTAGGCACATGAAGTCTGGACCCTGTCAAGAAGGCTAAGCCCTACACGCAGGGCAGTCCTAAGCAATCCATTCCCTCTGGCAGTGAAGCCACTCCCTCTGTGGAGAGGGGCCTGGGCCTCCAGCCATAGGCTAACTGAACCAGACCTGAGGAAGTTGCCTGAGGCTCCAGCAGGCCTGTCAGATTCCTGAGTGACTCCCAGATCAATTGGCCTGGCAGATTTAGATATCAAGACACCAGAGAGAAAAATCACCTGGTGTCCCCGGCTTCCCCAGATTCAAGAACTGCAGACAGGTTCTTGGCTTGTGGCTACGTCACTTCCCAGCTCTTCTCAGTGTTGTGTAGCTCCCTATGTCAGACACTTCTGTCCTGACCCTGGGACAGGGTCCCACAGCTCCCCAATACTGAGCCACAGTCAGCAGGCAACACCCAGCCATCCCTCCATTTTCTTAGCATGATGTCTGTGGGATCCATGGAACGCCACAGCACACAGACACTCTTCAACCAGACACTCTTACCCCTGTCCCACCTTTCCCAGAGTGTAAGGCCTAGAATACAAGTGAAGCTGTGAACCTGCCTTTTGTGGAGCAACTATCAGCACTCCTAAGAGCAGGATTTAATTGATATTTATAACCAGACCCCTGCTGTGGGAACTGGAAGCACTGTGATGAGAAACTCGTCTCTTGCAGCCTCTGGAGGGCTAGAGCAGCAGGTTCTACACGTTAGAGCCGGCCAGGCTCAAGAAAGTAGAGCATCGCAGGTCCCACCCCTTCATCTGTACACATAGCCTCTATTTCTGCATGCAAGGACTCACAGAGAGCAGGAAGTAGGGGACACACTGTATCCTGTATAGAGAGGGAAGGTTGTCTCAGCCCAGCGGGGGGTGTCCCATGATGGGGGATGCATCTCATTTGGGTTCAGAGGAGCCTAGAGGGCAGGCTGTATGTGGAGATGACCTGATAATGGGGTGCTGAGAACTTTGTTGGGAACAGAAGGCTATGTAGGTCATAGCCTGTGTAACCATAGTGAGGTACCAGCCAGTGCTACAGGCTGAACTAACGCAGGGGACATGCCAGAGGAAGGAGGTATCATCCACTGGAGGGCAGCAAGTGGCCTTGAAGTATAGGAAGCCTGGAGGTGTTGGCTCTGCTGCCGTGTGATCATGCCCCCGTACCCCCAGGTCCATCAGCCCCTCTCTTCTCCAGGTGACAACCATGGTGTTTTTTTAGGCCATGACTTTGTATCTAGGCAGAAGGTGACACTGGCACAGTGGATCTGTCCCCTATATCCTTGTCTTCTATGTCCTGAAGTCTCCTTCCAATGCCTCAGTTCAGCTCATGTCTTCAGATCTGGGTCTGACTACCGGAGGTGCCTGCATCACAAGGACCTGGGTAGCACCCCTGTGTAGCTACACAGTGTGCATCTGATGGTAGTGCCATTGAGGCTTCATGTGTTCACAGGACTGATACCTCGGCCTGGGTAACCTGACTGAAACAGCTCGAGGTCCATCAGTTCTGTGGGGCCTATGTCAAGCAGCACCAGTCTGTTTTTCTGGCCACAGGCAGCTGTGCCCCTTGGGCTTCATCTCTGCTCCTGCCAGTGTTGACCCCGAGTGCCTGCAGGAGCTACGCTCCCCTTGGAGGAGAGCAGTGGTTATGGACTCCCTCTGGGAGGCAGCCCCATGAGAGGAGACTGGCTCATGCTGGCTTCCAAACCTGACACACTTGCCCGGAGTTGTGGGTGGCAGATGGAAGCTGACAAGCCGAATAAATTAAGGTGCGATTACTTTTTAGCAGACGTCATCTGAAACAGCTTGAGGCCCGTTAGTTAAGCACGCCAGGCTGCATGTGCAAAGGGGAGGGTAGCCAGTGCTCTTCATCTGCAGAAGACTCTGGATGGTGCTGCAGGGTTCAGCCTGCAGGCCTAGCCCCCCCCCCCCATTTCTGGGGACCACACTAAGGAGCCTGAAGCTTACTGTCCACACTATTTTCTGTGGGAACCCTGGGCAGGGAGCATTCCTTGCTCACAGCGGTTGTCTGGCAGGCTCAGCCTACAGTGATGATGGTTTGGATACCTCAGGATTCTGAGAGCCAGAGCTTGTCTGTTCATTCAGGAGTTATTTATGAGAGCTTGGTGAGCCAGAGGCAATGGTGGGCCTGGATTTAGCAGTGCACTAGAGCCAGAAATCTGCAGCTTCCTCCACATCCAAGCTAAGTGTGATTCATACCTCAGTTGATAGGGTTCAGTCACGTGCTTCCCAGGTGCCCTCCTGAAGATGACACTGCAAACATAATCATGCTGGTGACCCCTCTCTGGGTGAGTATAAGGGCACTGGTTTGCAGAAGTTGAATATGGAGAGGGCATGTGGCTCACTTAGGGGCATTCAGGGTAGGTATTTGCATAGTGGTGATTCGGCTCCATCTCCCCAATCCCTAGGTGTGGGAAGCTGGTAAGACACACAAGGCTTTGGCCCCTGGAGTGATAAACACCAGATAGGCAGAGCCCTGTGACAGGCTGCAGCTGGCTTGGTTTGCACTGGCTTATGGCTGCCAGGGTGTTCATTTTGGAGGTGGTGGCCTCTGAGCTGAGACTACACTAAGGAGTAGTATGAAGTTAGCTGCAGCAGAGGAGTAAGGGGCAGTATAAGAAGGGGGTGTGCAGAATCAAGGAGCTGTTCAATAAGAAGAAGGGCGAAGGGGGCCCTAAACCCCAGTCACCCAGGGTAACATTGCCTGGATGCTTGGTGGATACATATAAGCCAGCTTCAGAATTTCCAAATATCTCAGCACCCTGACCTCTACTAGGTCTGACTGGCCCTACCCCCACAAACCTCCTGTGCCCCTGTGGAAATGACATCTCTTCCTATCTTGGTTTCCTGCTCACCCAGCCCACAGGCACCTCTTCCAGGAGCTCAAGGGGTGGTTCGAGGGCATGGTTGGCGTGTCTTTTTTCTAACACCTCTCCTGGAAAGCCTTCTTTCACTGGAAGTGTCCTTTGAAAACTACACTGTTGAGGCCTGGAGAGATGACTCAGTGGTTAAGAGCACTGGCTGCTCTTCTAGAGGTCCTGAGTTCAATTCCTAGCAACCACATGTTCACAACCATCTGTAATGGGATCCGATGCCTTCTTCCTGTGTGTCCAAAGTACTACATTGTACTCTTGTACGCTTAAAAAAACAAACAAAAAAACACCCCCAAAACAAACAAACAACAAAAAAAACCCAATTATGCTGTCACTGAAGCTGTGGGAGTGGGGATTGACCCCTTTGAAGCTCCAAGGGACAAAACACCCTTGAGTAGGCTGTATGGCCCAATACAGGATCCAGCTTGACCACTGGACAATGGAGCCACAGTTTAAGAGCCCACTGTGCACCCAGTGTTTCTCTGGGCACTTCTTATGTGCCTCGCAAAGCAGCTCCCATTGTCCTCCTCTGTCTCCAAGGAAGTGAGCTCAAAAAGTCTGTGAGTCTCTCTGAGCTCACACAGTGAGAAAGTAGAGATAAAGCAGGCTTTGAAACCAGGCACTTGCCCTGGGTCCATGCCTCTCCTCTCTTCATCTCTTGTGACTGAGACTGGCAGTAAGTTGGGCTAAGTTAGGTAGGTGGGTTTTGGTGTCTGGACCCTGGTAGAAAGGTCTGGGCTGAAGTTGAGAATTCCATAGGTAGAGATAATAGATCAACCCCCAAATCCTTAATGACAGGAAGAAGAGGAGGTCATGCCCCTGCCCCTGCCCCTGCCCCTGGGTAACCTCCAGAACCCTATACTGTCTCAATGACAAGGACAAGAGAGCAAGGAGCAATCACCTTCTGTGATCCAGTTGGATCCTCAGGCCAGGCCTCAGCATGCTATCTGCATGTGTGACCACATGGCTTGCCCATCCTCCCTTGGTGGGGGAAGCATGCACTCGCAAAGACTTGTGAGAACCATGATGGGTTGCTGAAGAGTCACAATTATTTGATCTCATCAGGAAGACATGAGTCAGCAGTGCTGGGAGCACCTCCTCCTTCCCAGGGCCTCCAGAGATCCATGTAGGTCAAGTGTGAAGGAAGTGCATGGGGTCCTGATGCAGGGCGAGTTTGGCCCCTCAGAGGCATAGTACACAGAGGGCATTGAGAGGTCTTATTGAATCTTCCAGCTTTGTGGATCTAGGAGGAGGTATGGACACCAAGTTCTGGTAGTCATCATGCTTTGAGGCTCATTCTAGTGACAGACTAAACTAGTCATAGACTGAGCTGAGATCCCCTTATACACTGAGCACCTATGCTGGTCACAGGCTGGATCTTGAGCCTTGCTATAAGCTGAGGCATGACAGTGGTCACTGACCAATGGCAGCTCCTGAAACCATGCTGATCCCCGATCCTGGTCACAGATGAAGTCCTTATTCTGGCCATATGCTGAGCTCTAATCCTGGCCATGGATTGAACTCTGACACAGGTCATAGACAGAGTCTTCATCTTATTTATCGCCCCATGACCCTGAAGAGCTCACAGACATGAAACTGCATTCCAGACAATTCTTTGACCCAAGACTGGGCCACAAGTACTCAGGGACTAAGTAGGAAGTCAGTGAGGGTCATGACTTCATGACAAGCTGCGATGACCTCACAGTGCTGAGACCCTCCTTAAGGGTCAGCAGGAACACATAGCTTAGTTGGGGGTGGCTGTGTGACTCTGGGTACCATGGGCCCGAGTCTCAGAGGACATCAGTGTGAGAAGGCTGTGTGGGCCAACCTCTGTGAGGCAAGTCTAGACTGAGGCTCTGTGTCTCAGTCATTGATCAAGAAAGAGCTCTAAAGATTTGCTTACAGGCCATCTTTAAAAACCAAAACTTCTAATTGATTCTTTGTGAATTTCACGTGTCTTGCACCGCAATCCGACTCATCTCTTCATTTCTCCATATCTGTCCTCTGCCCCTGCAACCTCCCTGCCCAAAAATTAAAAAAACAAAAAATAAAAATAATTTAAAAAAATAAGAAAAAAACCCCATTTCATCGTGGATGCTACAGTGTGTCACTGTGTGTCACACAGTGTATCCTTTTGCCCAAACAGCTTTACTTGCAAATGTTCATCACAGTGAGTTATTGGTCTGGTTTGAGGCCTCTGGCTTTTGCTACACTATCAATACTGGATCCTTTGTAACAGGACTCCTGTGGTTGCCCTGTGTCATAGAGATCCTGCAGCTTTGGTTTTGCAAAATGGCCCCTTCATGTGATTCAGCAATTCACAGGTTGGGTAGATGTTGGGGTGGGCTACTCAAAGGCCTGGGTCTGGCCTGAATGGTAGCAGAGCTGGTCAGCCTTCCAGCTCTCCTGTGCCCATGCCACCAGGACCAGCTTTCCAGCTTTGCACAGGCAAGGGGTAGGGCCAATCTCTCCTGCCTGTGGTAGCTAGCAGGAGGCAGAAATGGCTCCCCCATGCTTATACCACGAAGCCAGCAGTGCTCTGGTGGGTCAGCTTTCCCAAGTTCTGCAGCCAGTGAGGGGCAGGGCCTGCTCACTCACTCTCTCACTATCAATTAAGAGTCCCTGTTTCCAGAATATGTCTAAGTTTGTATTTAGCTGACAAAAATCATCTACCACAGTGTGTGTGTGTTTCACAAATGTGTGAGTTTGCAGGTTTGCATGTTGGTGCACACACACACAGAGCATGGAACAGGTTGTCTTCCTCTGTTGCTTTCCTCTGGAGTCAGGTTCTTTCACTGAATGACGAGTTTGCGGTTCAGGCTAGGCTGGCTGGCCAGTTTGTTCTTCAGATCTGCCTGTCTCTGTCCTCTGCTGTTGAGGTTACAGACCATGCCCAGGTTTTGTTTTTTTTTTTGTTTTTTTTTTGTTTTTTTTTTTTTTTTTTTACCTCATTAAAAGAAAATTATAATTTTTACCAGACATAGTTCTGGGGACATGGATGTATACAAGGAAAATGTGATGTCCTCACAGGTTTTCTTTTTTTTTTTCTTCTGGTGACTTGATTATTCATTCAGCAAACTCTTGTTTCTGTTTGAGGCCCCATGATGTACGTCTACTGAGGGCAGACTCCAGTGGTGTTGTTTCTCACTACCCTACCTATGGTCTTGTGTCCACAGACTTACTCTCCTCCTCTTCCTCTTCCTCTTCCTCTTCCTCTTCCTCTTCCTCATCCTCCTCCTCCTCCTCCTCATCCTCCTCCTCCTCCTCCTCCTCTTTCTTTTTTGGTTTTTCGAGACAGGGTTTCTCTGTATAGCCTTGGCTGTTCTGGAACTCACTCTGTAGACCAGGCTGGCCTCGAACTCAGAAATCCGCCTGCCTCTGCCTCCCAAGTGCTGGGATTAAAGGCGTGTGCCACCACCGCCCGGCCTGACTCTCCTTCCCATGCAAGCTTCGCAGAGCTTGTTTGTTGAGCTGAACTGAGCACAACTCCGGCAGGCTGGATCCACTCCTGGGGATGCCCTAGAGTGATCCTCACTGTGAGATTGGGATTGCTTTTATTATTTTTTCTAAAACCCAGAATTGTGGATGGAGGCTGGCTTGGTGGTTCCTGGATCCCCCCCCCCCCCCATCAGCCTTCTGTGCCTGTTGCAGTGATGGCTTGTGACTCACCTCTGGTTAGACTTCAGTGCCACGGAGCTATTCTGGGTGGCTTGGATGGGTTTGACAGTGACGCGCTCTGCGGTCCCGTTATTTTACTCTATGATCCTGGCACCCTATCCAGCTATTATCCTCCATGAGTCGATGATGGTTCTCAGGTTCTTTGGAGAAGGGCTGGGAAGCCTGGGCAGGGAGAGTAAAGGAAGCAGTTGGAGGAGGGGATGGTTGTGGCAGCCCTGCCCTGAATGTCCCTGGAGAAGCCAGAGTTGTGGGTGCTGTCTCTCTTCCTCTGCCTCCTCTCTCTTTCCCTTTTCCCATAGTCTTTCTCCTTTTTGCTGGGAACCCTGAAAGCTTCTGCTCTAGGACAATGAGGGGGAGGGGAGGTGCTCAGACCTGGTGGGACAGAGGGAGGGAGAACAGGCTGGATGTCCTGAGACAGTTCTCCTGAGCTGGTTTTGAGGAGTTATCTCAGGAGCCCAAGGCTTTTCTCCAGGGGTCACTGGCTCCCTTTGCAGAATTATCTCCAGTCATCTCCCCTCTGGCTACTAAAAGCAGTGCTCAGGGGAGCACTGGCTGCAGTTTCCAAAGTGGTTCAGACCCAGATCTTGTAAATGACATATCTTGTCCCTCAGAGTTGTAGCCTACCCAGCCCCATTCCCTCAGGGTGCATGAGCAAGTAACCCTGGCTGCCTTCCCCTTCTCCAGTGGAGATCTGCCCCAGCCTAACAGCCCACTCCATAGGGGGACATCCCCAGCTCACCAGGACACTTGTGACCCTGACTGCTGGTCTCGGTGGACCCCTGAGAGTCACATTGGCCTGATCATGGTTCCTGTGGGCCAGGTGGCAGTGAAGCTGCAGCCCATAGTCCTGTCCTATCCTTTGTCTTTACATGCGTCTTCTCCCCAAGTCCTCCTCAGTCCTGGGTAGAAACAGTCATATCTAGGAAATGGACCTATGACGCCTTATACCACAAATGTCCCCAGGAATTGGGATGAAGGAAAGCCATGGTGGGAGGGAAGGAAAGTGGTAGCTCTGTTGACTTTCTAGGCCACTCCCAGGGTCACGTGGGTGCTAAGGTAACAGCCCTCCTACCTGGTAAGCCTGCGGTGGCAGTGATGAGAGAGCTGGGGGGAAGAGGGAGGGGAGCAGATGAGTGTCATGGGGGTGTGGCAAGAGAGGGAAACAGGTGAGTAATCTGGGGGTCAGGTGAGTTGGGAAGCACGTGACTAGTGGTAGGAGTCACTGGAGTTGAGGTGACTCTGCTTTTCTGATTCCAGGAGGCTTTATAGCCTGAAGCACAGTAATCAGGTAGCTGCTACTAAGCCATTGATACCTGGAGAGAGAAAATGACAGGCTCAGGCCTATGAGTCATCATTTCAAGCACATCTCCAGGGATTGGACCCCTAGGGACTCTGGGAGAGAAACCTATTTTCTGCAGATGAGCAGGCCTGAGCCAGGGTAGGAATTGCTGGCAGGCACGTTCTCAGGGAGCAGTCTGTCTGCATCAGGTGGGGCCTGCAGGGAAAGAGTGGGCCCTGTTACTGGAGGCGCGGAGAGCCCTAAGCTTGATTTCCTATGATGGGACTCTGCCACCAGCTAAAGCATCTTCCAGCTACTCAGCAGACCCAGGGCAGGCAGAGCTCAGAACAGTGGGCCTCAGCTCTCCCTTCTGTGGAGGATGGGGAAGCGGCGACCTGCCTGGAAGCTACACTGATCAACATCTGTGGGTGGAAGGTGCGGTGCACAGCCCGGTGGCAAAAGGCCCAGCGTGGGATAATGATGCGTTGTCCACTTGCTGTCTCCTGGTGATGGAGGAAGTCTAGTCCAGGAACTGGCAGATTGAGCTCCTGGATCCTGGGTTGGCTTCAGAAGCTTCTGGTACAGCGTAGGGGAGATGATGTAACACAGAAAACCCCAGAAGATGGGATCAAGAGGCTGGCAAGCAGAATGCCTGACTCCAGACTCCATCAAATTCTTAGGCCCAGAGCCCATCTAAGTGAGATGTAGTAGGGTCCTTAAGGCAAAGAACACTGATGCAAGGTCCTACCCTTTCTCCAGGGGACAGGAGCTGTTTACCTGGAGCCCATGGATATAATATGCATTGAGTATAGAGTCAGACAGTGCAGACACTTGGGGGCTTAAGGCTCCATCCTGGTTAAGTGTAGTGTAGGTTGTACAGGCATCAGTTTCTAAGTGGGCTTTGGTCTACGTCCACTTGGCAATGGGCTCTATAGATGCCCATATGCCTATAGTTGGTCTTTCTCTGTGTTCTGACTACACATGGCAATGAGCTTCTTGTGGAAGAGCTGAGAGTCAATTCTTGGGCTTCCTAGCCTTAGAGATGCTGCTGTTTGCCTCGCTATTCCTGGTATCAACTTTATCACGATGGTATCCACCTCACTGTGTGATGTGTCCTTATCTCTCTATTTCTGGTCTCAGTGAATCTTCAGGGTAGGACCTCAGAAGCCTGCTAGCTACACTGTGGTGTGCTGCACAGTACCGAGGGTCAGAGATGTGCAGCAGATTCTGGAGAGCCTCTTCTGTCCTTCAACCCTGTGATGGTTTGAATAAGAAGAGCCTCCATAGGCACATATATTGGAATGCCTGGTCGTGCTGGAGTGGCACTATCTGAGAAGGATTAGGGGTTGTGGCCTCGTTGGACTAGATGTGGCCTTGTTGGAGGAACTGTTGTTGGAGGTGGACTTTGGGGTTTCAATAGCCCAAGTCTGTCCCAGTGTCTCTCTCTCTTTTCCTGCTGCCAGTGGATCCAGATATAGAACTCTCAGCTACTTCTCCAGAACCATATCTACTATGCTCCCCACCAGAATAATGGACTAAGCCTCTGAAACTGTAGGCAAGCCCTAATTAAATGCTTTTTTTTTGGAGGGGGTGGGGTGGAGTGAGAGTTGCTTTGGTCATGGTGCCTCTTCATAGCACTAGAACACTGACTAAGAGAACACTCAACTTCATGCTAATGTCCCCACTCCACCCTGTACTCCCTTGGTAGGGCTCTCCTCTCTGTTCCAGGCAAGACAGCCCTAGGATCAGTATGAGCACCAACAGCATGATGGCCAGATACTGTTCTTCTCGGCTTTTGGCCACCTGGCTGTACTGACTCAGAGCCTGGGCAAACCAGGTCTGTCTTTATCAGAATTCTTGCTGGTCTAATCCTTTTTTGGAGTCTTAGTGCAAGAAGAAGTATGAGGATATGTGTGGGCACCTCAGGCCTCCCTTGTCCTGTGGTTCTCTGGTGCTGTCAATTGAGCTGAGTACCTTTCATCATGGGAGCCAGCTGAGACCTTGGGACTCAGGCCTGGGCAGCTCTTGCTCCAGTGTCTTCTTGCTGGTTTATAAATCCTGCCCTCCTCGCCATTCCACTGAAGCTCCTGCCCTTGCCCGTGGATAGCACCCTTGGAGTCCTATGCACTGACTGTGACGGTAATCGCTTGACCAGGAGGTGCCTTTGTTTGTCCACTGGGGATGGGCCAGCCTGACAGTGGCCATGTCTGAAGGACAGCTGCCCCTGTGGATGGGTGTGGGGCATGAGCATTATAGCTTGTGTCTGTTGCCATGGGGTAGGCAGGATGCTGTTCCTTGCAGGCATTGGCTCAGGGTCCTTGTTTGTCTAGCCTGGACCTCAAGGAACCCACAGGTAGCAGTGTAGCCAGAATTGATCCTAGAAAGACATTAAATGCTGAGGTCCTGGTGAGAAAGGTCAGTCCAGTGGCGGTCTGCATTCTGAAACAATTCTCTCATCCCAGATGCCTGGCAAGAATCTGTAGGAATTCAGTACAGTGGAAAAGGGTGTTGTGGCCGATGGGCCACTGCAAAGTCAAGGGCTTCAGCCACAAAGTACTGCCAGCAGTAGAAATGGAGCCTATCTACTGCAGGACAAGACGCTGGAGGCATTAAGGACTAATCAGTGAGATGCAGTGAGATACAGTTCCCTGTGGAACTCACATCCTGAATGTGTGTGCATTCGTGACTTTTCTACTGCTGGCATGAAACACCACAGCTAAGGCAGTTTATAGAAGAAAGAGCTCATTTGAGCCTTTTGCTCCAACTTGGCCGAGAATCAGCAGACATGCAGGAAGGCACGGTGGCTGGAGTAGCAAGCTGAGAACTCACATCTTGAGCCACAGGCATGAAAGCAGAGAATGAATTGGAAGGGGGTGGGAAAGGCCTTAGATTCTCAAAGCTCACCCTCAGTGACATACTTCCCCCAGCAGGACCACTCCTTCTAAGCGTCCCCAAATAGCACCACCAACTGGAGACCAAGCATTCAAATGTCCAAGATTATCGGGACATCTTATTCAAACCCACCACAGTGCATGACTGCATACAACACATTTCTTAACTATGGCCTTCTAGGGAAAGCCAGAGGTGGGAGAGACAGAAAATGGATGATGGTGTGGAGAATACAGAACTGGGGGTCAGTGCAAAATTCGGGAGTGGTCCAATGGGAGATTTGGGCAGAAATAAGAGTGAGGTACAAGAGGTGACTATATGGGGACTTGGGGTATCACTAGTGGCCTGGGCACGTGTGGTTCATAGAGCCTCAGGCAGCAGAGTAGAGTCTCCACAGTCCCATACCTCAGCATACAGGTATCTCTGGATTTCTCAAGAGGCAGGTTGGGGTTTCTACATAGTTTCTCTAGAGATCAGGAGACCCAGTACCTGATTCTAATAGCCTTTCCATAGACTCATCCCCAAACCTTAATCTCATGCCTCAGTTTCTCTACTTAAACTTAGGGGCCAGGTGTTTAGCACTTCAATCACCATGGGGCTCCCGTGGCTGTCTGAGCCTGTGGTCAATCCCTCAGGGACACCAGCTCTCTCCCCTGGCTCCAATAATCTAGATTCATCATTCCTCCACTCTCTGGTGACATTTAATCCATGCAGGGCTGGCAGAGGCTTTATTTTTGGAGCTGTCTTTGATTGGGGAGGGATTGCTCACGGGGTCTCCTGGGAGAAGATTTAAGAGTAAATGTCATTGTTTTTTGAGAAGGCCTGGGGTAGCCCTGCACAGATGCTCACCCTGTCCAGAAGAGTACTGGGCCTGTGTGCCTGGCTCTCTGCCAGGATACAGCCTTTCTCCCTCTGTAAGGAGGCGGCTTGCTGGGCCATAGAGTTGAAACTGTGTTCGCCATAGAGTTTTCTGCCTGGCTCTGGACACAGGAGGCTGATGGGCAAGTCCATTAGTCCGTTGTCTCCTTCCACCTCAGTTTCTTCACTTAGACATCGTGCAAGGTCAGATGACATGGGATCCCTGGCCCAGTGTCTTCATGGCTGTGTGGGTGGAGCTGACCCTGGAGAGGAAGGACAGGCAGCCGCCTTGCCTTCCTGCAGCTGATCTGGGGGAGGTGTTATTTGCATATGATTTGCATGAATATGTATGCAGATTTCACTAGACTCTAGCTCCAGGCGGTTAAGAAAATTCCGACAGACAGATCTGGGCATTGCGCCCATGATTGTCCTCGACCTGAGGGGTTCTGCCAAGCACTGTCCTGCAAGCTATGTCGTCTGCCGTTTCCCACCTGGGCCCCTTTGCAGCATAAGGAAAGTTAAGACAGTGCTCACCGGCCCTGGCTGGGCACAGAGAGCTGTGTTTCCAAGGGGTGCCCAGTGTGCCAGGAAGGGGGCTCCTGGGCCCCAGATCAAGGTTCTTGGAGTCCCCTGTCTGGGAAAGCCTCTTCTGGGTCCCTAGGAGAATGAAAGATGGGCCTTTCATTCAGGATAAAACTTCCCACTGGTTCTGCATCCCCTCAAGTTGCCAGTTAAGCCTGTATCCCAGGAGCTAGCTACATGCACTGCCTCTACCATTTCTCCTCAGGACCTCTGAATAGCTCTTGGATTTCATATCGTTAAGCTGACCTCATTCTACAGCTGCAGGCCCTGAGTGGTTTCTCCTGACCTTAGAGAAGACAAAGCTTTTTCTTGGCAGCCCTAGGACCCTTGAAACATGGCCGTCTTGTACCCCCTGTTGTATCTGCAGCCTGGTTCCTCTCTCTGCATGCTCTGCTCTCACTGGCTGCCAAGCTGTCCCCTCTAGTTCTTTCCTACCAGTGCGTCAGACCCATTCGAGATGTCAGCAAATGGGTTTCCTCACACTGTTCCTATGCTGTATGGTGACAATGGACAGAACCCAGCTTCACTTGATCCTCGTCTCCCCCAGGAATGGACACTTCTCAGGACACACAGCCCATGAGCAAATGATACTGAGTGATCAAAGGTCATGCAGTTTTCTGACTTTTGGACCATCAGTCCTAAGGGATCAGGTTGGTCCCATTTCAGTGTGGTCCCTGTAGGTAGAGGGTATAGAAGAGATAGCCCCAAATTCTACACAGAGACAAGAAATGACCATAGCAGTGGTCCACCGCCTACTCAGCGTGAGGACTTTTGCTTTCATAGGCTGGGAGGAAGCAAAGGAAGAGGCACAGAAGGGTCCTGCATCCATCCTGAGACATCCTGAGTAGGGGCAGCTCAGTGATGTCCCCTTCCAGTCATCTGCTGCTCTCCACTCCACCCAGTTATCATTACAGGTTCCATCCTTAGAGCTGGTACCTCCAAGCTGGATCTAAAAAGGAGCCCACACCTTCCCGAGTCAGGGAAGCACTTCCCTGGCAAGGTTGTCAGGGAGACCATGGCTCTAGGGTCTACTGAGCAGCTGGTCTTTAGGTTGGGGCTTACGAGAGATCATTTCAGTTTGGGTGGGCTCAGCTACTACAGTATGATACATGGGAATGTTGATACTGCTGCTTCATCTGGACTATGTCCTTGTCCCTGCTGCCACTGTCTTCTTGGAGTTAGCCTCCAAGGTCAAATATGTAGATCCTCCAGAGGGTACGGGGAACAAAAAAAAAAAAATGGTGCATCAAGACTCAGGACTCATGGCTGTGTGGCCTTAAGAGAGCCTCTCACCATCTCTGAGCTATATGCTATACTGGTAGCATATGGCTACCAGTATAGAAAAACCATCCACCATAGGCTGGAATCCAGGACACAGGCAGGGTGGAAGGCTGTGGGATCTTGTGGTCCAGGTTCACCTCACATGCTGCGGGCTGCTGTTCTTCACCAGAGAGACCCCTCTATAGCGCTCCAGCTCTCCAGAGATGAACCTGCTGTCCACTAGGTCACTTCGTCCAGCTAGAGCTAGTTTCTTATCATGTGCAAACTCAGCACTGGGCCAGGAAAGTCAGGACCGCCCAGAGGAGGCATGTCTGCAGAGCCTCAAAATTTGGGTGCTATCTAGAGACAGGTGGAGGAGGGACCAGTGGAAATTTCTATACTAAAGGCAGAGGGGAAGGGCTACCATTTGTAAACCTCATAGCAAATGGCTGTCAAAGTCCCCAAACTGTGATGAATGCCCCCCGTGCTCTTGGCTCTGGCCCACATGCTTCTGAGTGATGGTGATTTATGATGGTTGAGATTTTCCTTAAGCAAGTGGTTTTCAGAGAGAAAGGAAAGGTCATAGCAAGTTAGGCCTAACATATCTTATCTTGTTCTGCGCCAGCTGGCAATTCCCTCTGACTGTGGTGGAGCCCATGGAGGGTTTCAGCACTGGACTGAACATTAATATCAAATAAACAGACACAGGTATAAGGGAGACATATACATGGCTGGGAGGGTATGCTATTGTTCTGAGGGTTTGTGAGTAGAGGGTAGCCCAGGATGGTGTTGTGAAAAGACGGGCTCTCCTGAGGAAGGAGCTTGGGCAGGCAGAAATGAGGCAGAAGGGGAGGATGGTGAGTGGTCTGCTTCCCTTTGTATATGGATGCTGGATGGTGATCTCTGATACACATGGCAGGAGTGATCAATCCTGCAACCTAGGGCTGTGTGTCTCTTGAGCAGTTTGTTCTGTCTCTGGGCTTTGAATGCCTCTGCCACAATAGCTCTCCTTAGTCATCTGTATGGCTTCTTTTATCTGTTATCGATTGGTCTTACCTAGCTGGATCCCAGAACATACCTGTGGGTTCTTCATAGATGGGAAGGATGGATGAGTGTGTGTGTGTGTGTGGGTGTGGGTGTGTGTGTGTGTGTGTGGTGAGAGAGAGAGAGAGAGAGAGAGAGAGAGAGAGAGACAGAGAGAGACAGAGAGAGACAGAGAGAGACACAGAGAGAGGAGAGAGAGACAGAGAGAGAGACAAAGAGAGACAGAGAGAGGAGTGAGAGAGAGAGAGCGAGAGAGACACAGAGCCCCAGACAGAGAGAGAACATGCATGTGTAAAGTGCGGCACCCCCCCCCCCCCGAGAGACTGGAGGAGGCAGTTACCTTTCTTACATCTTCTCAGAACATAAGCTGCATCCAGAGGCAGGCTCAGAATGCCAGGCGGGTGTGCAGGCGGAGGACTATGTCATGAACAGGTCCTGTGTCACTGTTAGACAGTCTAAGAAAGAAAGGCAGGCATGGTTAGGAGGAGAAAGGGGACTGTCCCTCATCATTCACACAAGCCTCCTGAAAGTGCCCCAGGGGTGGGTGGGAGGCTTGACATCCCCTTGCAGGGAGCCCAGGCTACTTGTTAGAGCAGCTGGAAGGACCACTGATTTATCTGGGAAGTCCTTACTGGCTAGCCATGCTTGTCCAAGTAGCAAAGAAAGGAGTGAGGCTTTGGGCTTGCAGAACCCCTGGGCTAACTTCTGCCTTGGGGTCCCCTGCCACTTTTAGCCAGGTCCTTCAAAGCAACAGAGAGCCCTGACATGTCTGTCATGGTTCCTCACAGCGCTTCCCCCACACCTAGAAAGCATGTCCACCTGGACTTTATAGCATGACCTTTTCCTACAGTATAGTTGCATGTGGGTGCAATTACAGTGGGGGTGCTGTGACTAAATAGACCTGGATTATGGTGACACTAAGTCCAACAGCTGACGGACTTCTAAGAAAGAAGCACAGATGCACAGAGGAGAGGTGTGTGTAGACACAGCTGAAGTTAAAGGGATGCAGCTATAAGCCAAGAACCTTTGAGGCATGGGGACCTTTGAACTTTGACCTCTAACACTCATAATAGATTTTAACCTTGATTCTCTCCTTGTGAGCTGTATGACCTTGCACAAGTGTATTAAAGAATACCAGGCTGTCTATAGTTTCCTTAGAGAGCATACACCTAGTGGCTCTCTCTCTCTTAAAACCTCCCACCAGGCCACCCCAATCTCTCAAAGGGCCTAATAGCACCACACTGGGAACACAGGCTTCTACACATGGCTTCTAGAGACATTTCCAGACCCAAGTTAGCTGGTTGTGATGGTATTTCACCTTTGTGTCAGTCAGAATTCCATGGCTGTGTCAAAATAAATGCCCAGGTTAAACATTATTGGAGATTGAAAGGCTCCTTGTGGGTGGTTTAACTCCAGGCCCGAATACAAAAGACAAGTGAGCTGAACACCACATGCATCTGTCTCTGCTCCCTGACTGAGCCCAGTGAGCTCAGCTGCTTCACGATCCTGCCATCATTCTTTCCCCGCCACGAGGGACTACATGTATATGCCCATGAGTGTGAGCCAGAACAAGCCCTCCCTTCTTTAAGTGACTTCTGTGGGATGGGAGGTAACTAATATGGCTCTTTGGTCTCCAGGGTCTTCTCCTGCTAGGTTGGCACTGTGAGGAGCCAAGCAGGTTACTGGGGAAGAGACTAAAGAGGTGGTCCCCTTCTACCCCTCACTGAAGCAGAGCCAGTTTAAACCCTGGCTATGGGTTGCCTCTCAACTCTCTACCTGCAAAGTCAGGAGCCAAAGCCTTGGCTTGTGTCCCTCTGTCCCTTCCTTTCCCACAGTGGAGACAAGCTGCACACAGCCCTCCAGGTCTTGCAGTGAGTGCCTGTGGCTATACCTGTACAGCTTCAGTTCCCTTAGAACACAGTGTGGAGGGCATCCCTACCTCCTGGCCTTCCCTGGTTCTGACTTGGTTCCTGTTACCTTCTCTTTCCTCACTGCCAGCCAGTCCATCCTCCCCATTAGCACTGATGCCCACTGAAGGCTTGTCCTGGCTATTTGCCTACGGGAAGCTGAGGGTGGTCTGATTCTCAGAGTCTAGGTAGAAGCATCCAGTGGCGGCTGCTCCAAAGGAGGATGTACTATGAATGTATGCAGAAAGCACTTCTTCCTGTGGGTGCCTCCAGACCATCCTGGTGCCTGTGGTGGGTTTGGTTTGAAGTGAAAGGGACTTGAGATGATTCATGGGATCTCAGAGGGGGGCCAGAGCAGGGGCAGCCACGCGGGATGCTGGATGGTGTGGAATGATGGATGAGGGGGCATGCTGGGGAGCTATGCCCCTGGCAAGAATGCCAAGTGAAGGGGCCCTACCCCAGCCTGTGGCATGTACACCGTGGAGCACGGTCACTGCTGGTTGGCATATATTGGCCAGAGAGGAAGTGGAGACTCCTGGGAGTTGGGAGCTGAATCAGAACTGTTGGCTAACTCCTGACACTTCGCTCTGTCTGATGCACAGAATTGGCTGCCTGGGGGACTGGACCAGGGGGTGTTGGGTGTTCACAGAATAGTCTATTGTGTACTGGTCTTGTGTTGGCAGGCATAGGCTGATTGACAGGCATTGGATGTCATTTCCTCATGATGAAGCTTGCTTCCTGGAAAGGAGGGGTGTTGGTTGCTGCAGGTGGCCACAGTTAAGGGGCAGAGAAGAAATGAGCCCCTCAGGTTTTACCTAAAGCCACAGGCCACTGCATCCCAAGGAGCTTTCTCTAGAGAATGTACAGATCATTTGCTCCTACCTCTGGAGGCTCCAGGCATTCTGTGATTGTGGTTGTGACCCTGTAGTCTCTGTTTCTGTTTTCACGTGGCCTCTCCTTTCTCTCAAGTCTCCCTCTGTTTCTTTCCTATGGATTGGGACGTATGTCATTGGAAGAAGCCCCCAGGTAACCCAGCAAGGTCTTTGGTTAATAACATCTTTAATTAGGCCTTGCACAGGTTCAGGGACTCAGAATGTGTCATGGCCTGTCAGAGGTGCTGTCCAGACTGTAGGCCAAAGGGACACAAACTTTGGGCACACTTTCATTCCTTCATATTGTGGTGAGTAGTGAGAAGCCTAGGTGCCAGGGCCTGGGTTGTGGGTAGTCTGTGTTCTGAGGTTGTGTGGAGACCGTGGGCTGGGCAGGGGCTGGAGGAGAAGCTGTGTGGGCTGCAGCCTAAGAGGGACAGTGGAAAGACTGGCTGCAGAAGGGAAGGGCGGAATGATTGGGTCTTTGAGCAGCTACCGCAGGCACACACTGAACAGCAATGCCTTATGCAAGAGTGGAAGAGGACAGTGATGTCTACCACAGCTGGCCATGTCCTGTCCACTTTTATTATTATTGTTTCTATTATTTGTTCCTGTTCTATTCCAGGAAGCTGAAAGTGAGTGGCCAAGCACAGAGAGTGAGAGCTATGGCCGTCACCAATGTCATGTCTACTGTGGGACTGACTGTACAGCAAGTCCCATTTCTGCCCTGTCCCCCAGAGGAAGAAAGGCTATGTCTTTGCTGCCATGCATATTGTCCCCTGTGTGGGAATGGCCTATAGAGACCTGTTTGGAAGGGGCAGGCCTATGGGAATCCTTGGGATGGGGACCTTTGGGAGAGTGTTTGGCTGTTGGGAAGAGTCTCTTGAGGTATGCCTGGGCCATCTCAGGAAGCAAGAAGTAGGCTCAGAAGACACGGGAATGCTGGGTCTTGATGGCCTCTTGTGAGCATGGGAGTGCTCTGGTGACAGGGCAGATTGCCATGGTAATATGCAGACAGTGAAGAGCAAGAGGTCTCACCATGAGTAAGGCTCAGTGGAGGATAAGGATGCTATGTGGGCAGAATAAGGATGCTATGTGGGCAGGGCCTCTGCCTCTGGAGGACCCAAAGAATGGAGAGGAAACTCAGGGCAGCCAGGATCCAAGGACCCACGGAGCCACCAGGGACCTGCTTTGGTGATGAACACCTGTACCCTGAAAGCCTGGTTGCTCCAACCAAGCCCTGGGCAACTAGAGTCACAGATGTAGACCTCCTTGTGCCAAGACATATTGTCTCTGTATAGTGGGAGACTGGATGTTAAAGGAACTTGTATCATGTTCATCCAGTATCCAGAGCACTGTGGTGGAAAACCAGGATTCTGTGGCCAGGCAGTGTTAAGATAACTTTGGGGGTAAGCGTAGGCACAGTAGCTCTAGGATCTTTGAGGCAAGTGGTGACCTGAAGGGGGAGCATCTGGAGGCAAGCAAGGAGCTGTGTCAGGCCTGCTTCTATGGGGTGGAAGGTGTGGTGGCCTGTCCCACCCCTGTTCCTTCCACTGCCTTGCAGCTGCTGAGCTGGACCTAACCTGGATCATCTGGCTTCATTGCAGTGATTGCAGCTGATCCCAAGCCCAGAGATACTCTGACAGTCTTGGGAGACACTGTCTCTTTGTCCCTTTGTCATGGCAACTGTAATAGGGCTCCAATCTGAGATAGATTACAAATTGGCTTCTAGACCTGCCTTTCTGTGTTATCTTGGCGCTCTTTTCTGGCACTAGGTGAGCATGGCTAGAATGCCCAGGATTCTCTCATGATTCTCTTACTCCTGGTGGCTGCAACGTGTCTGCTGCCTCTGCTGCAAGATGACGGGGGCCGAGCAAAGGTGCACTTGTTGGTTTTCTAGATGTTTCTTAACTTCAACGTTCATTGACTTCCTGCTGGGAGGTCACTGGCATCATGGCAAGAATGGAGCAGAGATGACCTCACTGGAGACTCCAGAATCTTCCAGGATTGTGTTTGCTGATGCTTGTCTCCAAGAGATGTGATCACAACTGACCCCAAGCACTTGGCCTTGGGACTCTCTCATGTTGAGTGTGACAGCTATGCTTCAGCTAGGAGAGCTCCTGGGCCTGACCCTGACTCTTCTTTCCTCTGTGTCCCAGCTAAGCGGCTCCAAGGAAAGCCAAGGCACAGAAAGGAGAGGCTGATTGCTGGTTACTGGTATAGCACCCACTCAGATCTCCAGTCTCCCAGAATTGAAGAGGGGCCTGGGAGATTATCTTGTCCAACTGCCTTTCTGCCAAGGAGACATTTTGGCACAGTGAGACTGGAGCTCAGAGAGGAGAGGGAGGCAGCTTTGTCTCCTAGGCAGGCTGTCCCCTAGCCAGGGCTGGTATGAATCCATGAACCAGCCCCTCTAGCCACTTCTTATCCATGCATCTACCTGGCAGAGTTATAGCCCCTTTCCAAGGCTGTCACAATGTCCTGTCTATCTGTGCCAGTGGCCTTTCTCTGTATAGCTGCCAGCCCAACACTGGGGTCCAGGGACAATTGTCAAGCTGCCAGTTCTTGGGAAAGACAAAGGAGGAAATTCCACAGAATGTGGGAGTCACTGGCCCAAGGGATGAGCTTGGAGGGGTGTGTGCTCTTGCCTTCTGGTATTCCAGTGGGCTAGGGATCAGCAGAATGAGGGCTAGCCCGAGCCGCTTGGCTCTACTCTGTTCTTCCCAGTCTGCTTCTGTCCCCACAGGGCCATAGAATACTTCAGATTGCAGAGGAGGGCTTGGTTGCCCAACTCCTTAAGCCATGCTTGTCTTCCTAGGGAGCTTGAGCCAGCGTGCACACATTTGAGAGGGGCTAGGGTCTGTGAGTGGTGGTCTGCAGGTGGCCAAGGTCCCAATCCTGGAGGGGAGCAAGGTGCAGCTGTGTGATCCTGGTGGCCTTTCATTTGCTCATTTTAGTTGAGACCAGAGAGCAGGATGGCCTCCCCACAAAAATCTCTAAGTGAACCGACTGCATACTTGAGAATTAAGTTAAAAGCTGAAGCTATTGATGTTTTCAAAAAATAGCATTTAGTAGGAGCCGAGAGATGCTTTGCTTAGTAACCCCCTTTCCTTTTTTCTTTTTCTTTTTTTGGTGTATTTTATTGATTTCTGCTCTGAAATAGTGCTTTCAACATTTTAAAATAGAATTCTAGGCGAAGGCGTCCCAGGCTTGGGATTTAAGTGGAAATTGACATGGCTCTTCATATATTCTCCTTAAAAACAAGGCACTTAGGAGCAATTCCCTAGGCTGGTCAGGTACGTCCTCCTCACGACTCTGTCTGCGACTCCCACAGAGGCTTTCTGTTTAAACAGAATGCTGGGAAAATGGCTGTGGCTGTCTTGAAAGCCTGTTGTGATTTATGGTCTGTTTCTCTGGTGCTGAATGTGGTGGGTAAGGGCCTGTGTCATCCAGTTGAGTGGCCACCCTGCTTACCTTCACTGAGGCCCTTCCTCCTCGGCCTCCTCCCACTGGTAGAACTTTCTCCACGCCTAAGGGGCTCTGCTTTGGTTCTCTAGAAACCTTGGCGAAGTTCTCGGACCTTGAGGGAATATATTAGATACTCTTTACCGCCACAGAATACTAACTACAGATGATATAAGGGAGGAAGATTGGTTTTTGGCTTATAGTTTGAGAGAACACAGTCTACCATGGTGAAGATCTGGCAGTGAGAGACATTCCCAGTCATGCCAGGGCAGGGCTATGTGGCTGCTTACTCACATCTCAGCAGACTAGGGAGCAGAAAACGTGGGTCAAAAGTGGGACTGGCTTATGACTCTGGAGGCTCCCCTTCATGGTTCTACAGTCCAATGAGCTAGGCCCCATCTTCTGAATCAGCAATTTTCAATCTGTGGGTTGAGACCCTTTGTGGGGGGTTGAACAACCCTTTCATAGGAGTGACTTAAGACCATCAGAAAGCACAGATATTTACATTATAATTCCTAACAGTAGCAAAACTACAGTTATGAAGTATCAATGGAAGTAATATTATGTTTTTTTATTACAGTCCCACAACACGAGGAACTGTATTAAAAAAATATCAGGAAGATTGAGAACCACTGTTTTAAAGGGTCCACAACTTCTTCAAACAGCACCACCTGTTGGTCACTAAGTATTATTCAAAGCACATGAACTCTAGAGTGTTCACATCCAACTCATCAATGGAAAAGCTGACCTAGAAAGGCGGCTGGGTCCCTTGCTGGCTCAGGTGGTGGTAGGGTACTGCCTGAATGTGTGCCCCACCCCAAAGGCTGAAATGTCAACTGTTAGATGATAATGTGAGGACACATTGGACAGATGAGGGTGGAGCTGAGATGAGAACCCTCTAACGGAGACTTCATAATGGCTCTTGTCCTCACCCTATTACTGCCTGAGGATATAGCCAGAGGGCTGGCTATGAGCCCAAAGGTGGCCCTTAGCAGACACAGAGTCGATAGACACTTAGTCTTGGACTCCCAGCCTCCAGAGCTGTGAGCAATGCATCCCTGCTGCTTGTTGTCCCCAGGCTGCCTCTTAGTGACAGTAACCTGAACAGACTTGAGGTAGCCAGATGTAGAGGGATCAGCCTGTAGGCAGAGAGTCCTCAAAGTGTGGTGAGGCTGAGGGTCCTTGGTGTGTTGGCTATTTGCATTCTACTCTCTGTTTCCGGAGATGCCTGTGGCTCTGGTCTCCAGCCTCAAAGCACCTCATAGCCAAGGCTCGGGGGCACCTCTTTCAACCCAGGCCTGTGGGTTGAGTCTCAAGACTGGATTTTAAGAGATAGCATTGGAAATCTTCTGGCAATTTGTCCCCTCTCCTCTATTCTTATACCTCCAGAGACTTCAGGACTGGTCTCCATGTGCAATGTTCAAAGGGGCCAGGAATAGACAGGTGGCCCGGGCTAAAACTGTGTCCTTACACTTTTCTGGTCTTCAGGGTACCTGTTGCTGGGCTGTTTGTGGGAGGAGAGGCTAGTGAGTACTGTAACCATCATTGACCATGAGTGTCCTCTGAGTAGATGGAGATGATTGTACTTGTGTTTCTCTGTTTAACCCATTAGGAACCCCAGGTGGCAGGTAGGTACCACCTCCCCAACCCAAGGGGCCAGCTTTCAACATGCACACGAACACCCATGTTCTTGGAGGCTTGAGGCAAGCACTCAGGGGTATTTTAGTTAGGGCTTGTATTACTGTGATAAAACACCATGACCAAAGCAACCTGGGAAAGGGTTTATTTCAACTGACAGTTCTGTATCGTGATCCATCACTGAGGGAAGTCAGGAATGGAATTTGGAGACAGGAGCTGATGCAGAGGCCACAGAGGAGTGCTGCTTCAGCCTGCTTTCTTACAGTACCTAGACTACCAGCACAGAGGTGGCACTACCTACCCACAGTGAGCTGTGCCCTCTCATGTCAATCGTCCATCAAAAAATGTACCACAGACTTGCTTGCAGGCCAATCTTGTGGGGGCATTTTCTCAGCTGAGGTTTCCTCTTCTAAAATGAGTCTAGCTTATGTGAAGTTGACGTAAACTAGCCATCACAGATGGGGAAGGGCCCTGAAGGTGAGGTGTACCAACAGGAGGGCTGTGTGGCATTGAAGAGTATTGACTGAGTGCAGAAGCGTTCTGTGCAGTGTGGGACAATACCACACACCCACGGGTACTTGGCTTGGGAGGGCCCACCAGGATACAGGCAGCTCAGGACTGGTTCTTGCTCTGAACTCTGCTTACTACTGCTCTCCGTGATCCCAGCTGTCTCTTCTGTGCCATCTGGCCTGAGATGGGAAGCCACCAGATGTCAGCGTGGCGGTCCCTATCACCACCGACAGCACCTGGCCAAGTGGCAGATGGCTACCAGGCCAGAGGCTGAGATGGTAAAACCCAGGCATTGGCCAACCCTGCCTGTCATGTGGGCAGTGTGACTGTGTCACCTCAAATTCAGGGGTAGTCCTGTGGATGGGTGAACCTCCAGTAGGTGGGAAGCTGAGTGTCCATTACTGCAGGAGCATGCCTTCCTAGAAGGTGTCTAGGACTGCCCTCTTTGGATGCTGATGCTGGTGTCTAGGTTGCTGGGGATACTTTTGAAGTCACAGGAAATAAGCTGGTGGCCCAAAGATGAGCCTGGGCCTGCTGGCCTGAGCCTGAGTTCCCTTGGCCTCTATGACATCTGCCCCCATGTGCACAGAATTCCTGTTGGAGTCAGTAGATGGATGAAAAGCTGGGGGAAGGAGGGAAGCACTCAGCCTCCTATGTGTGACACACTGCCTCACCCTCCAGCAGGCCTGGACCACACCTACTAGGCTCTAACACCCCACCCCTGTCTGCTCTTGACTCCTTCCTGGACTTTTGTTGTGGTTGCTTTCAAACCTTCAGTGTCTTCCCAGTGCCATGGAACCCAGAGCTAGCCTTCTAGATTAGGACTGGGGTCTTGCAGGCCACAGTCCCCATGGTCTGGTCCCCAGGCCTTCTGTACCTCAAGCACAGCCACTGTCCAGTTGTGCTCCTCCTTCTAGTAGGTCATTGTCCTTCAGGCTACTGGCTACTCCAGAGGCACCTCGGGGCCCTCTGGTGTTTTGCAACTGTATTCCTACAGGAGGGAGGGACATTCTACCCCTCCAGGCACACTGCCCACTATTGTTTGGCTGTGAATAAGTCCCATCAGTTTGTCCCATCAACCCAACTCCTTTCTGGACAGTAATAAGGCAAGAAACACTTGCAGTAATGTTCAGGGGTGTGGTTCCAGGGGCCACTTCAGCTCAGGGTTTTTACCTTGTCCACCTGGAGCTGAATACTGCAGGGTTCCCATCCACCAGATCCATTCACCAGGCCCCATCCACCAGACCCTGTCCATCAGACCCCATTCACCAGGCTCTCATCCATCAGACTCCACCCACCAGGCCCCATCCTTCAGGCCCTGTCCAGCAGACCCCATTCCCCAAGCCCCGTCCACTAGACCTTGTCCACCAAACTCTGTCTACCAGACTCTGTCTACTAGACCCCACCCACCAGGCCCTCATCCTCCAAACCCCTTAACTTCTCAGCTTTGTCTTGAACTGTTTGTGGTCCTCTGCTTCTGGGTATAGCTGGTTTTTACATCCTCACTTGCCCCTCTGCTACCCTCGCATGGCCCTGTCAGCCCTGTAGCTCAGGGCACCAGACCTCCTAAAAAAGAGAACAAGAAGACTGAGGGACCGAAGACGAAGCAGGCTGGGAGGAAGAAGAGAAGGGGGTGGATGCTGAGGGTTAGCAGGGTCCAGGGAGGGAAAGAGAGAACTCTGGTGGCTCAGGCCCTGCTGGTCTTCTTAGGTCTTCTTGTGGACAGGAAGTGAGGCCTGCCCTCACCGCTCCCTGCACCAGTGCTTGTTCCTTCAGCCTTCAGCGCTGCGGGACAAGAGTTATCATCCTGTTAGCTGTGACCATGGATTTGAGCTGATGTCAAGAAGAGCTTTGTCCTGCGGTGTGAATCCTGTTGGTTCCTCCTGTTCGGAATTCAGAGCTCCTGCTGCCTCATCTCCACAGGCTCTCACTAGCTGAGAGCCTGGTGAGGGTGTGGTTTCAAGGTTGGGCCCAGGCTGTAATATTTCTGGGCAATTCTTTGGGAGTTGCAAGGGAGCCTGAGTTCTTGGGACCCCTTTCTTTAGCACGAGGGGCCGGAGGCATATTAGACCCCCATGAGGGACTAAATAGGAAGTTACTGTATTTCATGAGTGACAATGTCACATGCCCTCTTGCTCACTGGCACTGTAGCCGTGTGGCCGGCCTTCCAGTGTAAGGGGACCTTGTTTTCAATTCATTCATTAGCTCAAGGCAAATTTGTGTAATTGTGAATTTTAGATGTGGAAAAGGTTCATGATGTTTCCAAAGATGTGGTGTGAGCAGAGCTCTCGAGGGTCTTGGATGCTGGCCTGCACTGCTTCAGGCCTGGAAAGCCCAGGTAACACTGTGGCTTCATCATCTTCCTTGAGATTGAAGACCTCACCTGTGACATCCGTAGGCAGCCTGGGTTGCCATCTCCTTACTCCCTGGAATCTGGGACACTTCTCCCCAACCTACCCTTGGGAACTGGTCCTTCAGAGATGTTTCTAGTCAGTGTTCTGCCATCATGGCCTACAGGACACTGTCACCAGTCTTCATAGGACAAAGGACACTTGCTTTCACAGGACAACCCTAGCAGGCACCCAAGAAGCTGAATGACTCTCCCGGTATCCCAGGCCCAAGGGATGCCTTGGTGATGAAGGGTGAGGCCAGTGTCAGGGAGGTCAAGTTCTGCTCTTCAGGCTTGGGTAGAGGGAAGGAACTAAAGGGCCAAGAATTATTATATGGATACATTTGTAAACAGTATCTGTAAGCCACTATGTTGATTCCCTTTCTGCTGCTGTGATAAAACCATGGTCAAATCAACTTATAAAGAGTTTGTTTTGGCTATAGTTCCAGAGGGATATCAGTCCATCGTGGCAGGGAGGCATAGCAACATTCAGTAGGCGTAGTGCCACGAGCAGGGAGCGTGTGTCAGGCTGGATAATCTCCAAGGCTGCTCCCTGTGACACATACTTCCTCTAGCAAGACTGCACAGCAAGACTGCAGTGTCAACCAGGAACCAAGTGTTGAGCCAAGACCTGAGCCTATGCGGCCCATTCCCACCCAAACCTCCACATTCTATTCTGTGGCTTTATGATATGGTTACTATATCCATAGTGTCTCATGGCCACATCATAATGCAAAATGCATTTAAAAGTCCCCATAGTCTACCACATTCTCAACACCAACACTGTTCATAGGCCCAACGTTCCTTTTGAGTCTTAAGGCAATTTCTTAACTGTAACCTTCTGTAAAATAAAATATCAAAGCACGTACTCCCAACATTTAATGACATAGATGATACATGATCATCCCAAAAGGGAGGAATGGGGGCATAATGAGAAAATAGTGGACCAAAGTAAGACAAGAACTGAGCAAGCACCAGATCCTATAGCTCTGTATCTGATGTCAGATAGTTTAGTTGGCTCTGCCCTTACAGCCTTGTTACCTGAAACATACTGCTCTCCCGTGGGCTGGTTCTACTTGTATGTAGCTCTCCTTGGTAGGCATCCCACAGTTCTAGCATCTCCAATATCTTGGGGTCTCCACTGCAGCCAGGCTTTGTTTTTATAGCTTCATACAATGGCCCCTCACAGCTTCTTACCCACCATAGACATTGTCTATGGGAAGAGCTGATGCAGGAGACAGGTGTTGATGGCATCCAGGACTGGATGACTCTGTTCATGGCCACAGGATACTACTACCCACACTGGATGGGCTCTGGTTTTGAGGAACTGGCTGTAGGGTGCTTAGTTACTTGGGTGGATTGCAAAAGGGAGCTGGACACCCAGATATGGTACCAAGACTCAGTCCAGAGGGTATTCAGGAAGGCTAAATGTGAAAGTCACTTGCTACCTAGAACTGTCCTCTTCATCCACGTGAAGACATGGCCCCAAGAGTCTCTTCCTAGCCTAAGGTATCACCATGTACATGAATCTTTTTTTTTTTTTTTTTTTTTTTTTTGCTACTGATCTATTCTGGAAGTCTGTCACCTTCAGCAAGACAGCCTGACTCTGAGAGGGTCCTGACTAGACTGGAGCCAAATCCTTATACTTGATGTTCCTTGGGACAGTCAGATTGGGATCACCCAGGCTGCCAGAGGCCATGGCTGGCTCCTTATCTGTCTGCGTCTCTATCTTACAGAACACACCGGGGACACACAGACTTACAGACCACTGTCCTGCCCTCTTTGATCCACAGGAAATAAGAAGTTTTCATGTGGAACTTGCAAACATAAGCTTGGAAAGTAACAGGGGAACCCTTGCTTCACTCTAAAGTGAAAACTCTGTGGGCAACAGTGTAATCAGATGCCACAGGTGTCATCAACACTGAGAAGAGATGGACAAAACCACAAGAGAAAAAGAGTAGAAAATAAAGGTTGGAACTGTAGTTCATTGGAAGGATGCTTGCCTGGCATGTATGAGGGCCTGGGTTCCATCCGCAGCAGCACATAAAACAGATACAGTGGTGCACATGGTAATCCTAGCACTCAAGAGGTAGAGGCAGGAACATCAGAAGTCTGAGGTTGTCCTTAGTTACATAGCAAGTTCTAGGCTAGCTTGGGATACATAAAACTCTGTCTTCTCTGCCTCAAAAAAACAAAAACAAAAACCAAAAACCAAAAACCAAAAACCAAAAACAACAACAAAAAACCCAAAACCCAAAAACCAAAAAACCATAAACAGCTAAGAATTAGAAAATATTTTAAGCAGTGCAGTTCTACATCAAGAGAGAAACAGAGCTTCCCCTAGTGCACATGCATGCACCTTTGACTGGGGTTGATGGGTTTAAGAACGTATAGCTGGATTCCTACCTTGCATGATGGGAGTGACTCTGATATTTGGGAACATGAGGCAATGCTGGCTCAGCTGAAGGAAGGACGAGACTCTGTCCTCACCCTGCAGAGGGGGAATCCAGAGAGACTTGCTTGGGGTTGTTGACTTCCTCATTCTGGCAATGGCTAGATGTCACATCCTGGTGCCTTGGCTTTTGGTGTTACTTGGCCATACGACAGTGTTTCACCTCCTCGGATTGCCACCAGGAGGCCACATTCTGAACCCTTGGCCAGGAACTCAGTTTCCTCCTGCTGCACAGTTGGGCAATACTCCCAGCCACTGTCCTTCTGTGGGCACTATTGTCTCACAGGGACCACCCCCCACCCCTGTACACAGGGACTGCCCCCTCCTCACCCCTGCACACAGGGACCACCTCCTCTCACCCCTGCACTTGGCCTAGAAGCATTCCTGGGTGCACATGATGGAGACACCCCACTCAGATAGTGCCATCCTGTTCCCAGACTCCTCCCTGATGTAACCTGTCATCGAGGCCACCATGCCAGTGCTTGTGGTCCCTGCCGTCTCTAGTGACTTTGTCCTCTTATCTCATTTAACCCTCTCTGTGTACAGATCCATGGCTTTTCTAAATAAACAGGAAAAAAAATCACTTCCTGGACAGCACTCCTGCTACCAACCCCATCATGAAAGATGCCGCACGGAGCTGCCCAGGAGCTTCTCAGGCTGTCCAAGCAGAGGCTCTCTGGAGAGAACTCCAGGAACACACCCAAAAAGGCCCCTCGACTTTCTGCCTCTGGCAAATTGAAGCAACAGAGAATCTCATGCTCTCTCTAAGTTCAGCTGCTTTCCATGGCAGCCTAGGTCATGTATTCCTTTTGATTAAAACACTTCATTCCCGAGGGTGAAAAAACAAAGATCCCCCGCTTCCCCAGGACCTTACCCTTCCCTCCTTCCTCAAAATGTTTAAAGAACTCTCAGAGATTTTGAGCTTGATCTGCTT
The DNA here is from genome assembly GCF_011762505.2 of Arvicanthis niloticus. NCBI lineage: Eukaryota > Metazoa > Chordata > Mammalia > Rodentia > Muridae > Arvicanthis > Arvicanthis niloticus. The sequence continues at coordinate 49,182,130 of NC_047670.1, forward strand.
GCAAATCTGCAGTCTGGGGTCTTTGTATCCCTCAGTGTGGCCTGGGATAAAGAGGTCTGGGACTTCCTTCTCTTTCTGCCAAGGAAAACATCCTTGTGGAGTTATCCTTGGACACTTCCCAGCGGGTCCCAGTGTTGAGTCTAGTATGGTTATACTCCTTCATGTGTGCTGGAGGACAACATGGCAGCAAGCATCCAGGCCAAGTGGTGCTTAGCTCATGTTGTCATGACTGCTATCTGTGTTGAACGCTTGCTGTCTCCAAACTTGGACCTGGGATGGTATGGGCTGCAGTTGGCAAGTCTTTGAGGCTGCCATACAGAGCCTAGGAAAGGGGCCAGTGTGGAGGTAAGCAGGGTCATCATTGGGCCCGTGAATCCAGCTGTGCCTGAGTCACAAGTCCACATTAACCATGCCTGAGTCACACGTCCACACTGACAGTGCCTGAGTCACACGTCCACATGCACAGCACTTAGACCCCTGTGGGCCAGGCTCTCTGTCTCTTGCAACCAAGTTAACACCAACATTCTGCTGAGAGCTGACCTTTCCACACATCTCCTGCCCCACCCACACATCTGTTACATCTGTTCTCTGAAAGCTGGGTGCAGTGCTGGCTCACCTGTAGGACTGACCAGGGTTGAGATGAGGCAGGGCTAAGCAATTAAATTCAGTAAAAATGCGTTAGTATTGTTAGCCTTTTGTTTCCTTCTGACATGGTGTGTGCATGCGCATGTGTGTGTGTGCATGCATGTGCGCGTGCGCACGAGTGTGTGTATATGGGCATGTGGGCGTGTACCTACAGGTGCTTATTCATGTGGAGACCAGAGGTTAAGCCTAGGAGTCACCTTCTATTGTTCTCCACTTTATTCTTTTTGAGGCCGAGCTCACTGATTCAACTAGATTGACTGGCCACTAAGCTTCAGAGAAATCTGCCAGGTTTTGCCTCCTCAGTACTGGAATTATAGATATGTGCTGCTGCAGCCACCGTTTTACACGGATGACAGGGATCAAGATCAGGTCCCTATGCTTACACAGCAAGTGCTTTACTGACAACCATTTCTCCAGCTCCACATTTAGGTTCTTAAGGCTGTCCTTGATGGTGACTTCTGCATTCACTCACCACTGTGGAGTGCTCCCAGCTGCCTTGCGCTCAGGTGTGCATCTTTGTGCCTCCATCTGCCCTTTCTCCTCGCTCTCATTGCCTTGGGGTTTCCTGAACTCTTCAGAGCCTAGTACTTGCCTTGTCCTGTGGGCCTGTGTCAAGTTCCAAGAGACTCTTCCCTGTGCTCCTATGTGGTGCTCAGCCTGGGGGTGTGGTGACTCTGTTCTCCTGGTCCCCACCATGATGTGTTCTCCACATAGACCTGGACCCTTCCTGTTGGCCCTGAACTGAGCACTCCCTCACCTCCAGGGTCAAGGTACAGAACATCTGTCACAAGAGATGAACAAAGGGGCAGGTACAGCCCCAACCACAACAGACCTCTCAGGACTACAGCACCTACATGTAGCCACTGGACCCTTCTCTCACTGTTAAGAGAGATCTCGGCCCCTTTGGGTTCCAGGCACTGCCTCACCCACATCAATGTGAATCCTAGAGAAATATGTCAGGCTCCCTCTAACAGAGAACTGGCTGGCTCTGTCCCCAGGTATGAGGGGGTATAGTGGATTCTCTGCTCCACAGCCAGGGCCTATGCAAGTTGTTGAATATGATTTGGTTTCGGGCTTCTTGGATGGGAAGGTTTCTTCTCAGGTTTTCTGAGAAGCTGCCTTAAATCTGCCTGCTGAAATCCAGGTAAAGGTAAGAAATGGAGAGTGGGGGATAGGTTTGGCTGAACCTTCTGGGTTTCAGGGCAGTGCAGACAAGTGGTAGGCGCCACTCTCCAGTAAACACTGGTGGCCTGTGGGCAGTGGAGGGTGCTCTGCAAACAGCTGGCTGCCCAGCCTGGGTCGAGAGAGGCTGAAATACTTGCTGTTGTCATGTCACATGGGAGAGGGTCAGGGCCACCTTGGCTGTTACCATGGAACCCCAGAGGGACCGGACGCATCATCCAAGGGATAGTCAGGGGTGACAGAGGACAGGTCACATGAGGAGGTTGCTGAGTGGACCTGTCGATGAGGCTGCCTCTGGTAGAAGTTATCCCAGGTGACGTTGTCTCTCTCATCAACGCCTACAGAGAAAGAGAAAGGGGAAAAGAAAAAGCTGAATATCTTTGCGAGACTTGCTGAGGGCAAGGGCACAGGGTGCGAGGCTGGCAGCCGCTGGTGGGTGGGTGATGTGCGTCACTGTTGCCAGGAGAGTTGATTCATTCCAGGGGAGTCCTGGGAACAGCTGCCTTCAGGGCAGGGGACTTATGTCCTCTTGGGGTGACACTGATTGGGGGCCCCTCTGGGAGCTGTTTTTTTGTCTGGAAAACGAAGAGGATTCTAAGGAGTCATGCTAATGCCTCAGGCAGTCTTTGGAACAAAGAAGCACCTCCCTACCATGACATACCTGCCACTCTGGTCCTTGGTTCTCCACCAGGAGTAGCAACATCTTCCTCCAAGGAGCTGGAGGATGTGTAGGAAGGTCCAGGAGACCACAGAGAGCCAGCCCTATTTGACCTTGAGCAGGCCAATCCATCTCTGAGCTGAACTGTCCTCCTGCAAAGATGCTGGCACAGGCTGGGAAGCGTCTGGGGAAGGGCAGGGTGGAAGAGCGGCTCCTGGGAGCATCCAGCCCTCTGGGAGCCTAAGCAGCAGGTATGGGGGTGTAATGACTACAGGTGACTCATAACCATGGAAGAAGAAGGTGTCTCTGGAGGTCTTTATAGGCCCTGGTGGATTGCTTGCCCCCATTCCTCTGTCTGGCTCAAACGTGGCTGGGAGGGCAGTTTCATCTCTGCTGCTGATTTTTCAGGGAACCACAGCCTGACCTCATTGCAGGGAACTCTAACCATCCACGTTGGCTCAAGCCAAGGCCCATCCCAGAGCCTTTGTTGGCAGCTCTTTAGGTGTAAACCAGGAGGGCAAAGATTCCAGGCTGCTGACTAGGTAGGATGGCTGCCACCCTTACAGAGGTCTTAGAGTCCCTTTCTTGGGCTCATCTACAATCAAAGATGAAGAGACTTTCTTCTGGCATGAGGCCTGTCTCTGTTGGCCTCTCCCAATCATCTTGGGCCCAGCTGGGTCTGTTTTCTAGGTATGAGCTGGGATTAGAACCATCACCCTTGAGATTGTCGGAAACATTTAGGCAAGTACCCTGCCCACAGCTACTGCCTCCCCAAGAGGGTATGAGGCAGTTCATCCTGGCCACTAGGGGGCGTTGTGTTGAGCGAGGAAGGCATCTTCATGTCATCTTCTGCCTGCTCAGCTGTTTCTCTCCCTCAGGTGGCCAATTGCTCTCATTTCTCCCTCTGTCTCCAGGACCAGCATCTCTATGACGCTATGGGCAGAAGTGATGCTCTCAGATGCAGGGAGGTTCAGCTCATCGAGATCCAACCCTACCTGCCACCCCATGCCATCTGGAAACCAGGCCTCTGAGAGGGAGCAGGGAAGATGAGAGGTATTCATTTCATGTGGTTTGGTTTCTAATTGTCTGGAGAAACTTCCTATGCGCTAACAGTAATTTATTTTCACTTAGGGCCAGTTATACTAATTCAAATCCACTTTAAGTATTAAAATAGTGATCCTGTGAATCAGATAATAAAAACTATTAAGGGAAATAGGAGAGACAAGAATGAACCACAGGGCAGCAGGAGGTGGGTCGTGTCCTGGAGGAAGTGGGGCGCTTTCTCCTCCATGTGCTCTGCTGAGGAAGCCTTCACACACATTTCCACGGGAGAGTGGCCCGGCAGCCACTCAAAGCAGAGCTCTGCTTTGAGAGGCCCGGCAGCCACTCAAAGCAGAGCTCTGCATGCCGAGCCCGGGTGGGCTTGGGTGACATGGGAGATGAGCTCTCATCTTCCTGTCACTCATTATGTGCTCCACACACCCTGAGTGGTCCTTGGCTGTGGGCCTGCTCCTCTACCAGGCAGAGGAGGTAGGGTAGGCGTGATTACTGAGGGTACCTGCAGGAGGGTGAAGGTTGGTCTCCCCACAGCCTGGATTCTGTAGATAGTTGAGTGAAGAGCCCAGTGTGGAGCAAAGAGGCTGTAAGAAGCTTCTGGACCTGGCCACACCACTGCCTTCCATACACCTGAGATTAACAAGGCATTGTTTAAGAGGAGGGGCTACAGATGATTTCCCTCGACGGCTTCTGTCACCTCTGGTCAGTCTCCTGATTTCAGAGTGCTCCTACTGGGTTTCTAGAATCTATGACCAGGATAGACACCAGATCCTGCTCTGAGCTTTGTCTGTGCCTGCCAATCCATTGGAGATTCTCTGTGACCAGTATCGGTGCACAGAGAGACGGAATGCTGTCTGGCGCACCTCAGTGGGGAACTGCTGTACAGTTTTCATTGCATACACTATACTTTATTGGCTAAAGCAAAGAGCCTGGGGTTGTGAATCTTCAATAGATAAAGGATCCAGGCCATGCAGAGCCTGGTGGGGGAGCAGAGAGAGTCTTAGTTTGGCTTTGCCATTGATGTGGTGAAACATCATGGCCAAAAGCAACCTGGGGAGGAAAGGGTTTCTTTCATTCACGGTTCTATATAACAGTTCATCATCAAAAGTAGTGAGGGACTCAAGCAGGGCAGGAACCTGGAGGCAGGAGCTGATGCAGAGGTCATGGAGGGATGCTGCTTACTGGCTTGGTTTTCATGGCTTGCTCAGCCTGCTTTCTTATAAAACGCTGTACAACCAGTCCAGGTGGCACCACCCACAATGGGCTGGGCCCTCCCCCATCTGTCATTAATTAAGAAAAATCCCTACAGCTGGATCTTATGGAAGTATTTTCTCAACTGAAGCTTCCTCCTTTCAGACAATTCTGACTCGTGACAAATGGACCTAGAATTAGCCAGTACACCCTTGAAGGCCACATCCAGGAATCCAGGGCAGAAAGGGCTGATGAGTGTTAAGTCTCTGTACATGCTCACCAGACTCATCTGCCATGAAGGACCAATGGAGCAAATGAGGGGACGCCTGAAGCATGAAAATCAGTAGGGACTCCATCGTCTCTGTAGAAGTGTCAGCATCCTTGGATCTGGGCTATGCAGCTCTTCAGCTGAGTCGTACAGCTGTAGTGTTGAAGATACCCTGGCTGGCACCTGCTCCAGGATCTCCAGGCCACCTGACAATCCAAGAGCTAAAACAAGACTACCGCCCACATAGCCTACTCTTCCCTACCCAGGGCTAGGAATTCCTTCAAATTCTGAGGCTATCCCTGAGCCTGTAGGATGCAGAGCCCCCTCCCCCAATGGACTATCCCAGACAGCTCTCTCTCTCTCTCTCTCTCTCTCTCTCTCTCTCTCTCTCTCTCTCTCTCTCCTCTCTCTCTCTCTCTCTCTCTCTCTCTCCAATGCAGACCAAGAGGATGGGGGCGGGGAGAGAAAGATTAAGAGGTTAGAATACAGGAGTCTAGTTTGGTGGGTTTCCCTTCCCAGTTTAGGGCCTTGCTGAAGTCTGAGCCAGGCCACTCTCCTGGGGAGGTTTGCTGACCTTATGCTGTCCCCTCCATCTGTGCGGTCTGCACGATGTAGGTCATCTTACTGGACCTTGATGACCTTAGTGGCTGAAATGGTTCCCCTGAGTGCTCACACCCACACTGGGCAGCCTCCTCCAGAGCTGCAGTCCTTGGTGGTTATGGGGGTGGTTGGAGCTGTGCCCCCATTTACAGCGCTGACTCATGAGCTGTTGACAGGTGAGTCATGGGGAAGGAGGGTGGCAGGGCTTCCAGGCTTGCAGCCTGTTAACTGACAGCATACCTCAGCAAAGAGGAGGCAGGCCTGACAGTTACCCACCCCATGTGCTCACTCCATGTTTCCAGACTGTATCCAGACTATCCAGACCCTATTCCTCCCCTATGAACTAGGGGAGTTCTGAGCCCTGGAGACTCTGGTCACAGTATCTTATATCACAGAGATGGATAGACTGAGGTCTAGAGAAGATCATGACAGTCCTATGATGTGGGCACTGGGGCTGCAGACCCTCTTGCTGCTGAGATTAAACACCATGACAAAAAGGAGCTTATGGGAGTTCATTTGTGCTATTGGTTCCAGAGACATAAGAGTTTATCATGGCAGAGAAGCATAGCAGTGAGCAGCAGGCATGGTGGCCAGAGCAGGGAGAAAGCGGAGAGAGTGCTTCTCAAAGAGAACACAAAGTAGAGAGAGTGAACTAGGAGTAGAGAGAGAATGGGGAACATTTATCATTCAAAACATCACAGCTGCCATTCAGGGTCATGTCAGTGTGAGAGCAGAGTCTGGGGTGATTTTGTTTACAGCTTGGGAAGGGAAAGGAAGGAAAGGTCAAGAATATGGCACCTTTGTCCTGGCAGGTCTGGAAGAGTGGCAGGTGTCTCTAAGAATGATTCTTCACCCTGTTCCTCCTCCTCCTCCTCTTCTTCCTCTTCCTTCTCCTCTTCCTCTTCCTCCTCTTCTTCGTCCTCCTCCTCCTCTTCCTCTTCTTCCTCTTCTTCCTCCTCCTTCCTAAGCTGGCTCCACATTATCATGATGGCAGAGTTCAGCAAAATGCCTTCTCCAGTTACAGTTGTGTGTAGAACCAGATGGATGAGCAGGTTTGGGATGTGGGGGTTGTGGAGGCAGATGGATGGAGAAGTGAGGGATAGATGGTGGGGAAACAGGTAGATAGGTAGATGGATGGGTAGTAGGTGAGTAGTTAGTTTGATGGGTGGCTGAGTGAGTAGGTAGCATCTGGTTGGTGGACAGGCTGATGTATTGGTGGATGTGTGGATGGGTAGATGTGTGGATGGGTGGATGTATGGATGGTTGGATGGGTAGATGTGTGAATAGGTGGATGTTTGGATGGGTAGATGTATGGATGTGTGGATGGGTAGATGTGTGGATGGGCAGATGTGTGGATGGATGGATGTGTGGATGGGTAGATGTTTGGATGGGTAAATGTGTGGATGGGTGGATGTGTGGATGTGTGGATGGGTGGATGTTTGCATGGGTAGATGTGTGGATGGGTGGATGTGTGGATGTGTGGATGGGTGGATGTTTGGATGGGTAGATGTGTGGATGGGTGGATGTGTGGATTTGTGGATGGGTGGATGGGTAAATGTGTGGATGGGAGGATGTGTGGATGTGTGGATGGGTAGATGGTGTGTGGATTAGACAGGTGGTATGTGGATGGATGGGTGAATGGGTGTGTAGCATATGGATGGTTAGGTGAATGAATGGGTAGATGTAAAGATGGATAGAAAGTGGATGGATGGGTGGCATGTGAATGGGTGAGTGGTAGAGGGTAGTTGGGGAATGGGTGGGTGAATATGAATCGGAAAGAGATGAACACAGAGAGACGCAGATGGGAAAATGAGATAGGAGTGTGTAGGTGTGCCGATGGCAGGGAGGAAGAAGGGTGGCTGGGTGCAAAGGGGAGCACAAGGATGGTTGAATGAGTGAGTGAGTGGCCAGTGATGGGGCAGATGGCATGCAGGAGGACAGATGGATGATGTGTGGATAGGAAAATAAACTGGCCTGGGCTGAGTGGATGCATGGGTGTGACCTTTCTAGTAATGCCACTCCTGGAACATTCCTCACAACAGGAGCATGGCAGAAGCCCTGAGATTAGCTTCCACCTACCACTGTGATCTCAGGCATGTTGCTTACACTTCTGACCTCCAGTTCCTTACCTACAAAGCAACGTAAGCTGGTCGCTGACCTCTCTCTCATGTCTGCTTGGGTAAAGTGCTGTCGTCTTCTGCCCCATCTGCCACCTCCCCTCCTCTTGGGCAAGGGCCACTTTCTCATCTCTGGTACACTTCTGTCACAGGGATTTCTCAGGGATGGTTTCTCAGCTGACCACGGCTGACAGACTGGCAGGTGGCCTGCTGTGGTACCTTCTGGATGGGACCTGTCTGTGCCAGCCTCCTGGCTAGGTGCCAGCTAGGTCTCAGGCTGTCATTTCAGCACTGCAAGGGGTTGTCGGTCTGTGTGACCTCCCTAGATGAGGACACAGTCACCCCCCTTTGGCCCAAGGCAGATGCCACCTGGCAGTGTGGTCAGGGGTGTGCTAACGCTGGCACTGTTGATATTGTTTTTGAGGATGAAATGTCAATATTCATCAGGTAACTCTGTAGGATGTTTCCCTAATCATCAATAGGCAGAGGAGAAGCCGAATGGCAGATGTTCATGAACAGCAAGAAAAGGGAGGGAGAGGCTGGTGTTCCTTTCACAGTGACCACAGGACAGCACCAGTGGAGAAATGACTGTGCTTTTGAGCACGTGTGAAGTGGACATTACAATGATCCTTGGTTATAAGCTCTTCTGGTTAGGATTCGCTCCTTGGCTCTACTTCCTGAAGGTTGAGTGTCCTCAAGAATGTCCCCCTGTGTGATCAGGGAGGCCATGACCTGCCTCTAAGGCAGCTTGGAGGATGGAGAGAAAGACACCTGCTGGATATGGTGATTGACGTGTGATTGTTGGTTGAAACCTATGTCCATTCCAACTAAGCAACCCTTGCCTCTTCCTGTGGTCAGAACAGATTCTGGTGGAGTATCATGACTCAGCCTTGTCTGAGGGACTCTAGTTTCTTCTTGACCTTAGAGACCCAGAGCAGTGTGGACTATCACAGTGAACCATCACAGACAGGAGACCAATGTGTCTGACTTCAGGACCCCCTGTCGGGACCATGATTTTCGGCTGGTAATCACATGTTGAGGGACTTACATCAGCAAGTTTTTCTGGTCCTTTCTGCCCTGGCTTCCATATTGAGCCCTATAGGGTGGAAGCCCTGTGCTCTGTCCCTCTTCTCCTCCAAGTACCATGTACTGGGGCCTTGGTTCATTTAGGGCTCATGGTCCTAGACCATAATTGTGGGTCAAGCTACAGAGTACAACCACAGGGTAACCCCTACTGAGGATGAGGATGTGGCTCTGTGGAAAGGAAGTATGCCTGGGGTCCAGAGCAGGGAAGGTACATTTGTGTGACACCTTGCTGGGCACAGATGTTTGGAGGACAGTGGTGATGTGGCTTTATCCAAGGACTGTCTGTGGTTGTCTCTTCCCATACTGGACCCTGTGCTCAGCCACCTGCAGAGTCCAGGCTCTGTTTAGAACACTTTGAGATCATTTCTCCTTCTTGATCTTAAGAGTCCAAGTTCTGTAAAATAGGGGTGACTGTGTGTAAAGCCACTGCTAGGGGCTATGGGCCTGGGTCTAGTCTGGTGGCTCAGATGAGATTTGGAGCACCATCCACAACTTGGCTATGAGGTGTGGAACCCCATTCAGAGGTTAGTAGGGAGTGGGAGAACCAGATGAGCTGAGGGCCTCTGGACAGTTCGGACTATGTGGGAGGCAGGACATGAGAACCTGGACAGCTGAGGGGTCCTCTGCCTGCATGTCCTAGTATACCAGCCTCTGCCCTCCATCAGATAGCTCTGTCTGGAGTTTCACAGATTTCTGTCCTGATATAGAGTCAGGGACCCCGAATAGCAGAGGAGATTTCAAAGCCCCAGGTCCCTTATTCAATGAGGCTGTGCAGCCCCAGTAGTGCCAGCCTTGCATGAAAGGACTTGAGGAACCTCAAGGACTTTAAGGAACATGGTTGGCTGGGGAAGTGGGTAGAGACTCCTAGGCCACCCTGCCAGTGGCTTCTTGGGTGACTCTGGTCTTCTCAGGCCTCTGGGTCTGCTCTGAGAGCTTCTCAGACTTGAAGAGGGAATAGCTGGGCTCAGATAAGTGTGCTTCCTGTTTTGGGCCTGGCTGACTGAATGGATTTTCCCTTTCCAAGACTGTCATTGTGCTGGGTAACCTGGCTAGCAGCCAGCCTCTGGGGGGCAGTGGTGGTCCAGCTTCCTCCCTGCAACCAGGGCTCTGCCCCAGGCCCAGCTTCTAAGGCCCAACTGTCTGCCATAGGAAGTGAGCACTAGGCAGGCTGATGGGTGGCAGGATGGTGGGGGCAGGGGCAGCTGACATTCACCAAACCCCAGCTGCACACCTCAGCTGTCCTTGGTCTTATGATCTGCTGTGTCTCTGGAGTCAGTGCCCAGCCTTGGTCCCCTTCAGAGCTGGTTGAATACCACCACCCATGTCTCCACATCCATCTTCTGCCTGGGCATGGCACATCACTCCTGGGGGATGCTGAGAAGTATGACCCTGGTAAGTTAGGCTGACAAGGAACTGCTTTTGGTCGCAAGGGGCATTAATGGTAAGACAGCAATGCTGGCAGTTAGAGAGGGCCTGGCAGGGGCTACCCTGTGGGTTGTCACTGTACTCTGTGGCTTGAGCAAAGGGCCTAGGACCATGAGCTCTAAATGAACCAAGGACCCCTCTATATCCATAGCAGAGATAGTGGATACAGAGCGGAGAGCTGCAGAACTAGAGTGACACTTTGGGAGTATCCCATACTGAACATGTCTTGAGTGCCTATAGCCCCTCAGGGTAGAGTCCCCAGTGGGACCTTTGGGGACTCAGGATGAATGGTGGAAACCAGCACACAATATTCTCCTGCTCGATGTGAAGGGCTATGGGCATCCCTGGGGTATGGGATGGCCTTTGTTGTGGATAGCTGACTTCCCTAAGAGGTAGCCATGACTGAATGAAAAACAAGTGTAAGACCTTAAGTCATGGTGAATAATTGAGGGACAGTAGGTGCCTAGTCACTGGATCGAAGAAGCCAGATGCTTAGAAAAACACCAGTCTTACTGTGACCAGAGTAGATGGTGTGAAGTAGGGTCAGCCTTAAGCCAGGGATGGTATTCACTTCCAAGGCTATCTGTGCATACATGTGATGGCCATCAATGTCATAGGGCAGATTTCATTGTCAACAGTGGGTACTGGCATCCTGTAGGTCCAGACCAGCTATGTTGCTGAGCCTTGCAAGTATGGCCCTAGCTTGGAGAGTTGCCTTCCCTAAGAGGAAGCCATGACTGGATGAAAAACAAGGGTGTAAGACCTCAAGTCATGTTGAGTCATGGGCAGGATCCTCTCTGGGCAGTGTGATTCTGCCAGGTCAGGCTGACAGGGGCCTGTAATGACAGGGCATTGTGGTGTTGGGGACCAGGGAAACAAGGCAGAGGCTGAACCTGCAGCAGAGTGGGCAGGTGAAGAGGATGAGGCAGCAGGGTCAGAGTGGCTGACAGCTTCCACGGATGTTCTTGCTGGGCTGTGGGTCTTAGGGCTAACGTCCTTGAGTCTTATATGTGGGAAATTGGGCTGAAATTAAAAAAAAAAAAAAAACCCAAGCTCTGTTCCCTGACAATGCAGGCCTCCTGGGCTTGTGTTCAGAAGCCATGGCTAAGATAGGTGTTTGGTGGTTTCAGTCACAGCTGGTGCTAAGGAAGCAAGAGACCCTTGCTTCCTAGAAAGGCCTACCTGCTTCATTCACAAGGGACAACACACTTGTCTAAAGGACTAGCTACAATGAGGGTCACTCAGAAAAGATACTTGCTGCCCTCTGCCTCCCAGAATCCACCAAGAAATCAAATCCTCAGATGCTGGAAGCGGTGCCCTCCACAATACATGGGTGTCTCAGGACCCTGATCAAAAAATAAGTCAGATAGGCAGCTGGCTGCGGCCATCCTATGTGTTGAGATGCATTGGTCTCTGCATATCTGACATGGAGAGTCGCCCCCTCTGAGCCCCTTTAGAGCTCTTGCCTGGGCGGGGCACAGGGTGTGAAGCAGAAGGATTGAAGGCCTGCGGGCTTCTCTGCACGGCACTGGCCTCTAAGCGCTGCCAGGCCACCAGGCTCTGGTTCCCATCTCAAGTCCTCCCTGAACTGGGTTGATGAGGAGTATGGATGATGTGGTCTGGGAGGACCACCTGGAGGAAGGAGATCACAAGGAAGGGAAGTCTTATAGGAGTTTCGTGCCATGGGCTGGAGACAATTTCCTGAGGAGCGTGTGAGAGAGAGTGCAGCCCCTGAGCCAAGGACATGGTGACAGTGTTTTGCAGTGAGGTCTTTGTCCTTTGGCTCTATCTCCACGTGGAAGGTGAGGCTGGGTGTGAGCTAGCATCTCTGGGGGCCATGGCATTGCTGGGGCCTCTGCCTGAGGTGTCAATAGGACATAGACATGGGATATGAAGGCTCAGACCAACATTCCTGGAGCCCGAGGAAGCTGTGGGGGGTAGGACTCAGGTCACACAGACAGAAGGGAATGTGTGGGTCCTTCACGCTCAGTCCTGGGAGGTGTGTCTGTGGGGCTTGAAGGGTATTCAGCCACAGGTGCTGAGAGTTGGGCTTGGTGTCTGGAAAACTCCAAGTGTGGCTGTGGTTTTGAAGTCACTTTGGGGCCTTCCTGCCTCTAAAATGGATTCTGCAATGGCCAGGCGTTGTCTTCTGAAATGCTGGCTAGTGGAGGCTGGGTCTCCTGCAACTCTATCCAGTTCTGCTATGTCTTTCCACGCCTCTCGAATGCATTCCCCCTCACCCCGCTGTGGGTTTTTTTTTCTTTTTAACTTTCCATTTTCTGCGTGCAGCTCCGCGTCCCGCCACTGCTCTCATCTGATTACAGCAGTCACTTCTAAGCGCAAATATACTGTAGTGGAGGCAAGAAGGAAAAGACAGAAAACGAAAGGAAGGAAGAAAAAAAAAAAAGGCATGAAAACCCACCAGGACAAAAACCTCCATTCCCAGGCGTGGGAGGCTCCCTTATCTCCTGGCCACAGTCAGCAGGGCTGCATGTGCTTAATAACCAACAGATCTTGTCCTTTGCGGAGAACATGACAGCCTTTCAGGCGGCAAAGCTTGTGAGGTAGGACGCACGGCCCACCCCTCCTCTCAGATCTCCTCCTATCGTTGAGTGGAGCTGAGCTGAGGGGCTGCTGGCAGCCAAGGCACGGTTGGTTTTTATTGCCACAGTCTGGCTGCTCTGGACATAGCAGAGGAGAGAAGGCTTTGTCTTGGGCACAGAGCAAGCATGGAAGAAAGGACTCCCAGGACCACTTTACAGAGGTGGAAACTGAGGCCCAGAGAGATTCTCTTGGGAGCATCTATAGTGGAGCATAAGGCCCGTGGAGGAGGATAAGGCTGAGCCCAAGGGCTAGGGTTTCAGATTTGTCATTATATGTCTCACCATCCAGGTCACTGGTGGCCTTAAGGGTTAGAATGGAGGGACCCAGTCTTAGGACACACAGAGGGAGGATCTGAGGGAGGAGTGGTACCCATAGCATCTATTTTTTTTAGCTTTCTCCAGCCAAGCAATAAACACCTGTGTCTCAATTCTCCTTCACTTTGGGACAGTGCTTTCAGAGTGCTCAGTCCCTCCAAGCCTGGTGGTGTCATCTGAGCTTGAGGACCAGGACTTGAGATCTTAACTGGGGATGGAGGGCCTTTTAAGAATGAACCCCAAGTCAGAAAGTTCCCAATGTGGGGTAAAGAACAGGGCAGTGTTTTGGTGCAAAGACAGAAGCATCAAAAGGAGACCTGGGGCAAGTGGCACCTAGGGTCACAGTGGGAAGGGCATGGCCACTCTTTCCCTTAGGGGTGGCTTGATTAAAAGCACTGTCCCAAGTGAAGGAGAATGGAGCCACAGGTGTTTACTGCTTGGCTGGAGAAGGCTAAGAAAAATGGATGCTAACTCTGCACAGTTTCCATTCCTCCGTCAGTTCCTCCCTCGGTGTGTCCTCAGACTGGGTCCCTCCATTCTAATCCTTAAGGCCACCAGTGACCTGGATGGTGGGACATACAATGGCATGTGTGCCCACTAGCCCAGCAATGTTTGGAAGGTCACCATCATCTACCAGCTCAGCCTGCTGATCCAGGCTCCATGAATCAAATCACGGCTCTGTTCCAGAGGCTTCTGTGGTGTCATGGTTTGAAACAGCCCCATAGGTCCATGCTTTGAATATGTAGCTGCCATTCCTGTGTCATTTTCAAGGATGTGAGCCTTTAGTAGGTACAGCCTGGCCGATGGAAGCGGGCCACAGGGGTGTGAAGGTTGACTTGGTCTCTGGTTCTTGTCAGATCTCTCTGCTTCCTGTCTACTGCCACAAGGGCAGCCATGGAATGCTCCAGTGACCATGGCTGGACTCATTCCTGCTCACCATGCTTTTCTCATCAGGGCAAATGGAGAGTCCCCTGAAGCCACGAACCAAGGCAAACCCGTCCTTCAGTCAGCCGTTTCTGCCACTTGTTCATACCAACGCCAAGCAACTGGTATGGGATGTTGATACCAGATAGACTTCTTATGCCTTCACAGCTGAATTGCAGGAGGGATACTGATGTGTTTGGGGGCCTGTGCTCAAGAGGCTCTGGGATCTGGGAGAGCTTAGGAGCCATAGTGTCGAGTGATAATCGTGGAAATGTAGACAGAAAAGCTTTCTTGTGGGGTTTCGGGGGGAGCCAGAACTACTGCACCCATTTACCCCTAAAGACCATCGAGGAGCCAACTCCAATGTAATTACTAGAGTCTCTTTATGACAAGCTGGAGCTTGGGCCACGCTGTTGTCTCTGACCAGCAGAGTGGGAGGGTAAAGCCCCAAGCTCTCAGAGAGACAAGGTTTTGTAGGAAACGCTAAGCAAGCGAGGGGGTTTCTAGCTTGGCACACATTTGATGGGGGCGACCAGTACAGACTTTTGTTGTCCTTCAACATAATTGGCTGGTGTTGGGACCTAAACCATACACTTTACTTTTGCTTTCCTCCTGATTGGTAGTTGGTAGGAAGTGGAGTGCCAAGGGTGGGTTTGTAACTTGGAAACTAGTTCCATGCACTTGCTTATTGAGGAATAATCTGGAAACTGGTGCTAGATGCTGGTTTATTGGGGAATAACCTGGAAACTGGTGCTAGGTTCTGACTTATTGGGGAATAATCTGGAAACTGGTGCTGGATGCCAGCTGGCTATTTAACTCTAGTTCAACCTTAGGTCAGGTTCTCTAAGATGGAGTCTGAACCCAAGATCTGGTCTCTCAGAACTATACTGGGATGGACTATAGCTTATTCATGCTACATTCTGGTAAAGATTCCAGCTATATTGTACCTGTGAAATTTGAGTGAAGTTGACTTCAAAAGGAATGGACTAATTTGTCTGGCAGAGGAAATTTCAGGATAACATAACATTCATGCCATGACATGGTTAATGCTGGTATCTTTTAGCCAGACTTAGAAGGAGACTAGAGGGAAAAATGAAGCAGAGATTCAGTCTCAGGAGCCAGGACCTGGCTTTAGTGGCCTGGGTCGGAGAGAACAGATGTGGACCATCTGAACTTGTGAGCTGCCTTTGACTATGGCAATTCTGGTCTCTCTGAGCCTCAGGTCTTTAACAGGTAGAGAGGTCATGGCCCATGCTCTCTCAGAGCTGAAGAGCTAGAGCAGAGGCCTCTGTCACTATGGTAGGTGTTCTCACAAAGACAACCCTACAGTCCCCTGATCTTAAGGGTGAGATATGGACACTGCACAGTCTCATGGCTGCTCAGGGTGGGTTTCCCACACACGGAGTATCACGTGATGTGATCCATGTCACTGTCTGTGTGTGAAGAAATTCTCATCTTCACACTGCTGACGTCTTCACCAGCATAGGTGGCAAGTTGTGTGTCCTGCTCTGTCTGAGAAAGTGAGGCATGGACTTGAGATGACTTTAGAATGTCTGCAAGTGGCGGATGTCTTAGTGTTGTGGTAAATCTCTGACCCAAACAAGTCCGGTCAAGAAAAACACAACTCAATATTTATGATTATAAACTGCAAGCCTAGATTGGGCAGATTTACCATTGCACTACTCTATTCCCCAGCTATGAGATCCCTTACAATTTGCGATTTTTCTAGGCCATGCTCTTCTCCTTTGTTGTCTTTCCACCCCCCGGCTTCTCCAGCTCCTCTGTCACCTCCGTAGCCTCTCTCCCGTCAACTTCCTTTTCCGACTCCTCCTCTTCCGACTCCTCTCCTAAGCCTTTTTCTCCACCTCCCCTTCTACTGCCCAATCACTGGCTCCAGCCTTTATTTACAAATACAATTGGACAGAAGGTTCACAAGATTCACTCCTCCTCGGCAGCCCCTCCCAGGAGTGGAACTACCATCAAAACAAGAGGCTGGGGCTACCCACAACATCTTAGTCTAGGACAAAGTTGATCTTAGGATCAACTAAGGACTGGTGGCCAAAGGGACCCTGTCCCCTGGTCCCCTCTTCATCCCACTGCTAACAGGCTTCCTTGCCTGTGGAAGATGCCAACAAGAGCTCTCTGATTCCCCCAGGGTCATTGGATCCAAGTGTTCTGGAATTTTCTGGAAGTGGCTTTCTTGAGTCCTGAACATTGGTCTTGTCCCTTCATGGGCCTCACCCTCATGAATACCATTCTTGGTGGGTATTGTCTGCTCTGCCTTGAGGATAAGATTACAGGTTTCAGAGTGACTGAGTGCCTTGCCCAAACTTCCTGCTAACCTCCTGGGTG
The DNA here is from genome assembly GCF_011762505.2 of Arvicanthis niloticus. NCBI lineage: Eukaryota > Metazoa > Chordata > Mammalia > Rodentia > Muridae > Arvicanthis > Arvicanthis niloticus. The sequence continues at coordinate 49,198,552 of NC_047670.1, forward strand.
CTTTATACTTTCTGCTCTGATGTAGGTACCATGGCATCTTGTACACCTCCCACTGGACCACTTTCAAACATGATTGATTCATAAGTACCACTCAATATAATGATTTTAACAGCCACGAGGGACCTTCCCAACATAGGCTAAAGTGGAAAAAAATTCCTGGTGTGCCTTATTCGTTACCATGCTGGCCAAAGCTGCCTGTGGCCTGTCTTGACTCCCTGTGCCAAGACACTGCATTTTGTCCCATTGCTCGGCATCCAGGAACAAATCCCAGGCTTCAGTGTGTTTGTGCCTGCCCATCTCTGTATGCATCCATACGATGGGCCATAAAAAGCCTCAGTGTGGCTTGTAAGTACCCAGAGAGAGCATGGGATCCAAAGTCCCCACCCTGAGGGCTCACAGCTTTTCAGGAAGTTAGTGCCTCAGACTCAAGTAAACCGCAAACACTGGCATCAAGTTCTACTGTCCATGGGATCCCATTCAGCCTTTCCTCTCTGTTCAGCTAGTGTGGTCCAATCTGAGTGACTATGGCATGCCCATTATCAGGTGTGCCCTGATGGCATCCTTTGCTGCCATCTTCGGAGCTAGAGGCTGCGCCTTAGGTCTCCTGCATGGATGGATGTCGGGTTCTCCCAGCATAAGATCCTTGGGTCTGATGTTCTCTCTCATGGGTTGTCATAGACAATGGTGCTTGAGATCTCTATGCCCACGCCCACTGAAGCTTGCCTGTTGGTACAAGCATTCTGTTCATCACCAAGAGAGTTTGCTGTGAGAAACTGAGAGCTGCATGTCACCCTCCCTCAGCCTCCCTTTGGAGCTGCCCGGTGCCCCAGTCACAAAGGATCTTCAGTGTGAGCAAACGCGTGACAACACACGGAGCCGTCTAGCTCCGTTTCTCTCTAAAACAAATTGGACCCCATCGGACGTGCTGATCTGCCCTACACCGAGCTCACTTAAAGTTATAAATTATGGGCATTTTCCACATCACTGCACAGGGAGCTGCTCATTTTTTATCCATAAACACTTTGCTGAGTATCCCTGAAAGATGTGGCCTCTTAAAAATGTACAACCACTCCTCCTGTCCCGCTGTCCCTGAGGAAGAATGACACCTCTTAGTATCACCCGTGGCCTCCCATTTGTCTGATCCTAGCATATATTACTTTGCTGAGTTGTTTTCAAAATGAGATCTGTACTGAATGGAGTGGTCCCTCTGAACAGGCCCACAGCAGCCCCTCAGTCTTCTTCTGCCTCTCTCTCTCTTCTCTGCAGACTGTGTGGAGGGATAGATCTGTCCTTACAGGGAGGATCTGGTCATTGCTTGTGCTTCAGTTGGCAGCCAGAGTTATAGCCTCCATGAAAGGCACCATGGGGGCTGATGTTTGGGGTGATATTAGAAGGCTTTTAGCCCCAGAAGAGAGGTGGAGTCCAGTAACTGAATGAGAAGCTGGAGTTTAATATTGGCCACTGAAAGTGGCCTCCCCCATCTCTCAAGCTGGTCTCTCAGGCTTGCCTAAGCTGGAGTGGTGGTTTGAATGAAAATGGCCCCCATAGACTCATAGGGAGTGGCATTATTATAGCGTGGCCTTGTAGAAGGAAGTTTGTCACTGGGGGTGAGCTTTGAGGTTTCAGAAGCTCAAGCCAGATCCAGTCTCTCTCTCTCTTCTTGCCTGCTGGTCTGGATGTGGAACTCTCAGCTACCTCTCAGGCACTATGTCTGCCTGTGTACTGCCATACTTCCCTCATGACAGAAATGGCCTAAACTTCTGAACTGTAGGCCAGCCCAAATTAAATGCTTTCCTTTATAAGAGTTGCTGTGGTCACAGTGTCTCTTCACGGCAATAGAAACCTTAAGACAGCTGGCTGGGACAACATTATCATTTGAAGATGTGTCAGGCTCTGAAAAGCCCATAAGCGGGCTGCAGCACAGAGAAGGAAAGAGCTCTGCCCAAGGTCACACAGCATGTTTCTGGTAGAGTCAAGCTTTATGTCTGACGATGCTTCCTGTCATGTTTTTTTCCCCCCTCTGGTCGCCTGAGCTTGGGAAAACATGACACCTTGTATCAGGCTTCTTAATCTACAGGCTCTCCTCGTTTGAGCCAAGAGGGACATACCTCCACTATAGAAAGCAGATCCAGTGAAGATGTCACAACTTGACCCCTGACCCACCTTTTCAGTCTCAGTTACTCCTGATGTCTATATTCCCTAGAATGCAGTGCTTATCATGACCCTAGAGGCACTGGGATCCCCTGAGCTGTTGAAGGGCATCCTCTTCCTGAATCCTAGCCTGAAAACTTTTATGTACCCTACAAAGCCCTGCTGAGTCAATGTCTCCTATCCAGTCCCTCTGACCCTCTTCTGCCTTGGCATGGCTACTGATAGTCCCTAAGACAGAGACTCTGACTTGGCTGCAGCCTGTGCTCCTTAAGTAGCTGCATGGTCATAGGTTGGATCAGTTTCCTTGAGCCTCAGTTTCCCTCATCTGTGAAATGGGAGCAAAAGCAATAATGTCATATGGAGTGACATGACTATGGAATGGGCTCATCATGCTTGGGGAATGCTTGCGCAATGAAGATCGTTGATAGTAGCAGTAATAACTGTGATGACTGTTACAGTGTTACCCTAGAGCAGGGCACCCAGGGACAGCGGTGATGCCTTCCTTCCCATTGTGACTTGGGGATTCTCCTACTCTCTACATCAGCAGCCTACGGGACCAGTAAGCAATGGCTGACAGGAGCAACAGCTGAGAACTCTAGGTGTCTCAGAATTGTCTGCAGGGAACAGGCTTTCCCCATGCAGCTGGGGAGCCCACTGGAGGTTCAAGCATTCTGGGGTAAACAAAGTAGCCTGTAGGCCCCCTGGCCTGTCAGCTGGCAAGCTGAGGAGCCTCTGGGAGCCCCATGGGACTCGCTTGTCTTCCACACCTGCAGCTCGCTCGCTGGTGTGTACAAACACCCCCATTACGCCTGATTACAAGCCATTAGAGTAATTAGGGTGGCCCTCCACCCCCCGGGGCTGGGAGCCAGCTGTGCTGGGGTCTGGGGCAGAATAGCAAGCAGCTTCCTCACAGACAGGCTTGGGGCAAGCTGGCGCTAGGGGGCTTAGGAGGCAGGTTCCCTTGGGCTCAGGTATCCTGTGTTCAGGGTCCTGGTACACCCCTGTGGTGGGCATGGGCTCACATGGTGGGCAGCTCTTTCTCCTGCTGTCCCTGGAAGGCTGTCTTTGTGTTTGCTTTCTTGCCCTGTACCCTGCACTTGAAGGCTGCCTGGGGTCAGGATTCCTTTGCTGGGAGCTCCATGGCCAGCCTCTGCCCACTAGATGCCAGTAGTACCCTCTGTCCATGTTATACCAACCAGAACACTTCTAGACATTACCAAGTGTCCCCTGGGGCGGCCTCCACCCCTCTGAGAGCCTGCTGGGATCTCAGATCCTGATTTGTCACTCTGCCAGAGAGCTATCACATTCTTCTGCTTTATCTGGTCTGTCAGTGCGGTAGCTCTTCCCTCCCTCCTCCCTGCCCTCCCTCTTCCCGCTCATCCCCCTCCTCCCTCTCTTCCCCACCTCCTCTTTTATCCATCCATAGAAGCCTTTCAAGCCCGAGTGCTTATTCACCTCTGGCCTGTCACCCCCAGGGATGCCCAAGTCAGACAGACCTCACGTTGTCACTGCTCTGACCCTCCACGCAGAGCTGGCAGCCCCATCCTGCTGGACTTAAAAAAGCCATTTGAGGTACATACTTGCCCAGGGGAAAAGAAAAGAGGCTGCCACTGTTTGTTCTGGGACTCGGGAGTGCGGGGGTGCCTCAGAGCTCGGCCAGGGATGTCCTCACTACGGCCTTGTTCGTTTTTTTTGTAACCTGCTCACAGCCTGGCCCAGACTCACTGCCCGTGTCTTTAATTGGCTCATTTCACCAGTTTTATGGCAATAACTTTTGCAATTCCTAGTTGCCTGAAGTTGGGCTGCTTTTATAGGGCTGGGGTACCATGGTTGCTGTGGTGGGGAGATAGCTAGGGTGCAGAGGCTCCAGCTTGTTCATGTGGAGACGGGAACTTGGTCAGAACTGGTAAAACGCCGGTGGCATGTCTGCTTGGCTCTTTATTGCTCAGTCCCCTGCATTATGTGACATGGTGTGACACTGCTGTAAGGAGTGGTGACTGGTCCCAAAGCTGCTCCATCCTTTGCATTCTCCTGGGTGAGGGAATCCACAGGATTTGGGACCTTCACGGATAAAGTACGGAAACCCCAGTATACTGGATCGTTGGCCTCGTTGTCCTCCCTCCCTTGGGTCAGAGTTGGCTCTGTAACTGTTTGTGACCAACTATGGTCACAAACAATTTTCTAACTAACAAACAATTTTCTTCCCACCCAAAGCCTGAAGTCCTGTGTGCACCTCTGGAATATTCCACATGTAAACAATCCCATTATGCTGATTTCTAGCTGCCAGCGTGATGTCCTGGTGCCAAGAGGCCCGGATTGGCTAAAGGAAAGATGTGAGCATGTCCAAAGCACAGAACTGATGCCCCAGGAGGGTTGTGCAGGTCCTGTTTCAGAACCTACCACCTTGGGAGAAGCCCAGTCTAGGTTGTTGGTAAATATCACCACTATGCAGATGGACCAGGGTATCCTAGCCAAGGAAGGCCATTCTGAGTCGGTCCCCAGCCAACTTTGAGCAGAAGAGCTGTCCTTTCCTCCCTCATAGCAGGCATGTGACATACAAGCAAATCTTGGGGAGACCATAGCGGGGCATGGACCCCTCACTTCTGAGATCATTGTTCAACTAGATGGCTTGAAGCAGTTGTATATTTTTAATCATAGATTTATTTTATTATTTTAAATGATGTGCATGAGTGTGTGTCTCTGTGTGGGTAAATGCATATGAGCGGTAGGGCCGGAGGAGGCCAGAGGTGTTGGATCCTCCTGGCGTGGGAGTTACAGGAGGTTGTGGGCCATCCAACATGGGTGCTGGGGATAGACCTTGGGTCCTCTGTAAGAGCAATGCATGTTCTTAACTGCTGAGCCATCTTTCTAGTCCCAACATTGTTTTGATAAGATTATCCTAAGAAATTCTTTATTTAGGTTGGTTTGTCACACAGTAATAGGTAGTGATACAGAGCAGTTTCTATGTTGTCCCTTCAGCTGAGAGAGACATTATATGAATTGATGAGTTTGTATATTGAGCCTTTTCTGGACTGATGCTTTATGTCCTTTGACCTATGCTCATGCACACAGATACACACACACACACACACACACACACACACACACACACAGAACCACACAGATGCAAATACACACAGACACACAGGGATACACAGATACACATACACACATACACACAGACACATAAGCACACAGATACACACAAGCACAAATACATACAGAGGCACATAGAGACACATAGCCACACACAGATACATACACATACACTAACATACACACAGACACACATAGACAGACATGCAAGATAGACACAGACACATACATACAGCTACATATACAGACACACAGAGACATACACACACAAAACACATAGACACACAGAAACACAGATACATAGACACAGACAGACAGGCAGACAGACAGACAGACAGACACACACACACACACACACACACACACACACACAGGGGCATGTACATTTCTGCCACCTCTGGCTCTCAGATTAATAAAATAAGATAAGTCTATAAAAATTTAAAAACTTAAACTGACTTTGAAGTTTGCAGCCTGATTTAGCACAGCAAGGGACTTGTCACCCAGCAGGGCTGAGCCAGATCTCAGGGGCTTTCCTTCTGTATGAGCAAGGTATATACTTATCTTTGTAGAAGCTGCCATGGTTTTGTGTTTTTCTGTACAGCAAGAGCCATATGCTTTGTGAGCCCAGAGAGAGGAAGAGAGGGCAAAGGTGGACATGAAGGCCACTCAATACAACCTAGGTGGAGCCGAAAGTGACAGGAGAAACTACCAAATGCCTTGGGAGACATAGAACTTATGCTAAGCCAAGAGTCCCCCACGGACCATGCACGCTGTCATCAGCCCCACTCATAGCTTTAGCTGGTGATGAGTCTGTCACATGAGATCGTGACAGTAGTCACTTCTGCTTAACAGGTAACCTCACTCAGGGCAATGTCTGCTCCTACACCATCCACTCAGTGTGGCGGGAACCTTGGCTTCACTTCTAGCCTGTGCCAAAATCCGGGGAACAGGATTGCGGAGACAGACCTAGTGACACCCATCACTGCATGCTGCTGAACACCATATTTGCTCCTTTGCTGTCCGGGATCGGCAGCGGCTCTGGTCTTTCATCTCTCATGCAGTTCATCTCAGAGAACTCCCAAGAAACATCAGAGCAGAGGCCATCCAGTCCGTTTTGCAGACAAGGACATGGAGGTGACTTCTGGCTTCCTTCTGGTTGGTGTCGCTAGTGCCCAGGTGCACACAGGATTGGATACCACGTCTCATCTTAAAACACTGCCTCCAATTTCCACCCTTGGCTCTGCACGTTAGATCCTGAGCTGTAAACCTCTCAGCTTCCTGTAACCAGTAGTACTGGGAGCATTGTGGTCTGTGAACCTTCTTGGCCTTTGAGCTCGTGGTGGGGGTGTCTGCAGAATACTTACTCTCTGGCTGAGGGATCTCAGGGAGCTGAGTGTGAGGAGGGCTGCCCAGCAAGTGGGCTCTGTTATCCCAAGGGAGTTTCTGATTTTCCCTTCTCTACTCCCATTTAAGACCTTCTGGGGCTTCTGGGGCTTGGGAAAGAGAAGAGAAAGCTACAGGTACTTGGCTTTCACAAGCTCCTTCAAGGCATCTCCTTACTGCTCTTTTTTTGTTTACTGGAAGGAAGGCAGGGCTCTGTTATTAAAACTGTTCATCAAAAGAGAATGCAAAGGCAAAAGGAGCAGTTGGGACCAGGACACAGGACGGAGCACCACAGGCTGTGTAAAGATGTCTCCTCCAGGCCAAGTAAGGATAGGATGGGAGGGCTTCTTTCCACATCCTCTGGCTTGCTGATGTCCCGAATAACCATGATAATGAACAGTCATGCAATTTACCCCAACCTGGCCTCCAAGGTTTGCCTGATAATCCCATTACCTCTGTGGCAGGGAGTAATGTTCTCACTCAGCAGATGAGGCATGGGAAATTCAGAGAGGCCAGCGGGGTCATCTCTAGTCATGTAGCAATCAGGAGGCACAGTTGTACATTGTATGGAGACTGTCAGTGATGTCACTCCATGTTAGCAACCAGGTCTCGTCCACATCTGTGTACCTGAGCCTGGGTCTTTGAAGTCTGACCTCATCATGATCCTATGAGGCAAGTGATATATATCATGATTTCCATTCTGCAGATGAAGAAACTGAGGCCTGAGACTACACAGTTAATGAAAAACCTGTTTGGAAGAGTTCCCATGCATCGAGAGACCTTCTATACCATGTGTCCAGCAATGCTGACCATGGGTTCTGTTTCAGTGACCTTGTCAAGCTTTCTCATGTGACACTCAGTGTCACACTTGCCCCTGTCCTACACAAATGGACTCAGCCCTCAAGGATTTACTAGTTTTAGTGCCATGAAGAGTTTGGTGAGTGTCCCCAGCATCCAGTCTGGTAGAGCTCAGACCCCACCATGTCTAAGAAGACCCTGACAAGCTCCATGGGCTGTGATGCCCCTATCACAAAACACTTTTGGTTGGAACCTTGGGGCTCATGTGTTGTGATTCATTGGTTCCCAGGAGGTGGTAGTGAACACTTTAGCAGATGGGGCCTGACTAGAACAGGTCTACATTCCTGGGCAGCTTTTGAAATGTATTTGTTTTGTTCTGCTGTTCTTTTTGAGACAGGTTTTCTCTGTGTAGCTTTGGAACTCTCTCTGTAGACCAGGCTGGCCTTGAACTCACAGAGATTTGCCTACCTCTACCTCCTGAGTGCTAGGATTGAAGATGTCTTTCTGTTTATTCTCTGCTTCCTCTTCAATACCAGTCAACACCAGGTGAGTAGCCTCTGTCACCAACTCCTTCTGCCATGATGCTTTGCCTTATCTCAGACTGAAGGCAACAACAGACTCACCAACCTTGGACTGAGACATAGGAAACTGCAAGCCATGATAAACCTCCCTTCCTTCAGGTTGTATCACTTAGTTATTAGTCACAGCAACAAGTCTTACTAAAACAGGTACCTAAACCACCCTGTAGAAGGAGGTCCATGAAGCTGTCCAGAGGTGATTTCTGCCAGAGAGGGCTTGGGGATCATTCAAGTGGTGACCAAGGAAGGCAGTGGCATCAAATTCCAAGCAACCTGGGGCCAAACACATAAAAACAAAGCATGAGCATCAAAACTAATGACACCAATGATAGTCAGTGACACCATCAGCAATATCAATGACATAGTCACCGACATCATCACAGCATATCAGTGATGTCATCAGCAATATCAGTGATCCTATCATCAAAAACATGCACATCACGGCACTATCAGCACCAATGACATCATCATCACCAGCATCAATGACACTATCATTGTCAATGGCATCACTGCAGCTTCATCAATGACAGTCATTGACAATGATGTCATCCATAACACCAATGACATCATCGCCATTAGCGGCACTACCATTGTCAATAACATCATCACTTCCATCACTGACACCATCATCACCATTATCAATATTGTCATCTGCAACACCAGTGACACCATCAACAGCAACATCATGGTAAATGGCATCATCTTCAACAATGTCAGTGTCAATGACTCGAGATCATCAACAACATGTTGACATCAGTGGCATCAGGACCAGCTATGACATGGTTTCACTGGTGGCAAGCTCTAAGCCAACTGCTGTTTGCTTGTCCAGGGTCTTCTAGGCATAGATACTGCCTGGATTGCTCTACCTTGTTGGCCCGGGCTTGTGAGTTAGCACTGTGCAATCATTATTCCTGACACACAAGTTAGGACTCTAGAGTTCCATGAGGTCAGATTTCCTTGCCTGATTCACAGGGAGGGTCAGGGATTCAGTCCAAGCAGTGGGCTTTGATGCCTTCAAATTTTACACACGATCAGGGTTTCCAACACATCCCACCTCTGTGTACACAGCCAGGGTAATGGATGAACACTGGGGAGTCAACCAGCTGACAATAACCCCATCTTTCCCACCCCAGGCCTCACCAAGATGTATGCCCACTTATTTTCCAGTAGACAGGGTTTCCCGGGAAGAGAACACAATGCCTCATTCCCTGTATCAGCCCCACATCTGCTGGATGTAGGGTCAGAGACCAGGCAGGCTGTTCTTACAGAGTCAATCTGCTTCCCACTCTTGTTTGCTCTGAAGTAAAGCAGAGCTGCCCCCAGCTTCCATGCCCTGCCTTAGAGACAGCCTCTGCCCATGATGGGGAGGTGTCCTGCTGACACAGTTGCATAACAAACTCTAGCAGGTGCTCTGAAGGTTTGTTGTGCTGCTGAAAACAGGATCTCCTCCCCCCCCCCCCCCCCCCCCCCCCCCGCCCCGGAGACTGCAGAGTAGGACTTCTTAGCTCATGAGGAGAGGTGCAGAGTTTCTTAGCACATGAGGAGCTATCGATTTTATTGATCATTTACAAAGAGCCAGCTTTTTGTTTCCAATCGATTTCCATTGCTTTCTGTTTTCAACATCATTGATTTCAGCATTTGTTTTCCCCTCTTCTGCACATGATGGGTGTTTGACTCCTCTTCTTTTAGGATCTTGAGGTAGGAAACTTGATTATTGATTTGAGATGCTTCCGCTTGTCTAAGGCAGGCATTTAATGCTGTAAGAGTCCCTCCGAGCATCGTTTTTACTGTCCCACACGTTTTGATGTGCCGTCTCTTCAGTTTTTATTTGGTTCAGTGTCGTTTTAAAAATCTCCCGAGACTCCCTTTTTGACTGATGGGTTAAGTAGTTTCCAAGTGTTTGGAGGCTTTTCTGTTGGCTTTTAGTTATCAACCTCCAGCTGGAGTTGACTGGGCAGAGAATGCTCTGATGATCTCTCATTCGATGAGGGTTCTATTCTGACCCAGGACATGTTTTGTCTGGTATTTTTTTCTCCCAATGGTTCTTACAAGAAGCGTGGGCTTTGCTGTCATAGCATGGAGGACCGCCGTGAATATCATTAGACTCTCCTGGACTTTGGTGTTTTGTGATTGTGTTTCGACTTATTTTACTGTTGACAGACTAATGTTGAAGCACCTGCTTATAATTGTGGATCACAGCGTTTTGTTTTCACTTCTGGGTTTTCAGTGTCTTGTGTCTGTGCTGTTTGGCATCTGTACATTTAGAATGTTTTACCTTTTGGGAGGACTGGCATTTTATCATCGGAGTCTCAATCCCTCTCTCTGTCATCCTTTGTCAGAGGTTAATGGGAACAACTGTACTTTCTGTGGATTGACGTTTCATATTTTAAAATCCTTTTATTTTCAACGTACCTACACCATCACATCCGAAGTGATTTTCCTGTATCAGCTCTTGGTTGGTCCCTGTTGCGCTATCCATTCTGCCATTTTGTATTTCACCTGGTGTTTTGGGGAAATAAAAATAATAAATAAAAAGCCCATTAAATATCAATTTCAGATTTGAGGCCAAGTTTCACAGTATATATATAGCCCAGGTTGGCTACAAGCTCATGAAGCCCCTGCCTCACTTCCTGAGTGCTGTAATTGCAGGTATGTGCCACTAGGCTGGGCTGATGTAACTCTTAGGTCAGGACTGCCATGTTGGCTTAGTGTTCTCTTCATCCTCTGTGTTCCCTTCTCTCTTACTCCGGTCTTCCTGTGGGACCACTGAACTTGCCATGCAGAGATCTCCTCTTTTGGTCTGTCTAGGTGATTTTGGCTATGACTGTATTTTAGTACTCACACTGGGTATTATACATACGTAGCTTTCCGAGGTCTGTCGATGCCACTGTTATTGGCCTGAGTTGCTATAAGCAAGCTCCTTTTCTGTTAGTTCCTCTTGCTATAATAGAGGAAATATTTCTGTGCACTGATCTACCACCTCAACATGACTCTGGGAGCTACACATAGGGAACTCAAGAAGGAAAACCTGTTGATCCATCTGCCATCTCCTTCTTTATCTCCTTCCTTCCACCCTTCCTTCCTGATGTCTAGCTGTTGCTTCCCCTACTGAATATTCCAGGATTAAACATTGTTTTAATGACAATATATTTGCGTGTGTGTGTATGTGTGTGTACATGCATGCATGCATGTGTATGTGCATGTGTGTGCGCATGTGGGTACATGCCATGGCATATGCATGGATGTCAGAGAACAACTGGAGGAATGGGTTCTCACCTTACACCAAGTGGGTCTCAGGGATTGTTCTCAAATTATCAGGTTTAGTCACAGGTGTCCTCACCACTAAGACATCTCCCGGCCCCTCTCTTTCCTTTCTGGTTAGAGGTTCTGTTAGTCATTCCTTGAGGGTAGGGTCGCTGGTGACAAATTCTCTTTGTTTTCCTTCTCCTGAGAATGTCTTCATTGCCTTTCTTTCCTTCAGGATATATGATGCTGGGTGAGATATTTTTTTTCTTGAAAAATATTATCCCTTCTTCCTAACAGTATCTGAGATTTGTGATGAGAGAGCCCCCTGCCACCCTGCTTGTTTCTCTGTGGGTAAGTTTCTGCTCTTACCTGACCCCTCTTCCTTCACGTTTTATTTCCAGGAGCTTGGTTGTGATATGCATTTGTGTGCAGCTCTTTGGATGCCCCCTGCATGGGGCTTACATACTGTCTCAAGTCTGTATGTTTATGAATGTATGCATTGCCAAATTTAAGATGTTTTCAGCCACTATTTCTTCAACCACATTCTGGTAACTCCTCCCCCTCTCCATGTGTCCCTCTCTCCCTCCACCCTTGAATCCTTCCCTCCTTCCCTTCTTCTCGCCTCCCTCCATCTTGACCTCCTTCAAGGACTCTGAGGATGGTGCACTTGGCCTAAGACTAGTTTCTGATGCTCTGCTCATTTCAGCCTAGCGACCCTCACTGTTACTCAGGTAGGGTGAACCCCACTGTTGTATCCTTAACTTCAGAGCATCCTCTCTTGTCTCTTCACCCTGCTGTGCAGCCATGCACTGAGCTTTGAATTTCTGGCTGCTGTAGTTTTGTTACGGGGGGGGGGTGGGGTGGGGGGGAGGAACCTAAATAAACCTAGCTTCACTTCCTCTTAAGTGACTTACAGAGCTCTAAGATGAGAAGTCTCACCTGGGCAGTACAGTATGAAGCTTCCACTAGTTTGTCCCTGGGAGTTGTGGTAACAGTTGCCTAGGTGACTCTGCATGGGCCTGGGCTACCATTGCTGAAAACGCTGAGTTTTATTTGGCCTGCAGCTAACAGGCGAGGATGCTCAATATCTGTCTTTGTAGTCTGTCTGTCCTCTTCGCTGGTTAAGCTTTGGATCAGATCCTACCTGGCTCTGTGTTGACCACCGAGAGACGCTTTGTTGGGAGCTATGATGCAGGCTAAATTTGGTCTGGACATAGCTAATCTCTTTGATCCCTCTTCAAGGTTAAAGACACACATTATCCACCATGACCAGAAACTTTAGATGTTGAAAGGAGTGAGGAGAGTTCTAGAAGGCTCTGCTTTCCTCAGAAAAGGAACGTGCTTCTGTTCATTAGTCCATATCCCCTCCCTCACTATTGGTGTCCTCTGTGCCTGTTACCACTGTAGATGGGGCAGACTGACTGATGACCAATGCTCTCTTCCTTACCCTCTCTCACCTCCCCACTCCCTCCAACAAGTCCCCCTCCTGCTTTCATGTCTTATTAAATGAGACCCCTGTGCTTTAATTAGGGTGGCATATGTGAGCATGGGAGTGCAGTTATTTACTGGAGCAGAGCCAACTTACCAGTGGCTACACCTCTGAAAAAAATGACTCCCCCTTCCCAAGAGGTGACTGATGGCCAATAGTTCTTCAGTTAGGAGTGAGCCAATGGTTGACTACTTATGGACTCAATTCTGTGCGGGTTTTATACAGCTATCCTCCGTGTGCTGGGGAATTTAGGCAAGCGTCTCTAACCGGAGCCATACCCCATCCCTTACCTGTGTTTTTTCCAGTCTTCTCTTGTATCTTTCCACGCATCTCAAGGCCTACATCCCCATCATGTCATTCACTTTACAGGGGTGTGTTGGGCTCAGGGCACGCGTTAAATCACGAACGACCTCTTTACTAGCTGCAGTCTGGCACAAAGCTGGAATGGTGCCCCTGACCCTGCAGCAGCTGGTCTGATGGAGGTCGGCCCTTCTGCAGGGCAGGATGCACTTCGGCGGCCGTGGGGCAGGTGGTCTGCCTTTACTGGAACGGAGAGAAGCCTGTGGAGCGCATTATTGCACAGGAATGCCAACCCTGGGCTGTGAGTCCAAACGGGGCCATTCTGCGAAACTTCTCAACACGAGGCTGCCAGCTCTGAGTGAGAATAACTCGCATCTTAACATCCTGTTTACCGGGACGTTAATGGTTCCAGTGGACAAGCTCATCAGCAGTTTTCCTCCATGTCCTCAGTCCTTTAGGTACCATCTTCGTTCTTTATTTGATGTTTTATGCAGTCAGCGCTTATTACCTTAATAACCATAAAAGTGTTATTTTTATATTTTTAAAGCGATTCCTCTGTACTCTGTACAGGTACCTCAACCCCAGAATGCCCTCCGACTCACCCTGCAGGAAGAAAGATTGTCTATGACATTTCTTGAGGAGTTGTTAGTCACCCAGTTGGGTGTGTTCGTGTAGACAGTTTCACTTTCTGATTGCTGCTTCTGGACCCCAGCCCCCCAGCCCCCATTTCTGTGGTGCTGGGGATCAAGCCCAGAGGCCTAAGCTTGGCAAGCAAGTGCTCTGCCTCTGAGCCCTACCTCAACCTCTGTATCTGACTTCCCATTGGTTGCCTATGTCTCTGAGCCTGGACCCCATGTGATGTCTCTTAGGAGGGTATCAGTCATTGGATTCCTGTGCTCCTTAGACCCAAGATGGCTTCATTTCAAAGTCCTCTATGAAAATATCTCTTCTGGGATTCTGGGTGAATATGGATCTGGGGGACATTGCTCACCACAAGTTTCTGGTGACATATGACACACACACACACACACACACACACACACACACACACACACTCCCTTACAATCCCTTTCCTCCTTCTCTGGAGAGCAGCTGCCTCATGACCAGAGGGATCCTTGGGAAATGAGAGGCCAGTGGGCAGTCCATGCCCCTACCCTGCCTGGGGCCAGTGAGGAGAACAGCCGGGCTGTCTTGCTTGTCCTGAGACCAGAGCTGTGCACCCAGAGTGACCAAGGTTTGTTTAGAGCAGTGCTTCTAAACCTGTAGGTCAGGACCCCTCTAGGGGGCAAATGACCCTTTCACAGGGGTTGCACATCAGATACCCTGCATACAATATATTTACATTATGATTCACAACAGTAGCAAAATGAAAGTTTTGAAGTAGCAACAAAAATAATTTTATGGTTTAGGAGGGGGTCATCACAGCATGAGGAATTGTCTTAAAGGGTCGCAGCACTAGGAAGGTTGAGAACCACACGTTTAGAGGGTTCTGACAAGCTGCTTTGAACATTTAGCTGTGGCTTGCTTTGCTTCAGCCTGACTTCACAGTATAGAAGGTTCTAATTCACTGCCCACAATGCAGACATCAAGATGTCTTCTGTCCATGCACGAGAACCCTGAAACTGGTGTACTGAGAGAATACAGAATCCCTCTCTGTATTACTGTTAAAGAAATGGAGGCCCAAGCTGGAGAAGTATTCACCTCAGCTCATGTTTTGTGGTAAGTACAGGATCCGGGGCCCATGCTGGCCTTCCCCTAGCTTCTCGTGGCACAATTCCTATGGGCATGGGGCCTGGCTCTTTTGCCTCAAGGCTGCATTGTTCTGGGGGTGTCCCTATCCTGGAGGGACACTGTGGGGGAATATCAGCTTCTAAGTGTGACTCTCTGCAGGCTGAGGACAGTCAGGGACAAAGTAGGGAAGTAGGGGCACATGGCAGATGAAGGAGATATTATTGTGACCATCACAGGATAAAATTCAGAGTTGGTAATAGTCCACTCACAGCAGGAAGGAAGTGCTGATGTCATTGTTATTGGAGACCCAGCCAAGAGCACAGCTCAAGTTCGCTCCCTGAGCCAACGTGGCTGATCTTCCCATGAGCCATCTTGCTCCTCGAGCAGCGTGTTTTCAGCTTGCTCTGAAAATTTCAGGTTGCTTTGCTTCTCCTGGGGTTTGTGGACCTGTGTGTCTGTGGGGGAATCTCTTACAGATGCTCTGCCACCCTAGAGTGTCTAGTGACACCTGCTCATTCCTTGCCATACGTGGGGAAGCAGGACCAGAGAAGCCTGGAGACTTCCTATGGCCACACAGCTAGAAAAGACAAGAGCCCAGACAAGAACACAGGGCAGACTGGGTCAGGTGTCTGAGGGGGCTCATTTACTCCCCCACTTTCATTCACTTCCTGCCTCAATCACTTAGCCACCCACCCACCCACCCATCCATCCATCCATCCATCCACCCACCCACCCACCCATCCATCCATCCATCCATCCACCCACCCATCCACTCATCCATCCACTCATCCATCCACTCATCCATCCACTTATCCATCCATCCATCCATCCATCCATCCATCCATCCATCCATCCATCCATTATCTATTCATTTGTCTATCCACCCCCATCCACCCATCCACTCATCCATCCATCCATTCACCCATGCATCCATGTAGTCAGTCATGCATTTTATCACTATGGACTCCATATTTCTCTTTTGGAGTTGAACAATGACCACTCCAGTACTACTCATATACAAGTCAGCCAGACTATTCAGGTTCTGACACAGGGAGCATCTTTCAGTAGCCCCGTTGAGCCCTTGATAGGCTCTATTGCACTCAGCTCTCTCCTACGTGGTACCTCAGGCTCATCTTGTATACCTCTTACCCCAGATCATTCTGAGCTACATCCTAAGGGGCCTTTGGCTTTTCATTGGAGATGGTTCTGGAAACTAAGACTTGGGTGCTGGGCTGCTTGCTGAGACAGAGACGGCACAGTTGTTGGGCCTTCCAACCCACAGGTCCAGAAGGTGGGTGTGTGCACTCATCTGTGTACAAATTCAGACCTTTCTTTCCCTGTCCACCTCAGTCCATTACCAAATGGAATATTCTAACTCCTCACTGTTTGTCTCTGACCTCCCTCACCAGTAAGCAGATTCCTAGCTCCCCATCCCATGGGTCAGCTCTGGGGCGACTGCAGGAGCAGCGGTGGAGCTGACCCACCTGCTAGTGACAGTGCTGTGTCAGCTGGAGCTGGCGCGAATGCAGTTTCTCTTGCCTTTTGCTTCCAGACTCGACTTGCCTCAGAAGTACTTAGGTCAGCACGTTTTGCTTGCTGTGGTGGGTTTTTGATCATGGTCTGTTTAGTTCAAAGCCCAAAGGAAGTAAAGGGAAGAACAAGAAAGCAGCTTGAATCACCCAGCGTCTCAGCTCCCAGGGGCCCCTCTCTAAGCTACTGGGCTGACATTCATCTTCCACCTGCCTATCCCAGACTGAACCCTGAGTCGGCCTCATCGTGCTTGTTAAATGACATTCGCTTACTGTGAGCGTCCTTCCCACAGCTCATCAAGAGTGCTGTGCCTGCTGCAGAACCATCAGAAGAGGCCCTAGGACTCCATGAGCAGGAGTGGTGGGTGAGACTCCTTCAGGAGCTCCCAGTCCAGGGTGTGGGGACATCCTGCACAGGGCATCCCATGCGGAGAGGTAAAATAGTGTCTGTGACAATCCTTCCACAATGGGAAGGTGATGTATGGGTCTTATGACAGTGTCTGAGTTGAGCAGGAGAGCAGATGAATCTTCCCAGGGAAGTGAGCTTATGTGGTGATCAGGAGGAGGCTATGGGACTGGGGACATAGCTGAGTTGGTTAAATATTTGCTGGGTAAGCATGGGGGCTTGAGTCAGATCCACAGAACCCATATAAAAAAATCTGGGCTTGATGGTGCTTCTTTGAAACCCCAGCACTGATCCCAGCAGAGACAGGTGGATCCATGGA
The DNA here is from genome assembly GCF_011762505.2 of Arvicanthis niloticus. Classification (NCBI taxonomy): domain Eukaryota; kingdom Metazoa; phylum Chordata; class Mammalia; order Rodentia; family Muridae; genus Arvicanthis; species Arvicanthis niloticus. The sequence continues at coordinate 49,215,578 of NC_047670.1, forward strand.
GCATACTGGCAAGCGAGTCTAGCCTAACCTGTGAGTCTTAGATCCTGTCTCAAAAAAAGAGAAGGTGGACACTATCTAGGATACCTGAAGTTACCTCTGGCCTTCATCCCCACCTATGCACATGTGCACCCATGGGAAACTCTGGTGCTAAGGTCACAGTTTGATATTAACAGGAATCCCTGAGCTCCGTGCAAATCAGCCAACTCTCTTTATCAGTGAGGCTTCCTCTTCTCTGGGGGATCTCGGAACCCTCGTTGACTATATGGGAAATGCCACATAGTCCTGCATCTGAGGTTCTTGGAATGCCTCCCCATGCGAATGAGGCATCCAGTAGCCTTAGCTGTCATCCACTAACCTCTGCTCATCCTGGATATTCTCAAACCCTTACCCCAAACTATAGAACCCTTGGCTTACTCTATTAAAGTGTGTGCATAGAAACCCACCCCGAAGAAATCATATATGCAGAGAGAGCTATTTCATTGAAGATCATCAGAGAAGGCCTTCTCTCTCCCTGACCCACCCCAGTGCTTGATCTCAGCTGGACCGGGATCCTGCCTGTTCCTGACTCTCTGCTTTATCCTTCCAGCTTGGTGTGCAGCGGCTTCTGGACATCCTTAGAGGGAGAAAATGGAGAATATGGAACCATACTGCACATGCGCCCCCACACATGTGCATCTGTATACACACACACTAACATGTGTGCACACACATGTGCATCTGTATACAAATACACTGCCATGCACACACACTAACATGCACACACACATGTGCATCTGTACACACACACACTAACATGAACATACATGTGCATCTGTATACACACACTAACATGCATTCACACATGTGCATTTGTACACACATGTATACTAACATGCACACACACATGTGCATCTGTACACCCACACTAACATGCGTTCACACATGTGCATCTGTACATACATACTAACACACATGTGCATCTGTACACACACACTAACATGCACACACATGTGTATCTGTACACACACTAATATGCACACACATGTGCATCTGTACACACACACTAACATGCACACACATGTGTATCTGTACACACACACTAACATGCAATGTGCATCTGTATATACATGCATTGACATGCACATACATAGAAAAAAGAGGAAAAAAGAAAAAGGAAAATGAGGGAAAGGTGAGCCACACATACGGCATACCTGAAGAGAAAGGGCATAGACTCCATCCATGTGTGGGATGCTGGAGAGGGATGCTGAGAAGCATGTTAAATAGCTCATAGTAGCTGAGTCTATGGGAGCTATGGAGGGGCTTTGAGCAGAAGTCAGTCACACTTAGACATATGCCTTGGAGAGAAAGGAGGGCTGAAAGGCTCAATAGCTGTGTGGGAGCTTAGGAAAGTGCAGTAGTCCTGCAGAAGACAGGCTATATGTAGCTGATGTGGTCCTGGTAGTGACTCCACACATGAGACTCATGTCACCCAGACCTGACCAGGAAATTTCCCAAAGCTCCTTTTGCCTCAGGGTCTCTGCCCCTGCTGCCTCTTTCTGTGGCCAGTCAGCTTTCGGCTCAGGGCTCCCACACCTGCTCCGAGCCAGCTTTCTGCTCTTCCTTTCCTTGTCCTTTGGCCCCAGACCCTGCTTCTGTATCCCCACCTCCCTGCCTGGCACCCCTGTGGGGCTGGGCTTGATGCTCATGGAGATAGATGTAGATGAAGTAACTCCATGCTACAAGCATCCCCAGGTAGAGATGGAAAGCACACACCAGCTCCCTGGGGCTCCTGGTCAGGTCCCAGCCTCTGAGAAGGAGTTGTTGGGATGAATTAGCTGGGAGTCACCTTTATTGTGCAGTGGGAAATTTGCTGATGTTATAGTTGAAACTCCGAGAAGATAACGAGTTTTTGCTTTGGCCCCGTCTCCAGGTCCTTTTGCCAAAAGCCATGAAAACGCTTCAGGCCTCTGCTGTTTGGTGGCTCTCTGTTCTCCCGTACTCACTGGCTTTTATGGGTGCACAGAGGGCTTGAGCTCCGAGGATGAGGGAAGCCACATGGTGCTGTAAGCTGCATCCAGGACAGTTGCATAAGGAAAAGATGAAGGGTTCACAGATGAAGGGAAGCCCACTTGGTCTATTGTGTTGTGTGTGGACCACACCTACAGGGCCAAAGTGTGTGTTCTCATAGGGTTGTGACACTTGTTACAGACCCCAAAGCTGGACACATCAGGGAAGCAAAGAGACTGACACTATGGGAGATGATCCTATGCATGAACTTCAAGTGGCCCCACCCAGACTCTGGGGAATGGCCACACCTAGGGGCACACATATCCCCATAGGCTTCTGTACAGTCAGAGCCAGTCCTCTGGAGCACATCTGTTAGCTGTTAATTCATTCATTAGGAAAGCAAATGGCCCAGTGTACCATAGTGCTAGGCCCTTCCCTGGCAGGGTCACTTTAAGAGTGAGACCTGTAGCTCTGAAGTTCATGGCCTAGAGATCATTTAAACATCCCACTCAGCCACGGGCACAGCATTCAGCATCCACCAATGAACACAGCCACAGTGTATCAAATCTACATGACCAGTGCTTTGTAAGCTCTTTTTCTTGGTTCCATCAAACATTCATGGCTGCATACTTGCATTTGCTGACCTGCACCCAGTCACTCTAACAGGCTGTGAAACCCCCAAAGCAGGTATCACTTTTTGTCTTTGAGATGCTAGGTTCAGGCCCATGTGGCAGGTCATGCTGGAGTCCAGGGCAAATGCCTATACTTCTTGAGCCTCCCCACCTGGTGCTTTTCTACATGGCAAATCCTGTGTATTCACTGGTCCTTCCATCTTATTACACAGGGATGAAGAAGCTGGTTCACTTTTATAGTCTGGCTTCTTACTTCCTGGACAGTGTGTCCTGGGAAGGCCCTTGAACTAACTGTTTCAAGCCTGACCCCATGTAGATTAAAGGATGGAATCTAAGTCACAGGGTCCAGGTGACACTGATTGAACTCAACATCTTAAAGATAAAAGATTCTGGTGTGTGCAGGGAAAGACAAGTGATGCAAGGTGGATGGTTTTGTGACCTCTCCAGCTAGGCTGGAAGGTGAAGCCTGTTACAGTGTAAGCATCACTGCACCCAGCCTGTCCTCTCAAACCCACATCCGTAGCCACATCCACATGGTATTCCTCACAGGCACCCATGAGTGTTTTCCATAGGGAGGCAGTCCCAGCCAGTACAAGGCTCCTGTCTTTTTCTGGCTGTGCACAGGACATCTGTCTCCAGACACAGAATGATAAGAAGCACACAGGGAGCAAAGAGTGGAAAAGTGGAACTTTCAGACATCCTTCGGGAAGTGCCAACAGAAAGATGCATTGAAGCATCCAGAATAGGTAGCTGTGTCTTTCCCTATGGGCTGCCATCCTCTGATGCAGGAACTTACATATTACAGAACAACTTCTCTGGAGGGCAGGACCCAGGCTGCAGGTGGCTAAGACCATGACCTCCCAAGGCACCATGCTGCATAAGGGACAGACTCCTGTAGGTGACCTGAGTTCCACTGTGCTGGAGTCCTTATTCCCTGAACAATGGGACTCAAGAGGTGAGGGTTGTGGTGGCAGGCTCCTGGCAAAATGCCTTTAGCAACAGATCTCTGTATCCACTGGTGCAGTTGAGAGTGAGTTACAGCTCAGTCCAGGGCAGGGCCATGGGTGGGATGGCAAGAACTGTTATTACCAAATGCCCTGCATGATTAACTAGGAAATTAATAGGCCACAGCTCCCTCTGCACTTGGTGAGCGGCTTGCAATCCCATAAATGTGTTGGAATGCAAGTGCTGAGTAACTGTTTGGCTCCACTCCCATCCATCAGCTGCCCAAGATCCATGGACCTTTGCAGAAAGCCTTCTTCAGTGCCCGAAATGCATTCCAGAAGCCAGAAACTGGCTTCGGGGACCACTTATTGCATCCCCAGGCTGGACCTGGGCATCAGGATGGTCTCAGTCAGTTTCAGCTCTGAGAATCTTGGTGCCCTCGCCTGGGATGTTTTGTTTGTTTTGTTTTCTGATTTTGTTTTTTTTAATTTATGCAAGGGAAGGATGCAAGCAGCCTGGGTACTCGAAGGTATGGTGGGGCATGGGTTTCGGTTCATGGCCTCTGCTCTTACCATCAGAGAGTTCAGCTTTGTTCCTGGTCCTATGGGAGGGTTGTCTCTAAAATGCAAGCCTAACTCCCAGTGCTTCTTGTCGAGTACCACAGACCTGATTTTTGTTGACCTCTGGTCATTCAGACCATCCTGCTCTGTCCTGCCTGAGACTATGGACAGAGCTGCTTCCTCTTCAGCCTGGATAGAGTGTGGGTAGAGGCGCCATCTCTCCAGCTGGGGGTTGGGTGTGGACTCAGGCTCCCCATTGGGGTCTACTCTATGGCGGGTGTGCGAAAGCTGTCCCTCTCCTGCTGGTACTCAGCCCACTGCAACCCTCCCACGCCCACCGTGGAACTGAATTCCATCTGGATTAGCGTTAAGTATATTAAAAAAAAATAGGGACCCAGAAAAGTGAGAATTAAGTAGAATTTAATATTCATCCCGCCTCGGGAGAGAGCAGCTTTCCTAAGTTTAGAACTAATACAAGGAATCAGGAGAGAAAATATGGACAGGCTTGGCTGAGTCGGAATGAAAATCTTCTGCATGTCAGATGAAACTGCCAAAGCCAAAGGCCCCGGCTGTGCAGCCTGGAAAAGACATCAGAGGCAAGTGTGACAGGAGAGGCTTAATTTCTTTATTAAAGAAAGAGCTTCTCGACTTCTGAGGATGTGGGAGAACACACGAGGCTGTGGAGTTGAGGCTGTTTTTAAGAGACGAAGGTCACTAAGGGAAGGGCCTCACCAGTCTCCTAAGACAGGCAGAACTTGAAGTGGCAGGACTAACAGTGCTTTGTAATTCATTCACTCACTCACTCACTCACTCACTCACTCACTCACTCACTCACTCATTCATTCATTCATTCCTTTACTTATTTATTACTTTAAAATTATTACTTAAATCATTATTTTTTAAATGTGTATGGTGCTTTGGATGCACATGTGTTAATGTACCATGTGTGTGATTGATGTCTGTGGAGGTCAAAAGATTGAGTTGGATCTCTTGGAATTGGAGCTACAGACAGTTGTGAGCTGCCATGAAGGTAGTGGAAGCTGAAGCCCCTCATTCTTTGGAAAAATAGCCAGTGTTCTTAACCCCTGAAACATCCCTCCAGCCTCAACAGTTTTTTTTTTATGTGGATTTTCTTCAGGGAGTATGTTTTGCATTTAAAACAGAAAGAAAAAAAATATAGGCAGTATGTGTCCAATAGTATCTGTGGCCCATTATTGTTGTCTTCCTAACTGCTGTGGCTATCCCACGCTGTGCAGCAAGCAGTTCCATGCCTCTGCACATTTAACCATGTGCACACACTCCCCTTTCCATGGCTACATTTTCTACTGTTCTCATTTTAAAGATAAGGAAACTGAGGTTCAATGGGGTTAAGATTAATAATGGGATAGTTAACCATCCAGTTAACTATCCCCCAACTAATTTTGGGGGTTCTGATGAGTTCATGTGAGGCTTTGGCCCCAAAGTCCTTAGAACAGGGGCCCTAGCACCTCACACTCCGCTGTTGCCTGGACCAGCCCTGAGCACACGTGGAAAGGCCAAGGGAACCTTTGTCACTCAGGAAGGACAGTGCACCCTGCTTCTGTCTCTTCATTTTCTCCTCATAGTAAAACAGAAAAGCAACAAGCAAACAAGGCTGGCGAAAATCTGGAAGGCAGCGGTGGGCAGCTGAGAAGACGTCACTCACAGGCAGGAGGAGCCACACGAGAAGTTGCCCGTGTTTGTGATGGGAAAACGCAGCTGAGGTGTTCTTAGACTAATGGAGGAAGCATCCTTGAACTCAGCCTAAGTTGGGAAAAATAACAGAAAAGACAAAAGCATGGAGAGGCAGCTGGCACATCATCCAGGACTGCCTGTGCTGCCCCAAGCAAACTCTCAATATGGCTATGCTGCTCAGGAGATGTGTCCTCAGACAAGCTACCAAAAGTCCTTGAAAGGCTTCCAACAGAGTTGAACCAGAGGATGAAAGTCCCAGGAGAGAGAGCCTCATGTTGGTGAGATTGATGCCTTGATTTCAGGCTGTGTTCTCTGCCCACTGCCTTGAGCTTTGTGGTGATATCTCAGCCCGTCTGTGGGTATGGGTTTGGAGACATTGAAAAAGTGGTCGGAGCATGGCAGGTAGTTCTGACAAAAGGAACCGATGGTGGGTGGGGTAGTACCAGCTGTGTTCAGGATCACAAGAAGACTACCCGGAGGCAGTATCTATGGTGCTAAACCCTGGAGGATGGCTTCAGATGCTGCCCGGTGAAGGTGCACAGGCATCTGAGAAGATTTGCAAGTGATTCAGCTGCCAAGGTTCGGAGCATCCACAGAGAAGCAGCAATGACTGGAGAGGTGTAAGGAGGAAATACATATCCCAGTGGCCCAGCAGGGCAGTGATACTGAGGTCACCAACCTCCAGGAGATCGACAAATCCTCTCAAAGCAGATTCTACAAATTTCAGTGTCTTGGGAGCTAAAGTGAAAGATCTAGAAACTGAGCAGTGCTCAGCCAGGGAAAGACACAGTAGCTGTCAACGAGAGAAGGAAGTGGCTTCCTTAAAAGGAGCCATTACAGTTTCCATTCTGAAAGTGAGAAAACTGAAGAACAGAGGAGATTCATAGCCTTTGTCCCACAACTGGCATTCTGTCAGGACAAGGTTCTCACTGTGACTCAAAGTAAGGATGTCAACAGAGGGCAGGAAGATGGGCTCCTCTCTTTCCAAGGCGTGGGACTCAAGCTTCTCCAGGTGGTTCTGCTATTCCTCTTGGGTCTTGAGCTTCTCTGGGTGGCCCTGCTGCTCCTCTTTGGGTCACGACCTCAGGACCTTGGAAATGACATGAGGCTAAGCTTGAACACTTTTGGGATGGGGTCCAAGTCCAGCTTCTACATACGGTAGGCGCTTCACAAATGCTCTTTGGACAGCCAGGTCCAGAGCACAAGCACCCTTCTGCTGGTGAACATCAAGTGGGAGGCTTGCCTGACCACAGGCAAATTTAACCCAAGCCACCCTTCCCGGACGCCAACTTCCAGCTCAGCTCAGTTCTTCTCACTTACCCCAGATCCTCACAGTTCCTTCTCTCCATTTTATCCCACACCCCCAACCGAATTTCTGGTCATTTCCCATGTAATTTTCAATTTGAAACAAATAGCACCAATTTAGTTTATCTTAATTCTGTTCTATTTGGTCTCTCCTGCTCAATCCCGTTCCTTTTCTCCAATGGGACTAAATTCAGTTCCTTCAGTTCATTTCAATTGCCCCCACACCAGAACTTTGTCTTTTAACCCCATCTTTGCCATCAACTCAACTCACTCAAGTTTTCTCTCCTACCCGAGCTCACTCAGCCCCCACTGGGCCAGCAGTTTGATGTCCCCACTGTAGCACAGTGATCTCACTCTGCTCCCTGGGTCAGAGTTTCTGCACCCCATGGGACCCATTCTCCTTGACTTGAAGCAGCATTCTTTGGAAAAGAAACACTGTTCACACATACGCTGGCCACAGCGGAGCTATGCACATCTGTCACTTCCTGTTTTTCTCAGGACAGTGCCAAGAGAGAAACAGCTATCTGTGCCATGGTCGCTATTTCCACGCTAGACAAAGGAAACAGACAAAGTCTGTACTATGATGGAGCCTTAGTAGAAACAGGTGCATGCCTTGAACTTGGGCTATTGATGGCAAAGCTCTCATTTGACATTTACTCAAAATTACCACCGTCTGATAATGTTGTTCAACAATGTTATGATGTTAGTACGTCTTAAGGCTTGGGCATCTGTGGCCCATTGTAAAAGGTGATAGGTCACATGTGGGGCATTGGGGTGGGGCAACGGCATGCCTGCACAGAAAACACTGGGTGAGGCTGGTGAGTGAGATGCTGCCTCCCCTGGGCATCAAAGATGGACCTTCACCTGGGGCCAGGTACTTGCCTGAGCCTGAAGCATCATACTTTTGCCGACGTTTGCTGTGGACAGCAGTGAACCACACACCACCATTTCAATTGGAGAGACACTGCTTCAGTAAGCATCCTCTGTCCCCTCCATACCATAGCCCAGTTGCACCATCCATACCATAGGCACCATCCAGCTGGGTGCCATTGCTCCAGCCACCATAGTGATAGTGCAGGCTCTGGTCGTTGTGCTCGCTGATGCATTTTGTCTTCTTAGATGAGCTTTGGCTTTCAAGAAGGAGCAGGGCTTTGACAACTCGGCTAAGAGGATAAACCAAGAAGTGGGAGCAAGAGCTTAAGTACAAGGGAAATTAGGGCAATGCAAATCAGAGGAGTAGGTAGCCAGAGAGCTTGAAGACATTCAATTTTTAATAGAAGACACAAGGTCTTATATGTGTGTGTGTGTATTCATATATACACCTATCTCTTTTTAATGTGTGTGTACGTGTGTGTGTATGTTCATATGGTACATGTGCCTGTGTAAATGCATTTGTATACATGTCCATGTAATAATGGAGGTCAAAGATCAGCCTTGAGTGTTATTCCACAGGAATCATCAGTCTTGTGTTTGAATCAGCGGTCTCACATTGCCACGGAGCTCTCTAAGAAGGCTAAGCATCCAGCCAGCAAGTCCTAGGGAACTGCCTGTCTCTATCATCTTTCTCAGTATGGAGATTACAAGCAGGTTCTGTCTAGGAGATCAAACTGAGGTTTTAATGCTTGTAGGGGCAAGCACTTTGTCAACTGAGGCATCGTTCTAGTTCCCTAACCCTTTTATTTGCCACCCACCAAACTGTTTGGTCTAGTCTCTGTTCCAGTATGGGAGAAAGTCCCAGTATTGGGACTTCAGCACCTACCGTCTGTGGACAGCTCACTGGAAGGCTTGGTTGTCTTCCCTCCCCGCTTCCCTTTATTTTAGCTGTTCTATCAATGGTCCTAAGGATCCATCTATGTGATGACTAATCTGGCCTGGTGCAGCCAGGTTCTTCCTAAGAAGTGGCAGATATGCTGAGTCTCTCCTGGGAACAGACAGAACTGTCAGACCCTGTCCTAGTGTTATCAAGACCCCAAGTCTTGTTACATGGAATGTCTTTGAGGTCTTTTTTTTTTTTTTTTTCAGGTGCTCGACAAAGAGCTAGGTGTTACAATGTTACCCCAACAACCAATTTATGAGGCAGAGAATGAAGCATGCTCAAGGAGAAAGCTGTCTCATGAGGCTCACCTTAGTGATAAACCTGGGAAGGAGACCCCAGTTCGACATTTGCCCGAGTTTGACGTTGGCCAAGTTTATGCCGTGACTCTGATCCCTAAGACGGAGACATTTGACTCAAGAAATAAAGAATTTCTGGTGAGATTTTAGCTATGACAAGATATGGAGAAACAGAGGTTGTCACTGGCTTATTTGGTTGCCACTGTCACCCATGACTAAGGCTGGCATCTTCTCTTGTGAGAATGAACCCATATCCAGGCTAATAGAGAATCCCAGGTTAGAGAGAAACAGGAACCAGATTGAAATAACTAAGGAGTTGTTGTACCAAGGCTGCTGCTGGCTCACAGTGCTCAGTGGATTACTGTCTTTGGTTTACCCACTGACTTTTTTCCCCCAGACTTGAGATCTTCAGTGTAGGGCTGTTATCTGTTCTGGGTTTCATGATACCATTGCAGAACTGCCATTTCTATGGGGATATGTGACTCATAAGGTGAATGAGAAGATGTCTCCTGGAGGGCTTGTCTACTGACCAGGAGTGGTAGTGTCTTCTCCTTTATTGAAATCTGCACCAAACAACCATTTCAAAGAATGACTGGACCAAGTCCTTTCTCCAGTTCCTGAGGCTCACTCCTCCTAGGCCTGGACATTTGGGCCCATTGGCAAAGAGGCTGAGAATTATGCCATGCCTGTGCTCACAGTGCAGCTGTTTACTGTGTTTGCACCTTTCCCATTTCAGGCACAAGCTGGACCCCAGCATCTGCTCTCCACAGACAGCACCGAGGGCCTAGGGCTCTCAGCATCTGCACAGACACAGGAATTAATATGTCATCTGCTAATACATGGGACAGCTGCAGTATTAGGTCCTGCATGTTTGAAAGCTACATGCTAAGTTCTATGCAACAACTTGGGGGTTCTGAACTTGAAGGTAAGAAGTTGGGACTTCTATAAAGTTGGAGCTTGAACAAAGCCATTTTTCCATCAATGATACCCATAGGGTTCTTTCAGAGTAAGTGAAACTGCTGGGTCACGGAGTCAGCTATGCTCATGGTTTGGGAGTCAGGGAGCCTGATGCCTGAGACAACACTGAGGTCAATACCCAGGTAAGAGTAGAGATGGATTGTGAAGGGCAGAAGAAGGGAAAGAAGAGTCTTCAACATGTTCCTTGCAGTCTTGGTACTGAGCAGGATGTAGGAGAATGCCAAATACCTACCCTCAGGGCTGCTCTGTAGCTGAGGAGGGGGGTGTAAGATCTGTGCTTGAATTCTGGCTCAGGTGCTGCTGAACAATTCCTTGTTCTTCCAACTATAATCATGCCCATGTGATATGAGTGGCCGATCCTTGCTTGGCCCTGTACATTGCCTGTTGCTCATTGGTAAAGAGAGTCACCCACTCCAGCCTGGACTAGTCAAAGCGCTATTCCTAGTTGCAAAGTTTTGACTCCTTTGAGATTCCTAGTTGCAAAGTTTTGACTCTGGACCTTGGCTTGCCCTTGACTGTGAGATGTAGCCACCTTTTCATCTCAGTAGACAGAGAAGGAGGTTGACACTCAGGGGTGAGAGGATAAACTTGTGTGTGACCTCAGATAATGCTTCCTGGAGCTTAAATATCCTTCTTGAAGGGCAATCTCAATTCTTTTTGCTCAGTCTCAAACATTCCTGTCTTGTTCACTCTGCCATTCCCTGGATGCTCTCCACTCTGGTCCTCTCTTACCATTTCTTCTCTTACTTTTATTTTTATGCATATAGGTATTCTCCATGCATTCATTCTCCAAGCATTCATGCAGACATGTGTGTCTGGTTCCCACAGATGCTAGAAGAAGAAATTGGGTCCCCGGCTACTACGGTGTCAGTAAGTGGTTGTGAGCTGCCATATAGTGCTAAGAATTGAACCTGGGTCAGCAGCCAGTGCTCTTTCCTGCTGAGTCATCTCTTCAGATGCCTTTAGATTTTCCAATTGCTCACCTCTAACCTGGGGAAGAGGTTATCTCTATGCTAGTGGGCTGAGAATGCTGATAACTCAATAGATGCCCAGTCCTCACACAGCACACACCTCATACACACTCAGTCCTCACACTGCACATACCTCATACATATTCACAGTCTTCACACTGCACACACCTCATACACACTCAGTTCTCACGCTGCACACACCTCATACATACTCACAGTCCTCACACTGCACATACCTCATACACATTCACAGTCTTCACACTGCACATACCTCATACACATTCACAGTCTTCACACTGCACATACCTCATACACATTCACAGTCTTCACACTGCACACACCTCATACACATTCACAGTCTTCACACTGCACATACCTCATACACATTCACAGTCTTCACACTGCACACACCTCATACACATTCACAGTCTTCACACTGCACATACCTCATACACATTCACAGTCTTCACACTGCACATACCTCATACACATTCACAGTCCTCACACTGCACATACCTCATACACATTCACAGTCCTCACACTGCACATACCTCATACACATTCACAGTCCTCACACTGCACACACCTCATACACACTCAGTCCTCACACTGCACACACCTCATACATACTCACAGTTTTCACACTGCACATACCTCATACACATTCACAGTCCTCACACTGCACACACCTCATACACACTCAGTCCTCACACTGCACACACCTCATACACATTCACAGACCTCACACTGCACACACCTCATACATACTCAGTCCTTACATCGCACACACCTCATATACATTCACAGACCTCACACTGCACACACCTCATATATACCCAGCCTTCACATTGTCAGGGAAAATAAGAAACAATCTATAGATTAGCTGAATAGAGATGGTGATTGCTGGGAGCTGTGTAAAAACTCTATCTCAGACTCTCCCCACACCCCCGTGTGTGTGTTCTGCTTAAGGAGATGTCCTAAATAACAGGGATGTCTCTGGCCTGTTTTAGTCTCTTTGCCTCTCAGCATATGGTTTCCACCTGCAAATTTGGAGATCGAAGCCATCACCTGGAGCTTAGCAGTCCCTCCTCACGCCGTGAGAAGCTGAGTCTTCTATGGCTCATCAAGGAGCAGAAAAGAGTCACGACTCTGGAATGTGGGTCTCTCCTCCTGACACACACACACACACACACACACACACAGAGGTATGGGGATGAGTTTGCCTCTCTTAGCATCTGCCTTTCTAGCTGGGAAGTGCGTACTCAGAGGTCAGTCTTGCCTCCCACAAGTAGTATCTCTAACAACCCGACTGATCTCTTTGCTCAAAGCACAGGATGTGAGCAGTCCCCCTGAGAGCTCACCAGGTTGAACTCTGATGGAAGTTCAAGGCACTCAGACTGCCTGCATGCCTCAGGATGGCTCTAGGAGGTTGAGAATTTTGCAGAACGGCAGAGGCAGGAACTGAAGAACAAGGGAGGGCCTGGTGGCTCCCTGAGTTGCCCAGCAGGTATGGGGGTCTACCTGTGGCAAACCTTACTTGATCTGCTCCTCTAGCTTGTGGCCTTTTGTAACCTTTTCTCACCCATCTTGTGAGCTTCAGGGAGTCAGTCACAGTACTGTCTCACCTGGATGTCAGAAAGGACTGTGTCTTTGATCATTACCTGTCAGCCAACAAGTTGGGCAGTGTGTGTGTGTGTGTGTGAATGTGCGTGCGTATGTGTGTGTGTGTGTGTGTGTGTGTGTGTGTGTGTGTGTGTGTGTGGTGACTAGTTGGAAATCTGTTTCTTGTGCTGTGTTCCCGGCATCCTTCACCCTTCTCCAGACCATTCCTACAGTCTCCAAGGCTCTTGGCACAGCCCCATAAGGTAAATAGGGGCAGACAGAGTGGCGTGTTGAGGCCAGAGAGCCTGTCCCTGTTGCCAGCCCGAGTGCCGGTGTGTGCAAGAGTGACAGAGATAATTTCCCAAACACCATCTGAGCCTGGTGAATGTTGATGAGGATGGTGGCTTTTTAAATTTTAAATTAGAAATTACATTTTTCCCCCTGCCAAAATAAAGATGAGAAACCAAATGAATCTGGTTCTGAAAAGGGCTGGAGCCAGAGAAAACCTGTCTGCCAGGTTCTGTGTTGAGCAGACAGACAGGGAGCCCGGGGCATCCATGGAGGGCAGCCTTGGGTTCTTGTCTGGCTCTCATTGTAGACACATACAGCCCACAATGATGGTGGCACAGGGCTGGGGCTTGGGGGTCCCATGCTGTGTACCAGAAGCAGGCTGCAGCTGGAGGCTCATGATTCATCTCTTTGTAAGGAGGCTGGCTCTTTTCCCCTTCATGGATGTGAGGATGCTGGCAAGCATTGCACTCCTGAGATGATGCTTCTGCCCCCTCCATCATCTTTGTTATATGGGTACCACTCAGAAGTGAGGACTGAGATTGTCCCCAGGCAATGCTGGTGCACATTCAGAAGCAGGGATGGGACTATTGGGGAAAGAGGATTTGTGAGGTAGGGAGATGATAGACTGCTTCTCCTGCCCTTAGCACTGCAGCATCCCTCTTGGCTCTAGGGGTTCTGTGCTCATGGTAGCTCTTGATCCCACACTATCACCAGGATGGTGCTGAACAGTGCCCTTCCTCAGCATCTACCAGAGAGTTTTTCCAGTATTGCCCTTCCATTGTAAAATTGGGGAAACTGAGGCTCAGGAAAGAAGAAGGTTGGTGTTGGCTTAGGGTCTGCTGGACCAGAAGGCCCTGCTCAGGTCCCCCTCTCCCAAGCTTCAGTTTGATTCATGCATGCAAAGAGCCCCAGATCTCTCCCCCACTGCAGACCCCAGCAGATGAGAGTTCTCTGGCTAGGGCTGTCTCTTTCTGGCTGTACTGCTTTAGAGCCTCCCCTTCAAGCCAAACTCTTTTCTCTGTGACTGGCCACACCCCATTGCCTCCTGCCATTCCTCAGAACATGCTTTACTTGGCCTTATCTCCACTCACTGTGGCCTCTTCGTCACATCCACTTGCAAAGCAGAGCAAGGAAGAACAGCATGAGAACACCTAGGTGACTCCAGCCCCACTTTCCTGCGAGCATGTTCTCAGCTCTCCTCTCCAGTTTGCTCCAGTCCGGCTACACTTGGGGAGTTCCCTCCCCACTCTGACCTTCTGTGATCTCCTGCCTCCATCTCTCTACAGCTCTGTCCTTTTCCTTGCTTCTGCAGAGTGGGGTCCTGGGTTGTTTGAAGCAAAGCCTTTGTGAGTTTGGTGATGTACATGGAGCAAGGGCGAAGCTCAGGGCTTCCTGAAGGCTGAGGATGCCCATGCCATGGCTGGCCACCTCCTGACTCAGAGCCACATATGACATTACACTGCCCCTGCTAGGCTAAGACCAGGAGGCATCAAGGCTGCAGGATCCCACAGATTCCCCTCCAGACTCATTAAAGGGATGTTCAACTATGTCTGTGGCCTCCTTCCTGGACTCTGTCCTGCCTTCAAGGCTGTTGGCATGGAAGATTTTACTGAGGGAACTGAGTTTTTTGAATGATGAAGTTATGTAGATGAAGGCAGACAAGTGGCTGTAGAGGTGAGACTGGATGAGGCTGGGCATCAATGGAGGGCAGTATCCTGAGCCTGCCAGGTTCTGTGGTTTTGCTACTCACTATGATGGTAGTTTACAGAGTACATCTGTGAGGAGCTGCATAGAAGTGCATGACTCAAAACACAGGGACAGCGAAACTAAGCATACAGATACAGACACACAAATACATTGTACATACAGACACACATGGATGCATACTATCTGGACACACACAGACACTATGCATATGGATACATACATGGATACATACTATATACTTTGCATATAGGCATATATAAATTTATGTTATGTATATAGACATAAATAGGTACTGTACTGGCTGGTTTTGTGTGTCAACTTAACAGAAGCTAGAGTTATCACAGAGAAAGGAGCCTCCCTTAAGGAAATGCCTCTATGAGATCCAGCTGTAAGGCATTTTCTCAATTAGTGATCAACGGGGAGGGCCCAGCCCATTGTGGGTGGTGTTATCCCTGGGCTGGTAGTTCTGGGTTCTGTAAGAAAGCAAACTAGGCAAGATAGGGGAATCAAGCCAGTAAGTAACATGGCTTCTGCATCAGCTCCTGCTTCCTGACCTGCTTGAGTTCCAGTCCTGATTTCCTTTGGTGATGAACAGCAATGTGGAAGTGTAAGCTGAATAAACCCTTTCCTCCACAACTTGCTTCTTGGTCAAGTTGTTTGTGCAGGAATAGAAACCCTGACTAAGGCAGGTACTATGATAAAGACACACATAAATACTACATATATAGATATACATAGATACATATATACACTGTGTATGCAGACACATATGTAATTGCATATATATAAACACACTATGATATAGAAACACATTAGATACACACACATAGGTATATTAACACACCTAAGCACACTTATATAATAACCATATAGACACATAGAGATACATACAGATGCATACTGGCACAGATATACACATATATACACAGATACAAACATACAAGAAGCTCATATGTGTACAGACAGACATGTACATATGCGGCACACGTGTATATAGATACACATGTACATAGATATATATACACATAGACATGCCTACAGAGATATATACACACAAAGACACAGGCATATGGATACACTAAGGCACACACATACACAGATGCACATAGACGTATACATAAGTGTACATACTCCTGGTGAAAGTCATAGAGGCCTGTGGTCTGCACTGCAGTGGGTTTGGGTTTGCTGTGTGCTGTGGTTGGAGACAGCCAGGAGGATACTGAGTGACAGAATTCTCTTTCGTATCGATATGCCACTTTTTGAATCCATGTATCCCACAGTATCTGACTGTTTTGGAGGAACTCAGAGAGGGGCAAAGAAGGGGGGTATATGGTGGGGGAGTGTCGGAGAGAACAAGGAATTAGACAGGAGAAAGTGAAGATGTAGGGGGCAGGGATCCTTGACAGTTGTCTCATGAGGTAGTGGTCTGCCCCAGGTTGGGAGGGATGTTGTGTAGCCAGGGTGTGTTACTAGTGACGTCAGAATGGGCGTCTGCAACATTCGCAGGCAGAGTCCTGACATCATCCATGCTGTACTCTGGGCCCAGAATATACCCATCTTTCTGGTGAGCCTGCTATGGCCCCTACAAGAACCTAAGCCAGCACCACCTTTCTTTGGCTACTTGGTCTTTATGAAAGAGGCTGCTGAAGAGTATGAGTTGGGGAGGCTATGGTGGAAACACTCTCTGCTGTAACTTCCCTCCAGTGTGGTCCACTGCTCTGTAGAAAAGGATATGTAGAGCAAGATAACACCTCGTCTCTTCATTTGGTATAGTCTACCATTATTCAAGTGCGGGCCTCACTCTCTGGGCCGCTGGAACCTCTTTCCTGGAGGCTTTGACCTGCAGAGAAGCCCCTCACCTCAGGGCAGAGTCCAGGCCATGTGGCTTGCCTCTGAAGACAACTCCTGTCAGACTCCACATGCCTCTTCAGCCTTTACAAGCCCACTACCAGGCCTAGTGGGAAGCTCTCACCCCTGGCACGCAGAACAATTCTCTTCTCATTTTCTTTAGTAGGCTGTTCTGGAATTCTTTATTAGGCCTAGCTTTTTTCGTCCAAGGGTAGGCATTGGATTTTTGTCTTAGTGTTCTATTGCTGTGAAGAGACACCAAGGCCACAGTAACGCCTTTTTTTAAAAAAATTATTTTTATTTTAAGTACATTACTGTTTTTCCTGCATGTATGTCTATGTGAGGGTGTTGATTCCCCTGGAACTAAAAGTTACAGATAGTTATGAGCTGCCAATGTGGGTACTAGGAGTTGAACTTGGGTCCTTTGGAAGAGCAACCAGTGCTCCTAAGTTCCAAGCCATAAAGGAAAACATTTAACGGGCTGGTTTATAGTTCAGTTTAGGCCATTATTGCAGGAAGCCGTTGCAGGAAGCATGGCGGTACACAGGTAGACACGGGGCTGGAAAGATAGCTGAGAATTCTACATCAGATCAGCAAGTACAGGAAGGGAGAAAGGCACTGGTTTGAGCATTTGAAACTCCAAACGCCACCCCCAGTGACACACTTCCTCCAACAGTAATCCCTGTCAAGAAGCACCACTCTCTCATGACCACACATTCAAATATATGGGCCTATGGGGACCATTCTTATTCAAACCACCACAGACATACCCTACCCATTTTCCCTGTAACCTTCCAGCAGTCTTTGGCCAGTTGTCATCTGGTAGAGAAATAGTTACCCTCCATGTGGACAATGCCCTCATTCTGGCTCCATGTGAAGGAAAAGAACTTGGTGACAGGTGATAAAACATTCAGTGACATTTATGCAGAAAGTTCAGGACCCCATGATCATAACTGTTTGTCCAAAGACATCTTGGAAAGAGTCTTAGGAGAAGGTCAGATGCTGATCAAGGGCGGGTGTTTGAGTGATTGTGAGTAGCCAAACAGCTGGCCAGGTGTGCAGCTCAAGAATGAGAATGAGTGGTAGTGCCCACCCAGTGCAGCAGGGAGGGGGAGAGATGTCAGTCAGAGCTGATCGAGATTAGACTGGCAGCAGCTTGGCCTGGTCCTATCCAAGCCCTGAGATCTTGGCTTGACAGCTACACTCCATGGGGAAATTTCAGGGTCGATAGAGGGACCCATGGAAACCACTGTCAGCTTTCTTTCCTCTGCCTGGACTCCAAGATAAAAGGTTCAGAAATCAGGGTCCAGCTTCAGTTTGCCATTTGTGTGGCACAAGGCAGTGTTATGGCTCTGCTGAGCCCCCTTCCTCTCCTCACCTACAAGGACTGTGGAAGGTTAGACTATAGAGGACCACCAGCGATTAATTATACCCAGGCCCATGGGACCCCTAGCAGCTGGCCATCAAATGCATACCAGAGGATTAGGATGGGCCACAGTTTATACCTCCCCTCCCAGCTCTAGGCCAGGGTGGAACAGCTGATGTCCATCTCCCCCAACCATGGCCTGAGGAGGGAAGAAAGGCCCATTTAATAGAGGAAGGTGGGAACCAGGCTAAGCCTCAGCTGCAACCTCAAATGGAATCTCCCGCGAGCAGCAGGGGCTCAGGACCAGCTTAGAGGAATTTGCTGAAGCTTAGACAGAAGCTGGATAAGGAGAATGTGGGAGAGCCATATCTATCCCTGTATCTCTGCCTAAGTATTAACACACGGGGTCCTGGCCTCAGTCACTTGCTCTGGAGAGGAGGTGACCAGTCCCTTGCTGGGTGGCTCAAACAGGAACCTGACTCCCAACTCTTGTCCCTCAAACACCCCAAGAGGACAAAGAGAAAAATGTAGGGAATGGAGCCCCACAGGTTTATAAACCAAGTCCTGATTCTTATTATGCACAGACCCTTGATCCTGTTCCACACTGAGCCCTGGTCTTGGTCCTGAGCCTGAGCACACTGGACTTGATCTTGAGACTTGATTACAAGCTTATTCCTGATGCTGGTTATTGTCTTGGTTAGTATTCTGGTGCTGTGATAAAATACCATGACCAAAAAAAACCCAAACAAACAAACAAACAAGCAAAAGCCAAACCTACCTAGTGTTATATTGCTGTGATGGAGAGGAATGGGTTAATTTGGCTTAGTCTTCCATATCGTAGTTCATCATTAAAGCAAGTCAGGGCAGGAGCTCAAAACAGAGCCGGAACCTGGAGGGAGAAGCTGATGCAGGGGCTATGTAGGAGTGCTACTACTGGCTTGCTCAGCCTGCTTTGTTACAGAACCCAGGACCATCAGCGTAGAGTGGCCTGCCCATATTAATCACTAATTAAGAAAGTGCTGGGTCTTATGGAAGCATTTTCTTACTTGAGGTTCCCTATTCTCAGATGACTATTTCTTGTGTCAAGTCGACATAAAACTACCCAGCACACCAACTTATAAAAGAGTTTAATTGAGTTTACAGCTTCAGAGGTTAGAGTCCATGGTATGGAGAAAATACATGGAGACAGGAATAGCTGAGAGCTAATATCTTGGAGACGGAGGAAGGGAGGGAGGTAGGTAGGTAGGGAGGGAGGGAGGGAGGGAGGGAAGGAGGAAGAGAGAATGGCTTAAGTCTTTTGAAACCTCTCAAAGCCCACCCCTAATGACACACTTCCTCCAACAAAGCCATACTTCCTAATCATGCATTCAAACACATGAGCCTATGGGGGGTCAGTCTCAATCAAAACACCACAGTTTAATATTGAGCCCTGACTCTGGTCATACCCTGAGCCCTGACCATAATCACAACTTGACCCTGATTCTGGTTGCACATTGAGCCCTGATCTTACACACACACTGAGTCTGACCATACTCACGTATGATCCCTGATTCTGCTCACACTTTGGTCTCTGCCTGTGCTCTCACACTGAACACACTGACTCTGAACCTGGTCAGCTCCAGTCTGGTCCTCTCCAGCCTGGAAGCTAGGGCACTTGCTGTAGTTGGGACTGGCTAAGTTGCCTTTTCTTTGAGACTCAGGCCAGAGCATGGCACTTCCTATGGGAGAATGAACTCCTTGTATACAGGGTCTGTGTATTCCAGTTCAGGTTGCTAGATGGAAACAAGATACCAAAGCAGGAAGCTGAGAAGACTGAGGAATTCATCCTCAGAGCCTTTCACACATGGTCCTGATGCCCCAAGAGTCAGGCCATTGGCTCACTTTAAAACTAAGGAAACTGAGGCCATAATTCTCTGTCTAGAACATACAATGGGCCCCTAGTCCTTACCAATGCTTATCACTCAGCTGGATCCTAATGAGAGTCTAGACATTCCAAGGGCATTCAGGCCTTTGCCAAAGCTCCAGTGACTTGGTGATGTTCCCATCCTGACCTGATGATGCTAGTACATAGTACGTGGGTGGAGTCATGCCTCCCTCTGCACCTATAGATCTGGCTTTCTTAGATGTTTGCCAGGGAAAAGAAACCTTTCTTCCTTACCTTGGCTCCCCCTAATCCTCTTGAGAGGCACTTCAGTGTCTAGGATGGACATTAGCATCACATGCAAATGAGCAACCATGATCCTTCTCTGGCTTCTTTCCAGGTCCTCCAGGTCCCAGGGGCCCAGCCAGCAAACAGAAAGCAAGATATTTTATGGTCCTGGGTCTGGGCCAGCAGGGAGCCATTGAGAGATGTAGGGTGCCAACATGCTGGTCTCAGCATGCATCAGTTCCCCCAACACATAAATATGCAGCCTTTAAAATTTAATAAAAAACATACCAATTATAAAAGCTATTTACCCAGTCAGATCAATCATAGGCCGTGGCGTGTTTATGTCTGAACACCTGATTTCAGCTCATAAGTCACTTTTATGCCCTCCTTAGGAGCTAACAACCCCAATAAGCACTTCAAGTGATGGTACCTACCTACCAGGCCTGGGCCAGTTCTGTCTCCAGGCCTATCTCACCCAGGAAACCCAGGAGCCCAAGACTAGGACTAGAGCTTTGCAACCTTGGCCTACTGTCCTTACAGGCAGGAATCAGGTCTCACCTCCTCCAGGAAGCTTTCTCCATTAGTGACTTTTCTCCTCAGTGTGACCAAATACCTGTGAAGGAGCAACTTAAGAGAGGGAAATTTTATTTTAGCTCACAGTTCAGGGGATAAGCAACATCACCAGGGTTGGGGGTGGGGGTGGGGGTTCTACCCTGTGGCAGCAGGAAGATGAGGGTGTTAGCTCACATCTGGGAGGGCGAGGGAGCAGGATGAGGGAGATGAATGCAGGTGCTCAGCTAGCTTCCTCCCCATTTTTCAGCTTTGGATCCCCTTTGGTAGGATGGCCCACCCCCTCCCCAGTTAAAGGATACTCATAGACACATCAAAAATTATGTTTCCTAGGGTGTTTAAATCCAGTCAGCAGGCTGACAAGTCAGATGAACCATTACATCTCTGTCCACCTTGGGAAGATGGTTATTCATTCTCTCTCTCTCTCTCTCTCTCTCTCTCTCTCTCTCTCTCCCTGGGCATTAGCATGAAAAGATGAGTTTATCTTATGCTTTTCAGCACATACAGGCACTATTCATGCCTGTTGTGGGAAGATCCCAAAGAGACAACAAGTCCCACACTTTCCTGGCACTAGAGACCTGGCTGAGGTCAGGATGAAGGCAGGTGGCCTTCAGGACACAGGCTCTGTGTGGACACAGATAAATACCCAAGCACCATGTTAATTAGGGCCAAGGTGGCAGCTGGGACAATTTGGGGGTGAGACTATAGGAGCTTTAGTGAATAGGATGTGGCAGGAGGGGTTCACAGTTTTCCAATCTGTTTTCAACATTTGCCTGGCTGGTGGCCTTGGGCAGGTTTTCAGACCTCGGAGCTTCTGTTTCCTTATATGTGCAAGGGGAGTTGGTATGAGTTTGAATGGGTCACTGTGTGATTGTGTTTCAGTATACATCTGTAATGGGCGTTCCCTCTGTCCTCACTTTCATGAATGGCATCAGTTGTGAGGGACCATTTGGCTTAGAGATGCATAGACTCTGGTCATCTATACTCCAGGGTTTGAGACCCAACTCTGCCACTCAGTGTGATGATGAACAGATCATTTAGCTTCTTTATGTCTCAGGTCCCCTAGAATGACTCAGATACCACCACAAGCATCTGTCAAGATTAGAGATCCATCTTAGTATGGAGATATGATAGCTGGAGCTGAAGCAACCAGACCGAACTACAACAAAAAGCTCACGGTGTGGGATGAAGCAAGCAAGTTACCATAGAAGAAAATTCTATCTATGGTTGATAGACTTTAACCTTTCCAAAAAAATGGGACAGTTGGCATCTGTTCTGTGTGGGTGCAACATAGAGATGGTGGCTGCTGTGTCCTGGCAATGTCACTGTGCATGCGGTGGGCAGTGCCTGCATGCTATTTGCTATGTCACTAGCAGGAGCCACGGAGCAGCTCCCTGAGGAGAGACTGAGACATGGCATGGAAGCTGTGTACCACGGTGCCTGCCACAGGGTAGGGCTCACAATGGCTCTGCAAATTCACTGTTGCTTGCCTGCTGTGTGTCATGATCAGCTAGGCAATTTGCAAATTTTACTCTATTTAATCCTTCTAATGTCATGTTGGGTTTTTTCCTAAGGAAAGTTTGTAAACATTTCCAGCTTCTCCTTGTGAAGCAGCTAGACTCAGTGGCAGGACCCAGACTCAAACCAGAAGAGGCATAACTGAACAGATGACTCTTCTTCCTTCTTAAAGGGCCTGTGGCAGCTCAACAGACCTGACCTGGTAGTTCTGCTGTACAGGGAGGAGACCCACCCCAACACCTCAGCCTCACCAGTGCCTTATCAGCTCTGCATCATTTTTGAAGTTTTACCAGGGAGCATCTGCTTAGCTTAAAGTTGCATTTCTTAATTTCCAAGACTGTGATTGGAAGTAGCATGTGATTCTGTCAATAGAATGCTTGCCTAGCATGCAGAAAGCCCTGGGCTTTATGCCTGCCACTGCATTCCTGTAATCCTAGCACTTGGGAGGCAGAGACAGGAAGATCAGAAGTTCAAGGTCATCCTTGACTAAACAGGGAGTCCAAGGTCAGCCTGGGATAGATGGGACTATGTCTCAAACAAATAACAAAACATAAAACCAAACCAAACCAACCACTCAGTCACAAATAAATACGTTTGCTGGCAGTGTGAGCTCAATGAGTCTTTGTCCTAGGGTGGGTGTGGCCTGCATTTTGTGCAGTGCAGGATGTTGTTATGGGTTAAATATGAAATGTCAGAGGATCATGTGTTTGAACACTGGTTCCTTGGCTGGTAGCACTGTTTTCATTGGCTGTGGAACCTCTAGGAAGTAGTCTGTCTGTCCTGCTTCTGGTGTAGAGATGTGGGTTGTGACTAAGCCTTTCAAACTGTGATCATGACTTTCTGTTGTGATGGCTGTTGTGTCAAACCATGGGGCAAAATCCACCCCTCTTTTCCCTGTGACAAAAGTTACCAACGCCTTGGGATTAGGAGAGGCAAATAGTCCTTATATAAGAACCTTGATTTGATGCAAAAAATGGAGATCTGATGTCTGCAGAAGCAAGGTCTCTAGGGACAGCCATTCCATCTCTCGGGATCTGTCCCAGGAGCCATCCACTCTCCAAGCGTCTGCCAACAGCAGAGGTGGTCCAGGTCGTAGCACCTCTCACAGACCAGGAGCTGAAAGCAGACAGCTCCCATGTACCATGTGGCTCCCTGATTTGGTCTTGTCAATTCCCAGCCCAGGATCTGGAAGTCTAGTACCAAAGGAATCAGAGTCTCAAGACTTAAAGGAAAGAGGAAAGGACCAGCGAGATGGCTCAGCAGGTAAAGGTGCTTGCTGCCAAGCCTGATGACATGGGTTTAATCTCCAGAATCCATGTAGGGGAGGAAAGAACTGACTCCTCTAAGTTGTCCTCAGACCTTCACGTGTGCATCATGACGTATGTGCCCTCATTCCTACATTCACAAACAGCAAATAGATAGAAAAATGTAATAATTTTTTAAGAGGCAGTTTACAGCCAGACAACATTACAAAGGGAAAGGATGCAGTATAGAAAAGCTGGCACGTGACAAGCGATTCTCACGAGGAGAGGAAAGCTGCCAGCAAAGGCATTCTAAGGGTTGATAGCTTTAGTGTGCAATGAGTTTATAAGAACTCCCAAGTAACACCCACAACCCCAAATAGATTACTGGCCCAAGTACATGGCGACCCAGCCCACAGGAACCACAAATGTAATTAGGAAACTAACATGGAGATATGCCTTCCCTCACTGGCAATAAAGGTACGCATTTGGACAAAGCCCCGGGTCTCAGGCACATGCAGGAAGAGGCATTAACGTGTGGAGATGGCTGATGTGTGTGGTGGGGCTGTGAGCTGTGTGCTCACAATGGCATTGGGGGGGAGGGCAGGGACCCCCAGGGGCAAGCAGACAATTGTCATCCCACGTCACACTTGCGGGGAGACGCTCCCAGAGGCCATGGAGATAATTGCAGGGATGCTGTCCCGGGAAAGCCATCTGAAATACAAAAATATATATTTGTAGCAAAATAATTAGAACCAACCTAAGTGTCTGAACGTGGGGGAATGTTTAAGTAAACGGTGGTCTACCCACTTGAGAGAATATTGCAGCCATTAAAAAGTAACGTTTGTGAGGAGTGTGCAAAGGGAAGCTCCTAGGGAGTGAAAAGCAGGATCCTAATAGGTAATATAACACGATCCAATTCCAGCCATGCAGAATAAAGACATCACACCATATTAAAAAAGGCAATGAAACAACGTGCATTAAAAAATAATGGAAGGCCCAGCCTTCATCATCGGCCTCGGCTGTCATTGCCTGGTGGGTATGAGCTTAGCTTTCTTTGTTTTATTTACTCTTATTTTACTCTTATTTCTCCATACCTCGATTGCTTTGCATCGCCAGCCAGACATATTTTGCAAAAACCTCGCAAAGCACAGAGGGTTTGTGGTGAATGATCGGTGCACGACCCTGGACTACACCACTGTTAGCAAGCTATGAAAACCAAATGACAGGAGAGAAGTGAGGCTTGCTGACAGCACCTCACCTTTCTGGGCTCTCCCAGCCCAGGGACCCCTCATCAGGTATGTGGTTGAAGGTAAGTGTCAACATGCCTAATAAATTCATGCAGGCAAGAAGGTGTTGGCCACCAGGGACCCTGCTTTCATTCACAGGCATACATGCTGAGCTGTAGACACACACTGTAGGTTGATAGATACATGTGCGAAGGCATCTCTCTCGGGAACCAACCCGGGCTAAAGCTAGATTTCACATTAACGACACAGCAGCTATTCTGAGCGTTAGTCTCTGACTGTCACATATGCAGGGTCGTTAGATGTCCCCTTTGTGCTTCTGGTCCCAGCTTAATTACTGGTCCTGTTCTGGTTTGGGTGAGAAGTCACAGCGTTGCCCTGTCCTTCCTGCCTTCTGAAGGAGTGTTCACATGTTCCACAGTGACTGGCCTCAGGAGTGCCTGGATCTTCCACTTGGTAGTCAGGATTTAGGAAGGACCCATGGCTATTTAGAGGACCATAGGCTGTTGTGGACTTCTTGGACAATTCAAGGGCCATCAGGAAGTCATGGGCATACCAAGTTTCCTCAGAATGGTCACATCTAAGGTCATTCATCTGCACATGTGACTCATGGCCTTCTAGAAGCTAAGTTCTTTTCAGCAACCTCAGGCCCACAGCTTGGGCAGAAGCATGGCTTCCACTGCTTGATCAAACTCAAACAGCCCTGAGCTGGCTGAACATGGCTATATTGCTGGTTCCCAACTGCCAATGGTTGGAGGATGCTGAGGTAGCCGGTCACTTGGGGGTGGTATATTGACCAGTTTTCGTCTCTGAGGCAAACTATTTAAGCAAATTACCCTGAAGGAGAAAAGACCTAATTGGGCTCATGGTTTCAGTCAATAGTCAGCAGTTGTGGGACCCTGAAGGGATAGCTTGGTTCCTGGTCGAGTGCAGGCCTCGAACCCCAGACCCTAATGGGACAATGGCAGGTGTTCGGCCATGCTCCCAGACTCCAGGCTTCTGACACGTGACCAAGACCTCCATTGATCAGCACCTTGCAGTCATGTAGGGCAACACCCCAACCAGCCCCTCCACAGGTAGAGGGCGTGACTTCAAGCCTTGAGAGATTTCCATATTAATGAGATACCTAAAGGCCAGAGGGCATAGCCAATTAAGTATTCTTTCCCAGACCCTTCTCCTTACAAATGGTATTTAACCAAAGACAAGCCCTGGGGGTGCAGGGATACAGCCAGATTCATCTACCATCTGCTATGAAAATAAAGCTTGTAAAACCATGAACTTCCTCGTGTCTTTTGGGGCCTGCTGCGGGGAATCATGGAGAAGGTCTCAACTATTGAGCCATTGTCTAATCTCCCGTGGAGGACTTCTCTGTGTTCTGGTCACAGGGACGCCAATTCAACCAAACTAGCTGAGTGAGCCAAGTGAGTACAGTAACCAAAGAGTCTCTTTCCCGTGGGGCTTTCTCTCTCTCTCTGTCCTCTTGCATCTCTGTTCATCCGTGGCCCCCCAGTGGTGTCTGGGAACCCCAAATGGAGACCACAGGCCTCCAGGTCCACTCAAGAGCACTGCCCCCTCATGGAACTTCAGACTGAGTGAGAACTCCCTGCGCTTGGGTGGAGCCCTGCCGCGTCCAGCGAACTCAGTCAAAAATCCCACACTTCCACTTCTCCCCGAACCACACCTCCCTGAGCTGCTCAGGGTGGAAGACACGTGGGAACCACAACTGCCCAACAGGATCCATGCCCATGCCCAAGTGAGAGCCATCAGTCCTGCAAGCACGCACAGTTATTCCGTGGTAAGATGGAGTATCATGGTCAAGGCAGGGTGTATCTAAGAAAAGCTGTTCACTTTATGCTGGCCATGACATAGAGGGTGAGAGAATATGGGGCCAGGATGAGCAAGACACCACTCCAGGCAGGGCATACTCCAGTGATCTACAACTTCCAACCAGATGCCACCTGATAGTTGCTGCCATCTTTTTCTCAATAATGTCACCCCAAAATGCAATCATCAGGAGGTTAACATATTGAGGTCAGAACCCCTATAATCTAAATCTAATCATCATCAAAGTCCCATTGGCTGTCAACCGAGCTATTAACACGTGAGCCTACACGGGCATTTCAGATTCAAACTCTCATAGGTAACCCCTGGTTCTAGACCAGGAAATGCCCCTTTCCCCTGAACTTTGTCCTTAGCTGGGCTCTTGCTATGACCCCCAAGTCCTTATGGGGATCTTCCTACCTGTAATTGAATCTTCTGCAGAAAGTCACCTGCTTTGCGAGGAGGTGTGACCTGCATGGTCTAACACCACTGTGAGGCAGGTTCTCTAACTGAAATGGAAATCTGTGGTCTGGACACATCTTAGGGAAGCTGTGGTCATCTATATTGAGCAGGATGTTGCGGCTCCCCTGCCTTTCCCTCCAGGGTGGGCCTAAATAGTAGTGATGATGGCAGGAGTCTGGGAGGCCCTCAGCACTTGGCCAGCTTTAAGCCCATGCACCAATGGCCATTCTTGCCCTACCCATATAGAGATCAAACACCACATTAAAGTGTCAGAGGCCCTAGTTGAGGATCATTCCTACCTACAATGTAGTAGCTGTGGGGCCTACATGCATCCTACATGATGGAGCCTTTAATGTCCCACTTTCAAATGGAATCACAGTCCCAGCACCCTGGGCAGTTGTAGGGATCCTGAAGTTAGAGTGGATATCAGGGGAGCATCCCACTTGTGTCCCTTCCCAGGGGACAGAGAACAGCTGCTCACCTCACCGCTGGGTCTGTTTTCCCACCTGGCTTGGCTACCTTCTCTTATTTACTTCCTAGCATCTTTCCATATCTATCTATCTATCTATCTATCTATCTATCTATCTATCTATCTATCTATCTATCTATCATTTATTCTTTATTTTAATGTTATGAGTGCTCTGTCTGCATGTACACTCACATGCCAGAAGAGGGTATCAGATCCGTATGGTCATGAGCCACCATGTGGTTGCTGGGAATTGAACTCATGACCTCTGGAAGAGCAGCCAGTGCTCTTGACCATTGAGCCATCTCTCCAGCCCCCTTTTCTTATATATAATTTTTTTTAATTATTTCATTTATTTTTTGAAATTAAAATATAATTACATCATTCCCCCCTCCCTTTCCTCCTGTCCCCCTCTCCACTTTTTTCCTTTCAAATTCATGGTCTCTTATCTCAGTAATTGTTATATGCATATGTATGCATACGCATATACAATTGCATATGTACAAACATATTCTTAAATACATAAATACCACCTGCCTAGTGTACATAGTTGTGGACTCTAATGTTACTTGTATGTTCTTAGGGATGAGAATTTGGTATTATATAACCAACTCTTCTCTGGGAAAGACCACTCCCATTTGGTATTCCTTTGTTGCCTATAGGTCTTTGTATAATAAGGTTGTGTCCTAGCATCCTTTCAAGGAGAAAGCTATGTAGATGAAACAGCCACAGCTCAGCCTTGACCCCTTCAGATGGTCCCCCTTGGTATTATGGGACTTAGCTGCCAGCTATAAGTGTAGGGGTTCCTGGGGCTTGCCCAACTCTGAGGTGGAGGTATCATTGCCAAGGCCCAGGTGAGGGACTGCTGAGGTTGACCTGTGTCTAAGGCTCTGGCATGGAGACTGGGACCATGGACAGGGCAACGGTCTAGCAAGCATACACGTTTTGTTGTCTCTGCTTCCTGGCTCATGATGCCATGGTTCATAGGAGGATCAGAAGTGCTTTTTAAACCTCAGCTGAGCTTTGAGTGAAACAGAAAATTCCTGGAGGCATCTTTAGATTTATATGTTGGAGAGAAACATCCAGGGAGGCACTCAGAGGCTCTTGTTTTGGCTGTAGCAGGATGGTTGCTGGTCTACAATGAAAACACATCTCTAGGTAATGAGAAACCCACAGTGGTTCTCTGGACTTCTTGTTCCACACAATGATCCAGAAAGCCAAGTTATCTCCACTGGAAATGCTTCTTTCTGTGTTAACTCAGCTCTGCGTCACCCTCAGCTACTGAATTAAACTTAAGCAACGGTGTAGCCATCGTGTCTTAGGAGTATGTTCCATGTTCAGGACCAGCTAACTGGAAGCCAAGGAGATCTGCCTGTGGGTAGATCTCGTTCAGCTAGTGGAAGGCCATGGGAGCAGAATGGGTTTCTCTGAGGAGTATGTCTTTCTGCTGCAGTGTCAGCACCCACCTGCCTGACTTGCCTCAAAGGTCTTGGAGTTGGTGGTCCCACCATCCTGTGTACCACATGCTTGGGAGAGATGTTTCAGTGAATGTGTCCTGCTGTTGACATCTCTGGAGAGACTGGGCTGCTGTAGCCTGCAGACTTGAGTGTCACAACTCCACCCAGTTATACCTGTGTGGAAGGTTCCATAGCCAGGCCTGGGGGCAGCTGCTTCTGTGGACTTTTACACTCAGAGTGAACCAAGTAGTGTGGCAGCTTAGGGAGGCTGGGAATGTAGCAGAGACATCTACACAGACAGAAAGGGCATCAGAGGCTGAGGAGCATGAGAAATGCCACTCAGTACAGTACCAAGTTGTCACTGTCATTCCTACAATCAGGAGCCATTGGGGCTCTACCAGGCCTCCAGGCAGATGTGCAGGCATGAGGTGGTACGGAGTGCCTTGCTCTTAAGGGAAGGCTCTCTGGGTTCAGGAGAGGCAGCCCTTCTAAGAAGGACCCTTTAGCTCAGCTCAAAGTCACACTGGCTGGGCTTTAAGCATCTGTGAATTTTCTGTGTATCTCTCTCAGGCTCCCAACCCTGCAGGTACTACCCATGCAAGGGAAGACAGCAGGAAGGAATGTCCTATATAGGACTGGAGAAGGCCATCTTGAAGTTCTAGGTTTCATAGAGACCTTGGTGCTGGTCAGCCTCATGCTTTCTGCTCCAGGGTGGGGGTGATGAGTATTGAGTATGGCCAAGCCAGGGCTGGAAACCCCCTTCTCACCAGGGCACATATCTTCCCAAGGTAGATGCCAGGGACATTCTGAGGGCTCATTCTTTCCTTGTCACTGCAGGTAGGGAAACTAAAAAAGAGGGGGGAAAGAGAAAGAGGTGGAGAGAAAGAGATAGAGAGAGGAGGGGGAAGGGGAGGGGGAGGGGGAGGAGGAGAGGAAGAGGGAGAGGGAGAGATGGATGCTGGGCCACAGCAGGAGCAGGCTAGCCTAGGACTTCAGGGAATGGTGGAGCAAGCTGCGGGCAAAAATGGAACCATCTCATGGCCTGTTCCCCTTCATGCAAACCCCTCTGTCCAGCACCTACCTCATGATATTTAGAGTCTTATGTACCCATAGAACCCTGAAGATATTTCTGAGCACCCAAGCTTGGCAAGGGAAGGCTACCTGCTGTGACCTCCCACCCCACGGCCTGCCCTTCACAGACCACCTCATCCTTTATGTGAAGAATGAACCCCAGATCACTGCCAGGACTTCAGGGAGCCAGAACCAGCCCAGAGGACCCTCCTCCAGAGTCCAGTTAGGGCAGAGAGGTAGTAAGAGAGGTGCCTGTGCTCTGGAATGAGAACCCCTTCTATCTGTGGCTATGGCCCTTTTGTCCAGGTCTCTGAGGGCTACTGGAACCTCTGAGACATGTTACCTTAGGTTTGTATTTCCCAGTGCTTGTCAAGCTGTTGGAATAGGCCAGAAAAATATCGTCCTCAGGTCCTCTGCTAGATTCTGTTTCACAGGGACAGGATTGCTGGGCACAGCTGTGTGACAACCATGCCACACTCTTTTGTCAGGCTTCCTCACAGGGCAGGAAGGACAGGGCTTCAAGGCCACCTCCTCATGTGGACTGGGACAGGCATGCTGCCTGCAGTGCTGGGGTCTAGGGGAAGATGAGGCCAGGGAAAACACAGTTGCTCTGGGCAGTAGAGAACCTGGTTCTGGGGAAGACACCGTCATGGGACAGGATTGGTCACCACTGGATTCCTCAGCAAAAGAAGGAGCTGGTGTATGATGTAAGAACAGGCAGTTCCTGGAGCACAGGGTCTTATGCATCTGAGGTTGCAAGGCAGAGCTAGCACTCAGCCTGGGCTCCTGCACTGGTCCAGAGATGGCTGTCCATTCACAGTGTCGATGGTCCACTGGATACAGGTGGGACCTTCACAGGATCTGAATCCCATCTTGAGGCTTAGCACCTAACAAAGTAATTCTGGAAAGAACCAGAGATCCAGACACTGCTTTGATATCTGCATGGGCCCTGGTCTACGACCACATTCAATCATGCAGGATACATGTGCCCTTGCGAGCCTCCAGAGGCAATTATCCAAACTAGAGGAAAACAGCCCCCAACATGCCAGGCAATGTGTATTTCCACCCTACAAAAACAGGGGCCATTTTTGCGTCTGTCACTGGCAGATAGTTTAAGACTATTTCTGATTTACTCCCATGTCTTAGTTTGCTGGTGGGTCACTCTTCTACTTCCCAGAGGACCTACACCATGCTTCTAAACTCTCTGTGGCATTGTTTACACCCACACAGGGCTCTGAGCACTGCTCTGGGTCCCTTGGGTGAGGCAAGCAAGTCCCCTGTGACCTCCTCCCTCTTGTCTTTGTGGTGCATCTTCTGCTCCTGCAGGAGCTCTCACAGCCAAGAGCCATTGCTGGCTCTGTCCTCTGGTTCTCTAGGTCCTCTGTCCTGACATCGCAGGAGGTTTTGCACCCTGCTTAATCCCAGCTACTCCAGACCTACATCATAGTACCCAGAACCATGGAAGCATCCTTAGCTGTAAAGTCCCCTCCCTCCCTCCTTCCCTCCCTCCCTCCTTCCCTCCCTCCCTCCCTTCCTTTCTTCCTCCCTCCCTCCCTCCCTTCCTTTCTTCCTCCCTCCCTCCCTCCCTTTCTTTCTTCCTCCCTCCCTCCCTCCCTTCCTCCCTCCCTCCCTTCCTCCCTTCCTTCCTCCCTCCCTCCCTTCCTCCCTCCCTCCCTTCCTCCCTCCCTCCCTTCCTCTCTTGCTCCCTCCTTCCCTCTTTCCCTCCCTCCCTCCTTCCCTTTCTTCTTTCTACCTTCACACTCTTCCTCCATCCCTCCATCCTTCCATCTCTTTCTTTCTTCCTCCCCCTCTCTCTCCCTCCTTCACTCTCTTCCCCCTCCCTCTTTTCCTCTCTCCCTCCCTTCCTCCCTCTTTGTCTTCCTCCCTCCATTTTCTACTCCCCTCTCCCCCTGCCACCCTCATATTCCTTGTCATATTCTCGCAATTTCTTCAGTATTTGCAAAAGAAAGGAGAGTTGTGTTTAGGGGGTGTTCTTCAGCGGCAGGGCTTCCTGACACTGACAGCACCCTGTAGCTAAGTGCTACTGGTTTTAGGGGCATGGCATTTCTGCTCTGCCTCCCTCTCAACCCCATGTGGCAGCAGCCCAGGGTGACAAAGGAAATCCACCTGCAAAGTGAGGGGGTAGCTGGCAGTCCCCAGGCCTCCCAGCCCTGAAAGCTCTTCTATTTATAACACCAGCCCCACGTCGGCAGTTGCTATTCAACTCAGGGGAAACTGCGAAACAGAATCCTGCAACAGAATTTATTCTTTCTGGTCCTCTTATAAAATCTCACCTAGAACATGATCTCTGTGCCCAGAGACATATCAACATCTCCTTATCGCTGGCCCACCAGGTCTTGTCACTTTCTGAGGCTGACAAGGCTGGGCCACCCGTTGGCATTGTAGAGATCTATAGTTGGTCATCTTTCAGAAAGCAGAAGAGTGTTGGGCTCCAAGGCATGGCTGGACCACTTGGTGGGAAGGTGAGGTGGGCTGGAGCTGGGCATTGCCATAAAGTTTTCACCTTTAGAGTGAACCGGGGTGAGCCTGGGGCAGCAGTGTTCGGGGACCTGTCTGTCTTTTCTTAGGCGCATTCCTCTTCCTGCCCAAGAAACTGGCTCCTGGTCCCTGGCTCCTGGCTCCTGGGCAGCCTAAGGTGCCCTTTCTTTCCCTCAGGATTTTCTTTAGCCCTCCCTGTTCTCAGCCCATCATGCTGATCACATCCCCAAATCTTCTCATCTATTTGGGGGTTGTGTTTTCCTGGCTCTTCAACAAGTGTCTGTTAGCAGACTACACAGGTTGCTCCCAGAGCTCCGACCATGGCCTGAGGAGGTTAACCTTGGCCGCAGTGGACTCAGGCTGAGCAGGTCCTGACATTACCGTAGTTGGGGAGCATGTACCCACAATATAACCACTGAACCTCCTCTTCTCAGACATCCCTCTGGGCCCCCCTGGAGCAGAGCCAGCCTTAAATGCAGACAATGGAGGCAGCCAGCTACCCACACAGCCTGCGACACAGCAGTATTTTTAGAACAACTTTCCCTCTGTTTCTCTTTGTAGGAACGAGGTGTGTGGACAACCAGGCTCCTCTCTGCGTGCGTCCTGACGCACTACCACCCACTGCCTGCTCCCAGGCACTCAGAGTGCCTAATCCCACTCTACTAGGGACACATAAATATACAGGGCTCCTTGCCGTGACAGTAGGGTCAGTATGTAGCCATAGAGGTTTCTAATCCCATAGTCCAATTC
This sequence comes from Arvicanthis niloticus, assembly GCF_011762505.2. Lineage (NCBI taxonomy): Eukaryota > Metazoa > Chordata > Mammalia > Rodentia > Muridae > Arvicanthis > Arvicanthis niloticus. The sequence goes on from NC_047670.1 coordinate 49,248,845, forward strand.
TCAGATCCAGGGAACTGGAGAATCTCATCTCCTGAACACGTAGCATCTATAGTCTCTATTGACATATCCTGCTGCCCTGAAGCCAACATAACCTTCAGTGAAAGGAGACAGTGTTGGCCATGATGTTCAGAGCGATGTAGCTTGTCAAGACCCTGGGCAGGGTACCAAAGGCATTGATGGAGGCCCCTTATCCATGACTACAGAGTAGCATCAAAGGTGTTTGAAAAGTGTCTGTCTTTGGGGTCTACCATAGGGCTTTGGTACACTGGAGTCCTCTGTTAAGACACTGGTTATTTATTTATTTATTTTCTGGCAGTAGTGGATGGGGAACTTATGCCCTGGCACCTGATAGGCAAGTGTAAATGCCCACACCAAGATATAAGCCAAGCTGCTTACTTTTATTTTGAGGCAGAGTTTCACTAAGTCTTCCATGCTAACCTTGAACTTGCAACCTTCCTGTGCTGTAAAGGCCCCGCTCCTACTTTTCTTTTGTCTGGACAGAGTTTCTTCCATGCAGAGCTTCCCCAGATTCCATCCTAATGACGTCAGTGATCGTAGCAATAACAGTGATGACGCCCAGACCAGTGAGGTCTGGGGACTGCTGTGGTCCATTATGTCAGACTCTCTGGAGAGCTCAGTGTGTATTATACAGTGACCAAGATTGCCAGCACCTTGCCTTCTTTGGTGGTAATGAGGCTGCTAAGTTTGCTCATAGGAACCCAACTGGAGTCCTGAGGGCTGGGAGGCGGGGTTGGGGGAGGTGATTCCTCATGATTGTCCTCTTCTCTGACCCTCCTTTTGGACAACCACTTCTCCATCTGTGTCCGGATTGGAGGACTTGAGAATTATGGGCTGTTACCTAGATCTGCCATTCGTTGACTACATAAGATCTGGAAGGTCTTGTATGCTCTCGGTGGGAACCCTCCTCTTCCCAACAAACTGCTGCTAAGGCCCCACTCAGTTCTGAGTCCCCCTTTCCTCTCTGGCCTCAGTCCCTCATTGCCACACAGTCACTGATCAAGTATCCCCAGAATCTCCAGTGGTGGGTCCCATGGACAGCAAGAAACCCGAGACTTCTACCTAAAAGATGGCAATGAAGGCAGAGGAACCAGAGGGAAAGACCAGGCGTGTAAGTTGGGAGGGAGGCGGTTCTCCCTTGAGGCTGCTGGATTCTTCTGCAGTCAGGATGACACATTTGTCAAAATTATGACCCAATTAGGCAGCGATAACCGGTGTCTATGACCGTCACACATGTAATCGTTGGTAATATCATTTGGAGATAAAGGCTGAATGACGGGGCAGGGTGGGATGTGGAGGGAGGAGGAGGGGGTGCACAGGTCTCTATTTCAGACCTTTGGGGGGGTCACCGGTGAGTCAGATATCAGCCTCCAGTGACACAGGCGCCGTGGCTTCTGAGTCATGGCTTTTGTTGGTGATGCTTGGTTGGCTGGAAAGAGCTGTCGAAAGCATCCTTTGACTTCATCTCTTTCTATCACCCGTGTTTCTACAGGGGGTGCCATGGGGTCTCCCCAAGAAGCCAGACAGGTATGAGTTTATCATTACATAGGTCAGGTCTGTCTGGGTCACAGTGGCCCAGATCCATGTGTCCCACAGCCCACAGGCCCACATCTGTATTCCTTAGCCTTCTTGTTCCGTTCCCTGCACTAGGCTTTTGTGCCTCGACTTCACTATTCCTCTGCCAGGCATTCCTTCTCCAAACTCTCTGAGCCTCCTGACACTTGGCAGTCCAGGTCAGTGCTTGGCATCCACTTTGGCCTTCTCTTTTATCAGGTAAGACATAACCAGGCTCCTGCAGTCCAGGACCTGGTCCTTCCTTCACCTCTACCACTACCAACACCGCACCACTTCTTACCTGTATCCACATGACTAGTGGGGTCAGGTGATCAATGCCCAACCTCCATCATGAACCTGAGCCTCCTGAGGCTGAGGGTCTGACTGTCTTGTGTTCTCTACACTGGTATCTGGTGCAGGCAGACTAGAGACTGGGTACCTGATTACCTCCTCTCCTTACCTGTCATTTCCATTTCTCCTGGATTCTTGTGGGGTCTCCCTGGGACTGTAAGGCCAGCCTTTGACATCCCCAATTCCTCCCAGAAGTCCTCTGAAACTCCAGGTACTTGTAGTGAACTGGGCTGGGTCAGACCCTCATGTCTGTCTCTGCTCCTAAGCCCAGGGAGAGGAATGCAGATGGCTCCTATGGTTCTCTTGTTCGTATAGCTTTCTTTAATGTTATCCATCCTTTTGATTCTACATGAGATTCAGGAGAGGCTGCAACCTTATCTGAGATGTCACTCAATAAGGTTTACCCTGCCCAGCCACCAAGCCCAGAATTTAGCCCTAGGAGGCCTGGAACTCTGCAAGCAGAAAGTACAGCCACGATCTTGGGGAAATGGGAAGATACCGTCCCCAATGTCCAGGTTTGGATGGATGGAGTCACCACCCTGCCACACAGAGGCCAGTGAGTTGCAGATCCTGCATCAGGCAGAATCCTTATCTGGAGGAGTGGAGACAGTCAGCATGGCCCAGTATTCTGGGAGCCTCAGACTGGTGGGATGGCCCTGGCATGATGACCCTCCCAGAGTGGCTTTTCTCTCTGCCTCAGTCAGCCCTCTAATGTAGTGTGTCTCTGTAGTCTAGCAGACAGGAAGGATTCTGGGTTCCATGGAAAAGATTCAGTTTTCCTAGCTTCCTGGCTCTATGGTAATGAGTACATAAGGCTGTTCCAGTGACCAGGCCTTCATACAGTCATTTAGTGGACACTGGTTGAGTCATTTGCTGACACCTGCTCTCATGTAGCCCAGGCTAGCCTTGCATGATTTGTGTATTCAAGGGTGACCTTACTCCTCATCTTTCTATCTCCATCATCTGAGTGCTATGATTACAGATATGTGCCACCACTTGTGGTTTATGGGATGTTGAGGGTCAAACACAGTGCTTTGTAAATGCTAAACAAACACCCAACTGAGACATAGCCTCAGCGTCTTCCCGCTGATTTCTCCTTGTGCTTCCTTCTCCATCATGCAGGCCATCTCCATGAAAGGTTTTCCAGCACCCATACAAATGTCCAAGAATCTTTGAGGTTTTAGATGGGGGCTTGCTTTCCTTCTTGGGATGGCAGATGCTGCTATGGGTAGGAGAGTAGGGTCTCCCACAGAGCTCTCATCCCATTCCAGGCCTGTGGCTGCTCTAGGCCGAACCTTTTTGCCTTAGCCTTGCTCTGTGCCTAGAGAATGGACCAGGGAGAGAGGGGCTGCGCTGATGCTGGCCAGGGGCGGAGGGAGGAGGGAAGATTAATTGGTTCTCATTAGCCTAGGAGTCAATTTGCAGACATTCGGTAAGAGTCCCTGTAAAGAAAGCTGTTGACAAATTGGAGTAGATTCAAACCAAACAGCGAGGCCCTTGAGGGACTGAGTAAGGACTGGAGAGCAGTGAGCGACAAAGCTGTAGCCCATGGTTGATTGGATCTCACATAGATTACGCCCTCCATTATGCGCACGGGCCTGCCTTTGCCCCTTCAGCCCACACATCCTGCTGATTGGACAACTATGGTTTGATCTCACAGATGGACACAGTAGGCCTCCTGCAGTGCCAGTGAACTCGACCAAGTAAGGGCAGGGCAGCCAGGACCCAGAGCTCACTTGCGTCTTCCTCATAGTGAGTGGTATCTGTCTAGACCTTTAAGTTTCAGTTCAGGGCTACCTCTGTCAGGACCCAGGCCTGCCTCTCTCTTCCGGTTTCCAGTCTCTTCATCCATCAGCTAGGCACCCTCAGGCTAAAAGGACTTCTGGGTATTAGCAGACAGTCCCATCTGTTTCTGGATTCAGCTGCCGCAGCCCTGGATCCTGGGTGAACCTCTTGTCTCTGCACGCCTAATGCAGTGTGTGTAGCTAGTTAACACATGGTGGCAAACCAGAGGAAAGCAGCCAAGGGGTTCCAACAAACCCCTCTGAACAAACTGCTTTGTCCAAAGGGTACGGAACTAGTGAGACTTGTCTGAACCCTGAGCTGGGTTTTGAGGGGTAGATAGGAGTTTCCTTGATGATAGCACAGGGTGGACGGAACAGCACTGGACCAGGCACAGGGAAGCAGGTATAGTAGGTGATGGGGTACTGGTTTGTGAAGTGGCTTGATGTGTGAGGGAGTTGTTTGGTATGGCCCAGGAGTCTCTCTCCCACTGCTCAGAGTAGCAGGTGAGTACCGGGGCATCCTGGTGGCCTGCCAATTCTCTAGGACTCCTGGCCAGCCCCACCCTTGCAGAGCTGTCTGGCCCAGTGTGAAAATGAAGATTGATCATGGCGGAAAGGCAGCCTGGCCGCAGAGCCAGCTGGGAGTTGCAGAAACACCGGGCTTCATTATTATTTTAAGTGTTACTCAGCTGCTTTATTGAATTCTCCAAGTCAGGAAAAATTCTGGGGAGATAAGAAGTTGACATTTTCAGACGCAGCAGCGAGAACTGTGCAGGCGGCGGGTGAGGACAGCGCGCAGCGCCTGCTTGGCATGAGAATGTCCCAGCCCACTGCAGCCACCCACAGCCACACAGGCGCATGCACCAGCTTGCTGACTCAGGACAAGGGAGCCCAGCCAACCGGGGGATGGGGGCAGAGGGGAGGGAAGAGAGAAGGAAGGCTGCTTCTGAGCAAACCACTGGAAACCTCTCTTCCCTCTACCTTCCCCTACCTTGCCCACCTTTCTACCTTCCTTTGTTGAGTACCTACTATGTGCCAGGCTGTGGTGCACACTAGCTTGGCATAGGGTTATTTCTGTTTGCCTCAGAGTAACGGTGAGGATCACAAGCTGTCACTGTGGAGCAGCGTGCACATGAACAAGGTCACGTAGAACCTTCCAGGCCTGATTCCTGGATGCCTCTGAGGCTACTGTCCTGGAGTGAAGCAGGTGTAGACTTTATGTTCAGTATCTGTTTGCTAAACACAGGATCACAGTACACCTGCTAACGAAATGGACAGCTCTTTCTGGGGAGTTGCATTGGCATTTCTGTACTGATCTTAAGGGAATTATTGCTATAGAGTTTTCTGAAGGAAAAATATCTCGTTGGTCTTCTGTGAAGGCCATGACTGAGGCCAAATGACCTGATGAGATGGCCCAGCCAATATGGCCAAAGGACAGAGGTAAGAAGTGGAGGCCAAGGTCCCAGCCATCTCCTCAGATCCTCCGCCGGCTGGCCTCAGGCCTGGAACAAAACGAGTCTGAATTTGAGTCTTCTGTGAAAGAATGACATGATTTCAGATACACAGAACATTGTTCCAGCCCTGTGGTGGGAAGGTCCTGAGGCCTGAGGAAATTACTGTCCCAGAACAGGATGAGTCTAGATTGTTGTCTTAGGGTCACCACCTGTCTCTGTGGCCTCCTCCTTCACATAGGCACACTTAGGGGTGCAGACAAACAGACACACAGATGCATCCACACAGACATACTCATGAGTAAGCCTGCAGGGGTTGGTCCCTCTTTGTCCCTCCAGCCTGCCCATGACAGAGCTGTCTGAACCCCTGGGTTCCACCCCTTCTCTGTAAACCCATATGCAACAGTTGTGTCTGGAATGTTCCCCCAAAGGCCCATATACTAACTTAGTTACAGCCAGTGACATTGGAGGGTGGACCCTTTAGGAGGTGGGGCCTGGTGGAAGGAAGTTAAGTCATTGGTGCCCTCTTGAAGAAAGTATGGGGAACCTACTCATTCTCTCAGCTTCTCTGCCCTGAGATGTGAACAGGCCTTCTCTGCCACCATGATACACTCCGCTGCCATAGACCCAAAGCTACAGGGCCTGGTGACCATGGTCTGGAATCTCTGAAACTGTGGGGCAAACTTTTCTTCCTCTTTGCTCTTTGTCTCCAGTGTTTTGTCTTAGTCACGGAAGACTGACAAGAATTCAGGCCTCTCACAACGTTTCTCACAATAAAAAGCCTTGTAAGCACAGAGTGACAACAGTTGTTTGTAGCTTAGGAGCAGAGGTTTGACCACAAGACCAGGAGCAATGGGCAGGCTTTTCAGAGACATGGCCTGAGGACCAGTTGTATCCTGTCGGGTCTGCGATAGTCCTGGTAACTGCCAGCCCAAGCACATCTCCCTGAAAGGATGATGTGGATCAATCTCTATTCAGTAGGAACTGCTAAGCACATCGGCTTGGCACTAACAACAGCCTGGGCCACTGTGTCTCATTTATTCCTTCTGTATGTATCTGGAGTACCCTGGCCTGTGTCTGTGTGCACTGGGCTCTCAGCAAGGAATGTCCTGACCAGCAACTCACAGTACAGGCCTCAGATGCCATTTCCCTTCTCCCTACCATGCTCTGGCTTGCACTTGACTAAACCTTAGAACCCACCTCTCCTGTGTCCTCTGCCCTACCTTCAGCTCCTGTTGGAGCTCAATCTAACCATTCTTTACCTGTTGGTGTAGAGTTTGCCTACTACTTCAGGCCAATGAGAAAGCATCCCTGAGATCTCTCTGGTCCTCCTTCCTCCCAGAGTGTCTGGACTTCCAGACCTCCAAACCTAGCCCTGAGGCCTTCAGACTGTCACCTCTACTCTCCTGGCTAGCTGTTGACTCTTCCTTTCTGCCTCTCTCATTTGATGGACTCTACGAAGTAGGGAACCCGGCCACTCAATCATGTGTTCACTGTGGGTAGGCAGGTAAAGTTACTTTTGAAGGTGGCTCACCTCCCCTGGCTGCTGGCCTGTTACAGGAGTTCACAGCAGGGAAAGAGGATAGCTTACTTCTGACTTGTCAATAGAGATCCTCTTATACCCATGTGACAGACGAAACTACCGAGTTTCAGGGAAATCACAGAATTCAGGCTGCTCAAGCCCAGAGCTGGGCTCTAGACTGAAACATCCGGCACAGGTTTAGGTCAGCAGATGAGGCCATGTTCAGCCGAGTGCAGGAGGAAGAAAGAGGCAATTCAGGAAGCCCGCACGGAGGGACAGGTGTGAACCTTGCTAGTGCACGGGATGTGGGAAGACACAAGAGCAGTGTTAACAGTATTGTTTGTCCTTCTGTGTTCAACTCAGGAGCCAGGCATGATCTGGAGAAAAAAGTACACACTGTGCTGTCCAGTCCTCAGTGCCTAATTACACATATGACCAGACTCCTTTGAGGGGAAAAGCACCTGAACGTTGGGTTCTGGAGGTCTGGATCCAGCATCCCCCTCTCCACCAGCTTCCAATAACCGCTGAGGCTGGAACTGAGGCCATTTTCCTAAGAAGGACTGTAAGCAGGCTCTTCTTTGCCTAAACCAGAGGTTCTCAGACTGCAGGAGTCCCAAGACCCCTCAAAACACCCCCAGGGCTTGGGTATTCTTCAATAGCAAACAAAGAGACACACAGGAGAAGGGGGACCCAGGGGCAAGAGCGAGAGGGTGGGCTTCTTGTGTTCTGCACCAGCTCAACTGCCCTCCTTTTGTGTTTTGGTTTTAGAAAGAAATGGAAATGTTTTTTGTTTGTTTGTTTGTTTGTTTGGTTGGTTTTTTAAATGTAATTCATGTGTTAATATGATGGAACCACTTTTTAAAAAATATAAGTCTTTAAAAATGTTTCTTATTCCATTTTTGTTGCTGTCAGCATTGCATCACGAGTGTGTGTGTGTGTTGGTGTGTATGTGTCTATGTTTGTCTCTGTGTGTGTGTGTGTGTTCTCTCTGTGTGTGTCTGTCTTTCTCTTTGTGTATGTGTTCTTTCTCCCTCCCTTTCTCCCTACCTCCCCCCTTTCTGTGTGTGTTTGTGTGTGTCTCTCTCCCTGTGTATGTATATGTGTGTTCTCTCGCTTTCTCTCTCTCTCTGAATGTGTGTGTGTGGTGTATGTGTCTCTCTCTGTGTATGTGCGCGCGCGCTCTCTCTCTCCCTCTGTGTGCATGTGCGCGTGTGTGCATGTGCGCGTGTGCGTGTTTGCATGTTTGCATGTGGTACCAATTGTGGTGTGTACTAGGGGTTTCCATCTCAGAGTTCATGGGAGCTGGGGCTCAAGCCCTGCAGTTACTTTGGTTGTGGGTTGCTGTGTCCCTGTTGGTGAGCTAGTTCCCTTCGAAAGAGTATGAATGAATATTTCTTAGTGGGGCTAGAGTTCTGGGTGGCTCAGTGGCGGGCTCTGCTGAGTGGATAGGCATGGCCTGTGGAAAAGCAAGGAGCTGCTCCTGTCCAGGTGTACTGGGTGGGGCTGTGACAGGCAATGAGGAGAGGCAGTACAGAATATGAGGAGGGTGTGCACGCAGTCCTGAGACTCGCACACTTGGGGCCTCCCCCGGGCTTGCCCAGCCCAGTTTGCTGGAATCTACTAGCCTGTGCGGATTTGGTCTGTGCTAGCGAAAGCTAAAGGAAAGGATGAGTCGCTGTTCCAGCAGGGTGGAGAACTGAGCATGGGAGGCTCCCTCCTGCTGCTGATGGCTCTGGAGATAGTCTCCCCCGGAAATTGATAGCACAGCACTCAGGGACTTTAATATCATGGCTCCATGGGGACGCTGCAGAGTCTGCCGTTGCTAAGCGGCCCGGCATCTGCAGTGTGGGCGTGGGAGGAACCGACTCACCCGTCCATCTGCCCTTCCTTACGCAGCACACTCACTCATTCACTGACTCATTCATCCATTCCTCCCTACACCACACACACACACACACACACACACACACACACACACATGCACACACACCAAAGAGCCAAAGACTCATTCATTCATTCATCTGTCACTTTCTTTACACACTTATTTCTGTGCCGACCTACCTAGCTATCATCTGACATCCATAAGCATTTGATCTGGGCCAGGTCACATTTCTGGGAGACAATGGTGGCTTATATGTGTTCTCATCTGTAAAGATCTTGGAAGGCCAGTGAGGAAATGCTACTGCAGTGGGTGATGATGATGATGATGATGGGGATTATGGTGATGCTGATGCTGATGGTAGTGACTGAAGGATGGTGATGATAGTGATGGTGGAGATGATGGTGGATATGGTGTGATAATGGTGCTGATGATAGCGATGAGCATGATGGACTGATGGTGATGATGGTGTGGTGGTGATAATGGTGATGGTGTTGCCACATGATGGTGACTGTGGTGGCGGTGGTGATAACGGTGGGGTGTGTGGAAGAACTAGTCACTTGGCATGGTGAGCAGTTGATGTAATTCTAGAAGACCACATGACCTGATCTTCCACATGGTCTGGAAGCCAGTGTCACATGTGACTAGCCTAAGAATTTAGACTCCAGTCCTCCATGTTACCAGCCTATGAGCTTAGGTTTGGTCTAGAATATTGACACAGTAGATAACTGAGGGGCTTGCATGATGCAGGGCGCATGTCCAGGAAGTGTTAGTGGATAGTTACACGGTAGAGAGGTCTGAGTAGCTACCAGGGGTCCAGCAGGAGCCAGCATGTGGCCTGGAGGAAGTCATCAGTCATCTGGGTGGGGAGAGGCCAGGATCATGCCACATGATGGGATGCAGGTACAACTGGAAGGAAGCCTTAGGGTCCACGTATAGTCCTTGCAGGGATGGTACAGGAAGGCAGATGCAAAGAGATGGTGACCTGCTCAGATCTGATAGGTGGATCTGCTACCTCAGTGGACTAGCTACCCTGCCTGCTCAGAAGTGCTCCTTGGAGGTCATCAAGAGTCTGGGCTCCAGCCCTACTGGCTCAGGCCTAGCTGGAGCACCCTGGGCCCAGTGCTCAGTCCTTCACTCAGCTTCAGCCATCTTGGGCTGCTCTATCAAAGTTTCATTCTGCCCCCCCCCCCCCCCCAGGCTCATGGGCTTCCCAGGGGCTGGATGTTCTTAGAAGCCGACTGAGTCATAGGCACAGACAGAGTGCTGAGGACCCTGTGCAGTCTTGTCTCACCCAGGAGCCTGTGGGGTGGCCCGGGAGAGCTTGTTCTCTTGGGTTCTCACCTAGTCCTGGACAGCCAAGCTGGGAAGGCGTACTGAGAACCAGCACGACTCCCCAAACAGAGGGGATATTGACATGGCTATTTTTAGTCTTATTAAAATAAGTCTGCTTTGCTCCTTTCTCTGCTCCTCTCTCCGGCTCAATCTTCCTTTCCAGATTGAATGTGTGTGTCCAGGCCAAGGCGCCAGGGGAGCTGAGCTGCAATCAAAATGTTAATAAGCCGCTGATTGTGCCTTGGGTGCCTCCTCCCCCTTCTTCTGCCTTCCCCAGATGTTGTGGGGTCTTCGTGAGCCCTGGGAAGCTGCACACGTGTTTGGAAAACGAGACCTTGGCATCACTCTCTGTGCACAGAGCTCTGGAGAGCTCAAGAGCAAGGGACAGGCTGTGCTGTGGATCCTTGCTGTGTCCCAAGTCCCCGCTGCTTCTCCACATGGGGCCCAGGGCGGGCACAGAGCCAAAAAACCAGTGTCCATGATGTTAGATCCACCAGACCAGAACCAGGGTCCCTCATACTTAGTCGGCAATGTCACAAGGATGAGCAGTCTTATGTCTGAGAATGAGGATATGAGGTCTGCCAGGGGCCAACCTCTGTGAGGGGGGACAGCGCCCTCAGGAGCATGATCGCAGGTCTGTCTCTTGAATTGTGCCATTTGGCACGGTGACAGTCTCTCTGATAAGGGCAGGGGAGCATCTCCTGTCATCTGTGTAGCCAGTTAATGTGTTTCTACAGAAACTGAGCAAGGAGTGAGCTAGGAGGGTTGTCACGAGAGAAAAAGCATACATTAAGCCAGCCTTGGGGCTTTGTGGCAGAGTGACTGGGGATATCCCAAAAACCCATAGGAAGAGGCATAAACTTATGTAGCAAAGGAGAGACACATGTGGAGAATGGGAATAGTTTGTACAAAGGCCCTGTGGTCGGGAATGTGGCAGACATGAAGGAGCATAAAACCAAATAAGTTGAAATGGAGCTAGTTGGAAGTGAACCCATGACAGTCACAGAGAGCCCTCAGAGGGCCTAGGGCTGACCTAGCTGAGTCTTGCAGATGTAGAAAGAGTGGAATGGGTGTAGGGATCTGAGGACAGCAGATGACACATAGAGGTGACAGGCCATGTGACAGTAGACTGAGGACAGGGACAATCAGGAGGGACTTAACAGTGAGGGGACAGCAAGTCAGGTAGGGAAGATCCCTAAGCAAGACTAGGTATCACCACTGCCAGGCATCAATAGGCTGCCAGGCTTTGCTGGGGGAACTGGGAAGAACAGGGTCTGTGTCCCCAGTGGGGTGCGTGGGTCAGGTTGAAGTCTGTTAAGTAGGGTGTGCTGTCTCCCACACTGCCCACAGCTGTGTTAAGCACCACCCAATATCTCACAAGAAATGTCTTTCGCATTCTCACCAATAACATGTACCCACCAGGGCAGTGTGAGGCTGCCTGAGACTCTCACAATGGATCACCAATATGTCCAGTAACTAAGGGAGAGAGTAGGCGGCTGTCTCATCTGCCAGCTAGGGCAGGTGAGGTTAGGGTCCTGAGGAGGAAGCCTTGGAGACCCCTTCCTTTCTGTCTCTCTTCCCACAGTCTCTGTGAGATAAAGAAGAGAGGCTGGAAGTGATCTATGTGTGGCCATGCAGCCCACGAGACCCAGCCCAGAAGAACAACAGATGATGGTTGCAATACTACTGGAGCCAAAGCCAAGGCTGAACCCTGATCTTTATTCACACAGGACTTCTGATCACGTTTGTAGGAAAAATCTTTGGGTCAGGCATGTTAGAAGCTTCCTCTCAAGGCCTGGTTCCGGCTTTTCCATGTCTGCCCTCTGGCTCCTGTCTCTCCCTGAGTGGCATCCCTTCTGGTGAGGGTGGCTGGAGGGCCATCTTAGGACCTGGATGACATTACTTGCGTACATCTGTGCTCTGAGAAGCTGGGGAATAATTTCTTCTCCATGGCTCTGGGGTCTAGGAACCAAGGAGCAACTCCTGATGTTGCACCATGGCCTTTGGATGCATAAGTGGTCTTCAATGTTATGTCTGTCCACTGTACCACAGGTTAACCTTGTCCACTTGTCTCCAGAGCAGAGACTATACTCAAGGGCAGGGATACTGTAAGTAGGAAGGGTCCTACAAGTGCATGCATGTGAGAGACGGAGCTCTTGACTGTGACCTGTCTGTTCAGGGCCAACACAAGGAGCCACTGGGCCCAAGATTAATGTGCAACAGCAGCTAGTTCTAGGGGGACCTAGATAACAGATTCCAAAGTCAGAGCTGGCTACCCACCATGGTGCCTGCACACGCCAAGGATTCCATCTCCCTAATAGCGCAGGGCACTCTGAGATTGTGGTCCCAGGAGAAGGTAGGACTAGCCTGGACACTGAGAGCTGGCGAGGAGCAACATTGGCTTGAGGTAGGTACCCGGTTCCTGTTCTGCAATCCTTCCTAATCCTCTTCTGGCCCTCTAAGTCTGGAGCCTTCTACTGCCATTCGGCAGTTCTGGAGAACGTTGACCTCATGGTGAGTCCCACCTTGTCTCTGTAGACACAGCAGAAGGGTACCTTTCCCAGGCATGACCATGCAGAGTATGTTGGAACCCACACCCAGCCCACCTTTCCACTCCACAGTGCTAACTACTGCTCAATGGCTTCAGCATGTGTTTTGGGAGCATAGTCACATCCTGCACGACACTCACTGCTCTGCTGTGGCAGGCTGACTTGGGGAGGGGCGTGGAGCAGTGTGCAACAGCTTTATTGGAGCTGCTCCAATTTTCCAGGCATCCTCAGTTTCCTAGGACCACATCAGTTGACCCCAAGGATGTTGTGAATCTTGATGGGGGTTGATCCCATCAGAAAAACAGCTCCTGACTGAGGACCAGACACTGGCAGAGAAAACCTCATCCTCCTGATTCCATAGGGCCCTGGGTCCCCTGGGTCCCCTGGGTCCCCTGGGTCCCCTGGGTCTCCTGAGTGAGGTGTGTTAGCAGATCCTCTCAGAGAACTGCCCAATCCCTAGAGTCTAGTGCTTTGTTTACCCAGGTTTGATCCTCAGTCCCTGAAAGGATTCTGGAAGGAGCAGTTGCGTATCTGTTAAGGCCCCAGAGGAGGCCAGCTTCCCATTGAAGACCTCTCTTGCTGGTCCAGCCAGTTGAGATGTTCCCAGTTGATCTTGGCTTTTTCTCTTCCATATCCACCCCTCAGGCATGCTTCAGTTACCCTGTGTACAGTGGGTCAGCGTCTGACTGTGGTGTAGTAAGCTATGGATTTCATCTGCATACAAGTCAGGCCTCATGTTCCTCAGATCCCTTTTCACGTGACTGTCTATGGCTTTGACTGTCCTCTCCTTCCCTATAGACCTATGCATATGTTTAGGTTCTAGAGGTCATCTTTCCACCATCCAAATTCCTAACTACTTCTTGACTTTGGGGGGGCTATACAGTATGGCAGTGGGTTAAATGGTGGTGTCCATGGCTATCCCTCTACATGTTAGTTACAGGCACCTGCTTCTCCCTGGTCCTTGGCCCACCAATAGTCCTCCGATCATAGGACCCTCCACCAAAGCCCTAACTTAGGGAGCTACTTGGATCCAACTGTCCCTCTACAGCTCCTGCTTAGGGTTTGCTGCCCCCCACAAGGCCTTCTGGCCACCACTGGCTCCCCACACCGTCCCGCTGGAAAGACTCCTCCCCTGCACAGTCTGTGCTGGCTGCTCCTGAGGGTAGGTATTCTTCAGGGTGGGAAATTCTATCCTGCCTTGGGATAGCCCAGCCTAGAACTGTACTTGACACATAGCAGGTACGGATGTGGGGGTGAACAGCAGATAGCCCATGAGGCTTCTCCTCTCTTGGTGGCTTTCTGGTGTCTTAGCCATGGCAGAACTGGAATAGATGATCATGGACAGAGAGCAAAAGCTGGACCCAGAAGCAAGATGAAAAACAAACAAAACAAAACAACAACAATCACAAAACACTTTCTAGGCCAGGTAGATAGGGGCTCAGGAAGCTTAAGGGGTTAGCACAAGAAGAAAGCAGAGACCAGGTGAGTTTGGCCTGCATCCCAGGACTGGTCCTGACCCCTCCCCCACTCCTGCCATACTCAGGTGGCTGTTTTATTTCTATGCCTGTCTCTCTATACAAAATGGTCTGGGTAGTTCCAGAAAAGACCCTCCTTAGAATCACAGGCACAATCACTGGGTCTGGTGGCAGGCTTTTGGCTTGTCTGACCCTCCCCAGTTAATGAGGCTGCCCATGGGGGAGGAGGGTTGTACCCTATCAATGTACCAATGTATCAATGTCACATTCTCACCAGTGCAGTGAACACTCATTGAGCATCTGCTGTATGCAGGCCTCGGAGGCCAGGTCCCATATCGCTGAGACATCTGTGATGCTCTGCAGATCAGGAGCTCTTTCAGGGTGAAGAACAGACCCCTCTCACCCCATTTCCCACTTCACCCCAGCACCCTAAGACAGGGTCTTCATGCATAGTGGGCACCCTGGAAGCCACCCTATAACTATGCAGAATGGAAAGGAAATGTTCAGTTCTTCCAACACAGGCGTTTCCATGGAGACTGTTCCAGCACTGCCCCTCCTCCCTCCAGCCTCCAGGGAATAATAGGGGGTCTTCCCTGAATGACACAGGGAGTTCTGCATAGAGCTCAGGAGACTGCTATTTTGTGAAATCCTCATGACTCTTTGAGGCCCAGGGCCATTAAGGGAGCAATGTATCCCTGGTGTGTGAGCTCAGAGACCTCCAACAGCACTTGGTACAGCTTCCTCAGTATGATTAGAGCCTAGCTACCTTCCCAAGGGAATAGAAATGCCTGAGACATTGAGATCACCTAGAGGGGACTCTACAGCCATTGTGGTAATAAGGTGACTCAGGAAAGCTGGCTCAGCCCGTAGTCCAGAAACCATGTGGATCACTTCTGATGGTGGGCAAGCTGGCCAGGGCATGGACCCTGAGCTTGTCAAAGGCTGTCTGTTCCTGTACTTAACCTTTCATAATGACCAAGGCTGGCCTGAAGCTCCCCAAATCCCGATATCATTACAGTGTGCTAGCACATATGTGTATCATGTAAATTTGTAAACATGCCTGCACATGCATGTCCAGGTACAGACTGAATGCGGCTATGATCCAGTTGCTTGGAAACTCTTGTTTACAAGGCGGGGTGCTTCTGCTCTGCCATGTCTCTGGAGCCTCAGTCAGTACTGTCACCGAGGCCATCCTCTGATTTCGTGTGTCCTGGGCACGGAGCTCTCACGGTGAGCATGATAGCATGACAGATGGACACTTCCTTCCCTGCATCCCTGGAGCCCAGGTTTGGGGGATGATGAATCTGAATTCTTCCTACTTCATGATTTCTGACCTAATTATCAAGGTCTCAGCCGTGGGGCTCCCAGGAGGAATGCTAACACGTCAGGACTGGTTCACTGCTGTGGGAGTGTCTGTGCAGAGGGCAGGGGCAGGACAGGACAAGGCCAACCCCTGATCCTGCCTTGCTCATTGCCCATCCCCATCTAAGCCTGTCTCTTCCCCCACTTCAGATCCAATCATCTAGAGGTCAGCTCACTCCTGCTAGCTAACTGTTGCTTGTAACTCGTCATGATCCCAGGGATCAGTAAAGCCCTGAGCCAGAAAGCTCCAGGCTGGTCACTTCTCCCTGCTTGTTGGCTAGATAGGGAGACCCTCCCATAGCTCTATGCCCTTAGTGGTGTCTGTGGTGTTGCATAGTGGATTCTCTAAGCAGCCCCACCTGCTCTGGATGGAGGGTGTTGAGGGATGGGAGGAACTCTTCAGGTAAAAATGTGTGTTATTCTGTCACCTGGTGGGACACGTTTTGCTGGGTTTTGGACGTGTGCATATTCAGTGTGTACCTCTGTGTTCTGAGTAAGCCATGGTCTTGTCAAACCCTTCCCACCTACAAACTGAAGTGGGGTCACCTGCATGGTGACCTCCAGTCCCTGTGACACTGTGGCTCTGGAGTCCCGGTTGCCAGGGGCAGCTGTCTCTCTCCAAATGTCAGCACGGATATTAAAGCTCTCTGGAACGGCATGTCATACAGTCATTTATTAGTTCTTCAACAATTTAATAAGGAGAGGGCTTGGGGAGGTGCGTGCTTCTGGCCCCGTTTATCCCACAAATTAACCGCCACATCTTCACTAAGCTCTGTGAGTAAGAGAGTTTTCTCAGTAGACGAGGGGCACATTTCCTTAGCTGGGTGGCAAGGATGGCGGAGGTGACAAACCTACATTGTCTGGTGTGAGCTGGTCATCAAGCCTCTGGACAGCCTTGTCCCTGAAAGAAACTGTGAAGTCACATGACAGGCAGGAGATCTGAAGAGCCCAGTTATTTTACTGCTAGCCCTAAGGGAGACCTCAGTGGGGTGCTGGATATCCTGGTAGCTACCTGGTAGCCACCTCAGCATGCCGTGCATCCAATAACACACGGAGTAGAGGCTTAATGTGAGAGACATGAAGGAGGTTACATAGTTATGAACAAGTCTCCCCAATGGAAAAGATTCCAAACCTGTTCCCTTCCTATGCCCCACATACGCATAAGTTCCTCTCACAGTATCCATACTCTAGGATGGTATTCTGTTCAGTTTTCTTTCCATGACGGGACTTTTCTTCATTTAAGTTGCTAGAATCCAGGGGCTGGATGGGGCTCCGTCACCCTCTTCCCTTGGGACCATTGTCTTGTACTGAGAAGGTGGCTTTCTGGGATCCAGGCTAGAGAATCAGCCTCACTGAAGGGAGCAGAAGGCAGCAATGTTGAGGTCTCTTTCTAGAAGTTCTGTCTAGAGGGAGACATTCCACTTTCTGGGGGAGCTTGTGTGGTGTCCTGGGCCTGAGTTGCAGTCACTGCCTGCACCAGGGAAAACTATCTCTCTGATCCTCACCTGGAACTGGTGGCTTCTTACACAGGACCAT
This sequence comes from Arvicanthis niloticus, assembly GCF_011762505.2. NCBI lineage: Eukaryota > Metazoa > Chordata > Mammalia > Rodentia > Muridae > Arvicanthis > Arvicanthis niloticus. The sequence continues at coordinate 49,265,661 of NC_047670.1, forward strand.
GTAGTTGGTCTGCGTCATTTCTGAAGCAGAGGTCTGAGCTGTTTTTTCTGGATGCTCAGTAAAGTTGGGTCCATGGAGCAGTAGGCAGAGCTTTACCTGGAGGCTGGGATTTGATCTTCACCTCAGGGTATATTCCTGGGCACTGGTTCCTTTAGGCAGGATACTTAGGCCCCTGTGTTCTCCATGTGAATCTGGGAACTCACTTGGGTTCCAAGCAAAATAACATGGAGTCTTTGTTACATCTTGTTACCATGCACGTAAGAGCTCCCGAGCTGCCCAAGCCTCTGCCTCAGTTTCCCTGCTGTTTTTTTGTGGCTCGAACCCTGGGCCCTGCTGTGACTTTACTGATGACTGAGACCCCTTACATCTGGTCCTCAGCCTGTAACATTGGAATATCTTCAATCTCCCAGGCTAGTCTGTTTACGTGCTGTGAGGATCCAGCAGGGTCAAGGGTATGGTAGCTCTACCCTAATTCCCAATAGATACTCTATGAATCAATGGCAAAAATGGACTTGATTTCAGGTATGGGACTCTCCAGGGCATCCCTTCCTATCCCACTAATGTCAATGGTATCTTCTGGGATACTGGGGTCCTGGGACCTATGTGAGTTCATCTCCAAGTACCTGAGCCTTAGGATATATCTCACAAACATCTCTTCCTCAGATTAAGCTTAAAGCTGACCTCTCAAGCATCCTCGGAGGTTCCCACTGACCCTTAGAGACCCCTAGAGCAGCAGTTATCCCTCCCAGATGTGCCTGGCCAGCTGTGAGTCCATCTGCTCCTGCTGTCTCACTGAATTTATTTCTTGTGTCTCCTCTCCCACAGAGCCACAGCCCAGGGAACAGCCACATCTGCTGGGAACATAAGCTCTCGTCCCTTCTACCTTCCACTTGGGATTCTCTGCAGCCCCCTTGCCCTTCCAGCATCCCCCCTCCAGATGGGAGTTTCTGCTCCCTGAGGTTTTCTGACTCCTCCTGGGAACTTCTTCTTCATGGCCTTTTGAGTGACATACCCTCCAACCCCAGCCTGGGTCAGATTCACCCACTGGACTCAGGATGGAGAGGCAAGGTTAGCTTTAAGCTTTGTCTGGTAGTGTTCCATGCCTCTCCCGCATCCTGATACTGTGTCCTTGGCTTTGTTCACAGATGTTACCCACAGGTTAACTAGACACCCCTCATCCATTTGGGGCTCAGCTCTGATCATCATGTCTATGACCCCAGGCTTGTTCTCTGCCAACAAGCAGAAGCCTGGAGATGTCCTTGGTTGTCTAGTCTGTGAGAAGCCATTTAGGAGGAGATAAAGAACTGGAGATATTTTGAATACCCCTTGGAAGAAATGTGCTATTCCTGACTACAGAGCCGTAGAGGATGGCGGTCTAGCCATCTTGTGTCACCCCTGCATGCTGTGGTCTCTCTGAGCCTAGTTCCCTATGAGAAAGCCAGAGATGCCTCAGAGGCATAGAGAGAGGTACATAGATACCCGATCTTGCAGAGCTGGTACAAGCTCGTTACTCCAATTTCTAATACACATGGTCTGATGTTAGTCTCACTTTATAGAGCCAGAGACCCAGTTCTCCAAAGGAACAGCTGGTTGGCCCAGGTCCACATGTTATGTCAAGAGGAAGCACTTCAAGTCTAGACCCTAATTCTGTGTCCTTGGTCATTGGTAGCTCTACGTATGTGGTGGGGGAGTGAGTAGTTCAGGAGTTGATGGGACTGGATGGGCCCTACATCCAGGCAGCAGGGACCAGCCCCTCTTTGGCATGGTCATGAAGTTTTCCATCACCTGCTTTGCTCCCAAACTCTCCTGTGTCTCCCCAGAGATGCACCATCGCAGAGACCCCCCTTTCAGCCTGGAGATTGGTACAGTGGGATTCTATTCCCGCTTGTTCACATATTCAAGTGGGCAGAGGACATTGTAGCAGAGGCACAAAGGTAGGAGCTCACGTCAAACAACCCTGGTCATGTGTCCCAAAAGTGGCAGAGGCCAAATCTGTTCACATGAGGAAAATCCCTTTGTCTTTGGTGTTGTGTGGCCTTTTCTGTCACTAGTGGGACTCAGAGGCACCAGGGAAGGGCTCTGTCCATCCATCAAATGCATGGAGACTTGTACAGGCAAAGGCATTTGGATGGTCTGTGAGGCCACCCTCAGATTGGCTCTTATGTTCTAGCTCCCGCCATGAGGTGGGGTGGGAGGGGGGGTGTATTGAGAAGCCTCCCGGCCTTCAAGTTCTACAGCTCGTTCATGAGGTTCTTGGGGTACAAGGCTGTACCCCAATTCTACAGTGACAATCTTATTTCCTAATCGGCTCTGGGAGGTTGGGCGTGTGTCTTGGTCGGGAGAGGGGTTTGAGTGGCCATAAGCTACAGGCAGAGAAGGTGAGTTGACACTCCCAAGCGCTCCAGTTGATGAAAACCAGGTGGGTGCACTTACTGTTCCCTATCCTTCAGGGTGCTGCCTCTTCTGGCCTGCCTGGCACATCAGCCTCCGCCTGGCCCCGCTCCTTTGCAATACCGTCTCTGGCTCACAGGGGGCGCTGAGGCCCCGCGGCTGGCTTTCCACCTGCTCAAACCCAGAAAAATGCTACTTGTAATATGCAAAGGGCCTGGGCTGTGTGTTTTTCCAATCAATAGAAGCCGCTCAGTCCCCCAGTTGTCGCTTCCAAAGTCTTCACACATCTGCATCTGAAGGCTCCAAATGCAGCCTTTTCCTGTCGGGAGAAAAAGCAGAAGGAGAAAGGGAGATTTTTGCCTGACAGATTAGAAAATTTTCCACTTCCCAGCATTCGAACAAAGTATTTGTGCTTCTTGTGCCAATTACCCAGGCTGTGAAAGAGAAGCCGGGAAGGTGCGGGCTCAGTCGGGTGCTGGGTAGGAGCATTTCTCAGAGGACCTGCAGGTGTCAGTGGGTGGATGGGGCCCCAGGGCCCCAGCGGGCCCAGAGTGGCCTGGGCCAGCCTTGCCTCCCCTCACATTTGACCTTGGGAATAAGACTGTGTGCTGGGGAATTGTGACTTTGGCAGTGAAATGGCTTGCTATGGTTTCTTTTCAGGATACTGGGAAGGTCAAAGCGCTTTATCTACAACACGGGGTGCCTACAGATAAACTGTATTAATAGCTTGGCAGTAATTTTCAGTTTTCAAAGTGTTTTTGAAGTCAGAGACAGTATGGTTTCCTATTTGGCTTCTGTGAGAGTAAGCTGTATCACAGGGGCAGTACCGGGGTGAAGATTCTCAGTGGACGTTGGGCTCTGGTCCTGTTCCAAGATCCACCCGTGTCCTTGGCATCTAACTGACTGATTCTTGGTTTATAGAGGTCTGTGCTGGGTCTGTATGCAGGCATGGGGGAAGCAGGTTACAGGGCACTGGGCTCTGCCTCAGGTCTTTAGATACACTGAAGAAACCAGTTGAGGACAAAACTCCTCCTGAAGGGTTGTGTTTAAGTGCCAGGCTGGGTGTAATCCTAGAACTCAGGTCTGCTGAACTACCCAACACAATATGTAGAAACGAGTGGTCGCTGCAAGCAAGGTGAGCTTCAGGGCCTGAGTCTTGGAGTAGCCTTCTCTTAGCCTAGATTTTAAGGCAGGGTCCTTCTGGAGTTGCTCAGTCTCCCATACTTTACGACAGAGCTTTTGGTAATCTGGCTTCTGCCCAGCTCTTTTTCTTTCTAGCCCTGTCTAGGTACAGTCTTCAAGGCTCTACCCTGCCACCTTCTTCCTGGCTCAGCCATCATGAAGGTTTGTCCTGTATATACAAAGTAGTGTCAACCTTTCAGCAGCTGCCAGCCCTGCCTCCCTGAACCTCCGCCACCATTGTTCCTTCTGGGAACAATAGCCATCCTCCTCCTTGGACTCCCTGCCCACTCTCCCTCTGATTCGATTTCTGGCTGTAGACAGCTCATTGCTGAGAACAAGGATCAAGGCAGACACTCCCTTGCATTGTTGCAAAACCTGTGGTGTATCTCTGCACCTGGCCCGATGTGCCCAGTCCACCTGCCTGCTCCACTGTGTTCACTTCCTCTGCAGGTCTTGATGTGGATGGTCTCCTCAACTATGGCTGACAGAGTGAGTTGGCGTTTGGGCAGAGTCTCCAGCCAAGAGCGAGGAACCCTCAAATGGAGATTGTGGAGTCTGAGAAGGAAGATCGTGGTGAAGCTGTGTCTTCTCTGTCAGGACCAGGGAAAAGGCTACACTGATGGATGCTGGCACGATTCAGTGCCTAGGTTTCATTATCTGGATCAGGCTGGTCTGCAAGGACAATAATCCTGTATCTAGGGTGGGTCCCTGTTCTAAGCAGGATACTGGGGTTAAGCCTCCTAAACGTGGATTTGTGTGTGATAGCCCAAGTGGGAGTGAATGGGAGTGAACAGGGCAGGGAGCTGGGGAACGGGCTGATGTTCAGCACCCACGAGAGCCTTGGATCTGGTTTTGTTTTTTGTTTTTTTTTTGGTTTTTTTGTAGCTTTCTTAGGATCCTTGGGAGGAGTGGGGCTGGAGACAGGAGGTCAACACAAGGCTGAGGCAGTGGCAGAGAAAATGGGGTGCGTGGGAGAACAGAGTCACAGGTGCTCTGATCTCCTGGAGGGATGGATAGTCATGCAATCTCATCCCTTCCAGTCCTTGCACACTGGGCAGAACCAACTTCCAACGGGTCCATCACGGGCAAGGTGGGGTGATAACAGGATAAGGACTATAGTCTGTGCTATCTCTGGCCAATAGCTCGATGTCCTTCACACAGCAGGCCTTGGCATGTTCAGGTGGTAAGTCTTGTTCTTTGTGAGCTCAATCCCTGCTTTGAGTGACATTCCGTAGAGCACAGGTTTCAGGGTGATAAAGTGAACCCCAGGGATCCCTCTTAGCATTCAAAGTCCCTTTGGAAGTCCCAGGTTTGCCTGCCCACTGCCCTCCCCTGCCCATTACTGTAGCCAAAGCTCTCTTCACTAAAGCAGTGCCCAGGCTCACACAGTATGACTACCTGAGGAGTCTCTGGCCTAAAACAGACCCCGGTTACAAACCAATGCCTTTCAAGGTGACTCCCTGTGTGGCAGTCAGGCCCAGGAGCTAAGGTGTTCAGAGACTTGAGAACTCCCATTTGTGTGTGGCGCCTGTACAAAGCACCAGCACGCTCTCCTTGGGCTTAAGTCTCCCAAGCTGTGAAGAGAGGGACACAGATGTCGGCTCATCACCAGAGTCACAGCAGAGCAGACATGGGTATGTAGAATGCGCTGGCTTCGTCACCTGCTGTCAGCTACCTTCACTCTTCTGGTGACTCTGTCCTGGCATGTTCTCTCCATTCCTCTGCTCTGTCCCTGCCTCTCACTTGCCTCTTTGTCCTTTACCTATTTGGGGACAAAGGCCCGCACAGTTCTTTGTTTATCTCCCTCCAAGGGATGAGGGACACTACATGTGACCTTGGAGCAGAACCTCCCATCTTCTGGCCTCGACAACATCATAGGTAGGACTTAATCTCTTTCTTGTCCATTAGTGCTCCCCCTCCCTCTTCCTCCCCTTTCTTCCTCCCTCCTCCCCTTCCTTCCTCTCCTCCTCCTCCAGCTCTAGGCTCTGCATTTCCTCTGTTTCCTTCGGGGAATGACTCACACAGTTGCCTCCCACCTGCACCACCAGCTTCCCAAACCTTTGTTGGCAGGGGTCGAGCTAGAGCGGATTTCAGCCTTTAGAGGCCTCAGGGCTGTGGCAGGCAGTGGGCGGTGCCCCCGTGGGCAGCATGTTCTTCCCTGCAGCCCTGCCTGCTCCAGGCCCTTCTAGAAGATGCGTGGCTCTCACTGGTCCATGGAGGGAGTCCAACTTCTTTTCCTGAGCCTCACTTTCAGCTTGACCTTAGACTGGCCCTGTTTCTTTCCTGCATCCCTCTCTTCCTGAGCAAGATGCTCCAGGGCAGAGCTGGAAACTCCCGGATGCCCTTTTTCCCCACCACACCACCTTTACCCATGGTATGGACAGGGAGTGGAACTCTGTAGAGGTGGCCTGTTCCTTCAGGGCCTGGTCAGTTTGAGAGCTATTTGGTGTTTGACACCCACTGCCTCCCCTCCTTCCTCTAGCTTTGGAGAGTAGAAGACATTAGGCCATCGAGAACACGTGACCCAGGATTCGGCCAATCACGGTATCACATTTCAACATTCATGGGAATTGGTTGAGAGAGTTACACATGACCCAGGGACAGCCAATGATTGGCAAGGAGCGTTGCTAGGTCTGGGGGTTGGGGTGGGCAAGGATGCTGGCTCTTTTCTCTGGGCTTTAGTCTGTAGCTCCTGACCCTCTTAGCACCCAGGCAAAGCAAGAGCATAAACCCTCATCTTCCCTAACCTGGAAAAAGAGGCAGAAAAGATTTTGTTCTCACCACTGATAGTTCAGCGTCTGTGGCCACACAGCAGTAACTTCTTTGATCTATTATCTCATTTAAGCCCCACAGTGACTGTGCAGGGTACATTTCCTTTTTCCATCTGTCAGATCCTAAGCACAGCTCAGATCCAGATCCTATGTGGAGCCCCCGATGTCAGTCCTGGAACCCAAAACCAAAAGCTCAGGCTTTGGGATACACCCTACAGCGCACTTGGCAGCCTATGGGTGCTGCACCTGCTGGTAGGCAAAGTGGCCTTATGGGCTGAAAAGCTTCCTCATGGCACCTGGGAACTGCTATATGTTTGGATCCAGGCTCAGGACTGGGCATGCACTAGGGTGGTTCTGTGAGGAGGGTGTCTGTGGAATACTGCCTGTGGTGTGGGTTTGGCTGGCTAGGTTGTTGGGGCTTTTCTCTTCCCTTTCAGTCTTCAGCAGCCCATGTATAGTAGTTGCCCAAGAAACAGTGACTATTGAAAGCTAAGAACAAGAACTAAATGGACATGCTAAATGCCCGACTTTGGTCTTGATGGTCTGGTACTATCCACCCTCTGTTGATCATAACTACAGTGGGATCTGAGGGCTACAGGGAAGAAGCTGCCCCTTAGCATCTCATAGAGCTTCCCCCCAGGCTGAATTCTGGGATCTTGGATTCCTTTTCTACCTAAGCAAAGGCTTACCTACCTGTCTCAGATCCAAGTGGATGATGGACTCTTCATTCTTATGGACTCTGGTGTGTCAAAAGCTCCATGTGCAATCCATGCAGAGCTTGAGAGCCACCTGCTGACAGAAAACCATGGGATGAAGCCTGGCATTCAGACCACCATGGCACCTCCTCTTCTGCTCCACTCAATTTATTGCCAGGACAGGCAGGCAGGCCATTGGCCAGTTCTAGGCAGAATGACTGCAGAAAGGCTAAATGTCTGGAGACAGGATGGGCCAGCCAGAGAGAGGAGGGCCAGCACTGGCCAGAAGGATTGTTGGTGTGCTGGAGACAAGAAGCAGGCTTTCCCACTGAAGAATATAGTAGGACAGGAGGTGAGAAGTACAGAGTCTTCTAAGAGTGGGCACACAGGGTACAGTGATGGAAAGAAACTCTGCAGCAGGCTTCTAGGTAGGGACAACCTTGACAGAGTCAAGGCCATTGAGGGCATGCTTGGAGTCTGGAGAACACTCCCTTTGCTGTCCAGACAGTCTTGACTTCCAAGCACTGTGTATAGAACTGCATGATCTGTATCCATTCTCATCCATGCTAGGGCAGGGGAAGACACAAGGCTGGGTTAGAGGCACAGCACCAGGCTGTGTGTGGCTGCAGCCTGGCCTTCTGGAGACCGTGGCCCAGCTGAGGGCGTTCAGGTGTCTCGGTGGATGAGCAGGAGAGCTGGCCTTGAACATGGAGCTAGATCTTTTCTACCTTGGGTTTCTTCTGTTTGGGACCTATGGTTTGTCTTTAGCTCAATCAGGGGATTGTCTTTGACTTAGTTTCCCATCTGTTCACCTAGGAACCTGGTTCAGTGCCCTTCCAGCCCTCTTAGGCCCTCCCTGCCCTGGCAGGGGTCTCAGAGCTGAAATTAATCCCCAAGGGCCATGCTGCTCTGAGCAATCACGGTTACCTTTGCCCGTGAGGAGGGATGCAGCTCCCTCCCCTACACCAGTTGCGTTATGGTCTTCATTCAGTTCTAACCTCATTAACAAGCCAATTGTGGATCTTGCTGAGGCATGTGCTGAGGGATGGTGGAGAGGCCAGGTAGGGGAGGTGGTGTTGGACAGTCTCCCTGGGGAAGCAAAACGGGATGATTTACATATTCATGAAATCATTTTCATCTCGCCCAACTCTCTGTGTACTAAGGGATGTCATCTCATATTTTAAGCTGGGATCTGGGCTCTCAGAGTGACAGCTCAAACTTCCATCTGACCTTCCAGGAGTCTAGAGAAGGCAACAGCTCAGGGCTGAACTTCCTATCCCACATCTGCAAGGAATGGCTGAGTGAGGATGGGAATGGGGATGGGAGGGGCACTTGCCCCTGAGCCTCAGGCTTTTATTCATAAAGTAGGGATACCTGTGTGGTGGCCAGCCACCAACACAAAGCCATTGGTGAGGTCATCACCATGCAGGTTCATGTTATTCATGTTTTTTAAAAAAATATTTATTTATTTTATGTATGTGAGTACACTGTTCCATGAGATGAGGAATCAATGCTCAAAGTTAGTTTACCTCTAGATAACCACCTGTGGCCTAAGGCTTATGTGTGGACCACACAGAACTAGAAACAGAGCAAAAGCAAGCAGGTCTGCTCTCTCTTTGTGTCTGGAGTCAGAGCTTTCCAAGAATACTAAAAATAACCTTTAAAAGTAGTGCCAGGAAAAGATGCATCTTGCTGGGTTGGGCCTTGGAGGAGCCAGAGGCCCTGCCCATCAGAGACTGTACCATCTGTCCATGGGCTCTGCTACAGGGCATGGACTTTCCCAATCCATCTCTATTTTTAACGTGTTAATCTACAGATCTGAGATGTTGCCAAGGCACAGATGAGCACGAGCCCCACCCTGTGGCACCCTGATGGTGGTTGTAGACTCCACTGTCTGCACCATTTCACAGTCCAAAGGGGAGAGTCTCTCCTGAGTCACAGGTGGTACCATTACCACTGCTGTTATCCTCATCCTTGCTAATATCACAGATCCATCGAGATCCACATCCTTTGCACTCAGTTCAGCACCATGGGACTTTGGACAGCGCCACATCAGGCATTGAGCTACACAGAAGGCAGAGGGGCTCAGGAGTCAGGGCTCCCGGCATCATAGGTCAGTTGAACTCCTGAAGGAGTGATGACCTTGTGGGGAATTCCTTGAGGACCACTTGGCTTTCCTTGACTCACACCAGTCTCTTCTGCCTTCACCCTCACCTCAGTGGTAACTGATCTGACAGGAGCCACCGGGGATGATGAGACAGAAGACATCTTAGTATCAATGTAACAAATGTCTTGTATCTCCTTTGTAAACCTTACTTGCTCAACTCCTGTCCCAGTGGTTCTTGGAGATGGGGACAGCCTCCAAGAACACATAACAAGCCATGTCTTCAGCCTAGGTTCTTCTCTACATGGCACTTCCTGGTGCCCACTGAGCCCTTCACTGGCCCTGAACTCTAGGCCCCAGCAACTCTGTTTCCTCTTCCAGTCTACTATAGTCCCAAATAATCCATTTTCATATCTTCAGGGTTGGGCAGAGGTAGGGGATGTTCCTATGAAACAATAGCTAGTCAGCTCTGTAGAGCCAATGCTCAGACAAGCAGACTCCTAGGAGCATAATTCTTGGCAAGCACCTGAAAGAATCTAGAAACTGAGCCATCTGTGACACGGAGATGGAGGGAATTAGCTCCAATGACTCCTGGGGTCTGGGTGTGTGTGACCCTGCACTTCTCTCAAGTGCTTGCTCTCCTTACCCTTCAACCCACAAAGAAGTCGAGCTGCCTAACTAGCTCTGCCCAGCTCAGCTTCTCTGAGCTTAGTCTCTGCTCCTGCAGATGGAGAACAATCACAGTGCTTTCAGGATCATCATAGATCTGGGCATGAGCCTGGGGTTCAGCCACCCCTCAGCAGTTGGGCACGATAGCTATTTATACAGTTATTAGGTGTTTCACACTCATACTTTCTAACAAACATTCAAAATGGCCCAGTGAGAGCTAATCCTCACTTTCCTGTGGGAAAGCCAGACTTACCGAATGGCCACTCAGCTAGAACATGGGGCTTTTGGCTTGTGTTGGGAAGCCAAAGAATGTCCACAGGTAATCAGAGAATGAAGGACTAAGTGAGAGCCTGGCTGTGGACTATGGGCCTTGCACTGGGAGGGCCCTGTGTCCTTGAAGTGTCTGGCTGATGAAACAAAGCCTAGCTTTGAGGTTACAAGGCTGTGTTAGCCATGGTTCCATCATTTCTGGTTGAATCCTTGTTGTCCAAGGTGGAAATAGGAATGACTTCTCAGCTGGCCACATGTTACACACTCGCTTCTTTGTGGAAGGTCCTGTCACACACAGGTGGTGGCAAAGGGTGCATGAGACATCTAGGTCAAGGATGGATTCTGTCTCTGTCTCTGTCTCTCTGTCTCTCTCTCTCAGTACAGTATCTGGAAATGGAAGTCGTGGAGTCAAAGCGTGTCTGGCTCCATGTCAACCTTCTTGTTTTCTCAGACACACATGTGTACATGGATCACACTAAGAGTAGCCATCAGGAAAGCGATTGAGTTCTCAGAGGGCACTGGGAGGAACATCTACATAGATCAAGGACAAGGCGCCAGAGACCTGTCCCAGCTTTGGAGCTGGGGCTGGTATCAGGGTAAAAATGGTAGTTAGAGTCTGGCTGGGCAATAGGGAGATGTGTCACCTCTCTTTCTGCTACCATCACAAATACCAGAGCCAATCAGTTTACAGAGAGAGAAGGTTTATCATGGCTGACATCTGTGGAAGTTCCAGTCTCAAATCAGTTGGCCCTATTGCTCTTGGGCCTGTGACAAAGTAGTATGAGGGGCTGATGAATGTCGTGGAGCAAAAGCAATCCCCTCCTGTCTGTGTAGTAAGCGAGTGAGGAGAAGCTAGGGTTCCACGTTCTCTTGGAGGGCACACCCCACAATGAGCCAAAGACTACCAAGTCTCACCTCTTACAGGCTTTACCACCTTCCATTAACACCACACTGCAGTCCAGGATTTAACATGTGGGACTTGGAGGGACCCGATCCCCAAATGGTAGCAGGAGGTTAGCCCATAACCAGATAGTTTTTAGGAGAGATCAGTATCAGATGAAGGGTAAACAGGATATCAAGGGCTCTGAGATGGTGTCACTTCTGCCCGGGGTTCTTAGCTCTCACTTAGCACTCAAGTGCCCTGTGCCAGGCTCCCAGGCTTGGCAGACTGCTTTCTTCAGGTTCTGGGGGGAAGTCTGTTACTATAGATGGAGTCAAACCCACCTACTCATCACTGGCACCTCACCATTTTCTCTCAGATGGTGGTCCAAGGTTGGAGGTAGGGAACTCAGAGGTGTGGAAGGTAGTGAGCGGCCCTGCTAAATGCTACCTTCACAGAGGTAGGGAGACATTGGTTCTGGAAGGAGAGGCTTGATTGGTGGTCCTTTACAGACTGGCAAGCAGGGAACAGACTCCATAATGCCCGTCGACCATCCTCTTTGTATTCCTTATCTGCCTTGATGCCTGACCGCCAAAACTGGGAGGCTGGGCCACTCTAGGGGATCATTGCCTACCTAAGTTGTGCTCTAACTTCAGAGCTCCAGGAGACCATGCACTAGGAGAGCCTCATGGCTTGGCAAAACTCATTAGCCTGACCCTTGCTCCCTCCTCTGGATTCTAGGAGTCCCTGGGGGAGGGGGGGATCTCTGCATTGGACAGCCACTCACTCTGCTGTGTGGCTCCAGGCAAACAGCTCAGGTTCTTTCTGAAGCTGGAGAGAGGGGCTGGACAGGTGACCCCCAGGCTCCCGGAACACTGCTGCAGGGACTGCTTGCAAGTAAGTCCTCTGCCACCGGTCCTGCAGCACACAAATGCTGTGCTTTGATGCATAATCGCCAGTTTCCTGCCCGCCAGCCATTCAAAAGAGGAAAGAGAAAAGCTCCTTCATTTTATCTAGGGAAGGCGGTGAGCCTGTACTCCAGCTCCCCCACGGTGGCAGCCTTTTTCTGAGATCACAGCAACAGACCAGCAATTAGACCCCAGCCTGGGAATCAATTGCAGTTACTAAAGAGCTTGCAAGGGCTGGCAATTGCGCAGTTCAATGGTGGTGGGAGTCTTGTAGTGTGTGGCTGGCTCCACTGGGCCCAGAGGTGGCCTGTGTATCTCAAAGGGATGGCAGGGGCTCAGTGCAGATGCATAGGAGGACGCTCCTGGCAGGAGGGTTTCTTCGGCTCCCAGCGGTTTCCATGCTACCTGAGTCTTTTCCCTAGGAAGGACCTCATATACCACTGGGGTCTCTTGTGCTATACTTCCTTAAGGAATAGGAGTTCAGCTCTGGGAGTAGACACTTGCTTAGCATCAGCAAGGTTCTGGGTTACATCTCCAGCACCAAAAAACAAAATGAACCAACCACAAAATAAATACTGCCATGGTGCATAGTGACAAGTTTGGCCCTGCAGCCCAGATCTTTCACCCTCTGCTCCTGCCCCATGACCAGCCCACACACAGGGCCTCAGTGTCCCGATAGTTTCCTATGCACCCTCCTTTTTGACATCTCCCACTAGGGTAAGGCACACTAAGCCCAGAGTGGCTCTGGTGTGGTGTGGTCCTTCTCTTTGTTCAGCTGTTCACTTCATGCCATCGCTTTGGCTTGCAGCTGTCTTGTGAGAGGCACCCCTGCCATGGCAGAGCCCTCCCCTGTGACAGGGTTTCTCTTGGGCCTGGAGACAGTTATGCTATGAGGCAGGTCTTTGTTCTTCAGGGGGTCCCAGAGATAAATTACCATCCTCTGTGTAAAACCCTCCTATAAAGCTATGACAAGATCTGTCTCACGTGAGAACAGAGTCATGGCCAGAGCTTCCAGAGTGAATTCTGAACTTAGGCCTTGATCCCAACTGTGACTGTTACAAGGTTTAAGTTACCTTGAGTTTTCCTCTCCTACACCCCCATCCTGGAGTCGGCTGTGGCTTGTGGAATGCTGCCATTCCACATTAGCCTGTATATTCTTGTTAAATGTCACGGGACAGGAGTCACCTTTTCAGAGGCCATAGCCAGTGGCATCCCCACCTCCCCCTTACTGCTCCCTGAATGTCAGCACCTCTTTATCCTTTCTTGACTGTCTGATGGTCCTGTCACCTGTCTCTAGCTTTTTCTAGCTAAGCAGTCTTTGGCATAGTGTACAGTATCTCCCAGGAGGACAGATAAGATACCCTGAGGATGGTGAGCCCTGTGAAAAACCTCTTGGTCTCTAGAATACCCTTTCCATTGACTCAATAATGCTGTGAGTTGAATTCAGGGACAGCCTCTTTCTCCTTGCTGCCAGGTGACATGATGTTCTAGGGTCCCACCAGGTAGAATGTTGCAGGATGCTGTCTTGTATGATCCCTTCTAGAAGAAAGGTTCATACCCATGGAGGTTGAGCCTTGCCCAGCAGTGATGGGGGTTAAGCCATGTCCAGCAGAGATACCTTTAGGAGCATCTGATCTTCTGGGCTGAAGCTGGAGGTCTAGAGGTGAGACTGAGACTAGAGGTTCCCAAGGCTTGGACAACAGGAAACAGGAGGTCAGGATGCATTTATTCATACTGTGACACTTAGAAAGCTTCGTCTCCTCTGCAGAAGACCACGCTAAAGCCAGGGAATCCAAAAGGAGCAGGACCTGCCTGCCATCACATCCTCAAGCCTCAAGAAGAGACACAAAAGACAGGGATTGGTGGACAGTGGCACACAGTGTAGGGTAGGTCAAGGAGATAAACAAGAGGTGACGTCCCAGTGGAAGTGATACCCCACCACAAACAGTTTCAAAGATGGAGGAAGGCAGGGGGCGGGGGTTCAGAGCATGATCAGAAACAAAGGCACCAGAGAGGAAGGGGCTGGATACAGGAGACTGGGAAAAGAGTGGAGGCGGAGGTGGGTAAAAGGGAAAGGGGTGTGGCTTGAGGGGAGGAAGCAGAGCTGAAGCCACAGGTGGCCTGAAATGTGGACACAGAGCCAACAACAGGGGCTAGATACTTGGCTCCATAGGTAAATGGTATGAAAAGCCCAGCAGGACAATGGCCTGAGGCCAGCCTCCTGGCTCAAAGCCAGGCTGTCTTTCTTTGCTCAAGGCAGCAATAAGGGAACATAAGATCAGGATCAAACTTGGCCTGAAGTGGGCTAAGGGGTTTAAGTAAGTGCAGAGAGAGAGAGAGAGAGAGAGAGAGAGAGAGAGAGAGAGAGAGAGAGGAGGGCAATCCTTAGCCTGGCTTGAGAGACAGGTCTAATGGTCTTGAGATGGTCTAGATGGTTTGTAAGGGTTAGGGAGGCACACGGTGGAGCAGAGAAAGGAGGAGAGAAAGGCAAACAGATCCTGTCACTGCTCTCTGTGAGTCTGTGCACCAGCATCCCACAATACTAGAAAGCAGCCAGGGGCCAGAGTAGCTAGGATGAGGGTCACTGATAGCAGACTGGAGGATAGGAGACAGTGGATAGAGCAGAGCTTAGGGTTGAGGCCACACCCAAGCCTTCATGAAGCAAGGTTCATGCTGACTCCAGGGTCCAGGGTGTTTACAGGGAGGGAAGCAAGCCAGGACTGGCTGAGTATGGAGACATGGTTTGATTGACACTTTTGTGAGAGGCTTTCTGCCTTATTTCTGATATTGTTTTAGTGGAGGGACGTGAATGGGAGTTACTGGCTGCCCTTTACCTTTCTCTAGCGGTCTGGTTCCCATGGAAAAAAAATATAACTAGCAAGACCCCATAGTCACTCCAGGTGAAATTAACTGTACATAACAGTCAGAGGAAGACCATGTAATAAGTCTGAGGAGTAAATGAAGGTACTAAGGTATTAAGAAAGAATGAGTATTTGGGAGGCAGAGGCAGGAGGATTGCTGTTAGTTCAAGGCAAGCTTGGATTGCATAGCAAAGTCCCAGGCCAACTTTAGGGTTTCAGGCCACTATAAGTTTTAAAAGAAGAGAAAGAGTAAGAAAATGTGGGTGAAGAAAGCAGAAAATAAGCCAAGTCAAGTAGATAGATAAGCACAGTCTAAAGCTCTAGGATATAGTGCAAGCAGGACATCAAAAATGAAACACAGGGCTGGAGTGGTCCTCCCAAAGGACCCAGGTTTGATTCCCAGCACTTGCAATGAAATTCCTGTTCCAGTGGATCCAGTGCCCTCTTCTGTCCTCCATGGATACCAGGCTTATATGTAGTAATGCAAGCAAACACATATACATGATATATAATAAAAATATAAATAATTTGATTAAATAAAAAATGAAAAGCATTAAAAACAAAATAAATGAGTGAATAACAAAATCCAATGGGTTATGAAAAGCATGGGGGATGTCGGGAGAGAGGGGAGTATTGGACAGAAGGCCAGGCTGGAGAACTCACCAGGAACATCTGAACGAATTATAAAACACAGTAGGGTCACTGATGGAGCTGTCAGTGAAGTGCTTGTTGTACAAGCATGAGAACCCAAATTTGGCTCCTCAGCACCCACATAAAAGCTAGGCATTGTGATATGAGTCTGTAATATCAGTACAGAAGACACAGAGATGGGAGGATCCCAAGGGCTTGCTGGCCTTAGCTAGTCAGTGAGCTCCAAGTTCCCTGAGAGACTCCTGTATAGAAAAAAAAATGGGGAGGGTGGCTGAGAAAGTCATCTGATTTTGACTTCTGGCTTCCATATCCATACATACATGCACTCTATACACAGTGCACACACATGTTGTGTAGCAATTTCCTTTTCATTGAATCATTCTATCCTGGAGGAAGGCTCCTTAAGGATGAATGAGGAGATAAACAACTCATAACTTTTAGGAAGTTCCTGAAATTTAAAGGATTCTCAGTCTCCTCCCCAAGGCCTGCTGGGAGGGAGGAAACTGACCCATAGAGCTGTAGCAAGTCATGTAGGGAGCTCCAGGAATGCAGCTCTCATGAGTCATCACGCATGATGCAATTGCCTTTGGGCCATCCATGCTCCTGTAAGAAGCCTGGGTACATTCACTGGTTCACTAAGCTAGACTTGGGTGAACCACTTTTTAGTGTGTCCATTGGCTCTCTATATGGGATGGACAGATGCTTGTTCACCACTCCCAAGGGAAAGTCACACACACACACACACGCGCGCACGCGCACACACACACACACACAAACACCACCACAACCACCACCACCACCACCACTACCACCACCATCACCACCACAATCATCATCATCATCATCACCACCACCACCACCACCACCACCACCATTATTACCACCAAAACCACAGAAGTAATCCATGGAGTAGACAGATATGGGTAGAATACAGTCCACTGGAAGGAACAGGGATGAGGTAATTCTGATGGGATAGAACTTACACTTTCCAAGAATAAGGAGCATGTGGCCCTTGGAAAAGAAATCATGGAAAGGTGCAATGGGGCCCTTTTATTGTTCATCCACTTGCTGACCAGCACGTATATAAGGAGATTATTGGGCACAATTAGGAATGGTAACTGTCCCACCAGCTAGGCTGGGAAACCAGTTGCTTGGGTGATGGTGGGGTATTGAGAACATACACAGAGAGTCTTTCTGTAAAGGCAGGAGAACAGTGAGGTATAGCTGAGGCATGAAAGCATAAGGCTGCTTCCAAGGACAACTCTGCATCCCAGACAACTCAGAAATGCTCACACAACAGGACTTTGCAATCAGAAAACATTTCCAATGCTTTACAGGTACAAACGGTAAGAAGACAATGCAAAGCCTAATGTGGAGAAAAGAATAAGCTGAAATAAACCCAAAACACAGATGTCAAGGTATGACTATGCATATCAAATATTAAGTTAAAATAAGTTGGGCATGACGGTGCATGTATACAGTTGTAGCATTTGGAAGGTAGAGGCAGAAAGGGTACATGTCTGAGGCCTGCCTGGCTGGCATTGTAAGATACTAAGTAAAAAAAAATTTAAGTGGTAGATGCAGAAGAAATACATATAAGTTTTAATGGTTGGAACTAGGATGTCACTTGGTGTTATAGAAGAGTAACTTCTAAACATGGAATCGTAAATGTGAGATGCAGGATGTGGAAGACAGGTCTAACAGCAAAGCTGACATTGCAGAAGGAACAACTAGGACTCGAAGATTTATCCAAGCTGTCCTATGAGAGAGTGAGAAAAGGCTTTTCAAACTATGAAGAGAGGAAATAAAACAGTGTTTTAAAGATGAAGAGGAGACTAGACTGGGAGGATTAAGTGGGGAGGGGATGTGTCTTAGTTAGGGTTTTACTGCTGTGAACAGACACCATGACCAAGACAAGTCTTATAAGGACAATATTTAATTGGGACTGGCTTACAGGTTCAGAGGTTCAGTCTGTTATCATCAAGGCTAGAACATGGCTACATCCAGGCAGACATGGTGCAGGAGGAGCTGAGAGTTCTACAGCTTCATCTGAAGGCTGCCATGGAGAGACTCACTTCCAGACAGCTAGGATGATAGTCTTAAAGCCCATACCCACAGTGACACACCTATTCCAATAAGGCTATACCTTCTAATAGTGCCCCTCCCTAGGCCAGGCATATTCAAAACATGACAGGTTTGAAGAGTGAGGAAAGGAGGGAATATGAGAGGGACAGTTAGCACTAAAGCCTTTATGAAAAACTACGGGGAAGCCTACTACTGTGGAATGTTCCTAAAATAAACACACATACAAGAGGGATTTAAATGGAATTGCCATATAATTCAGGAGACAGTGAATGTGATGGTTTATATATACTTGGCCTAGGGAGTGGTACTATTAGGAGGTGTGACTTTGTTGGAGTAGGTGTGTCACTGTGGGTGTGGGCTTTAATACTCTTGTCCTAGCTGCCTGGAAGCCAGTCTTCTGTTCTCCTTCAGAATAAGATGTAAAACTCTCAGCTCCTCCTACACCCTGCCTGCCTGGTGCTTCCACGCTCTTGTTGATAAGGGACTGAACCCCGGAACCTGTAAGTCAGCCCCAATTAAATGTTGTCCTTATAAGAGTTGCCTTGGTCATGGTTTCTGTTCACAGAAATACAACCCTGACTAATACAGTGTCCCGATTAGACATATCTAAGTAAAATCTCTGGTGTCAGGAATGGGTTACATCTTATTTAGTCATTGCCCAGGGGGTTTCATAGAAACACCCAAACATCATGGACTATCACTAAGGCAATATTGGTTGCTTTCTACAGCTTGATGGTAAGGCCCTATTTCTGAAACCACTTATAGTGGTAGCTTGGATGGGAGTGGTCCCCAGAGGCACATAGATTTAAATACTTGTTCACCAGGGAGTGACACTATTTGAAATAATTAGGGTGTGTGGCCTTCTTGGAGGAAGTGTGTCATTGGAGTTGGGCTTTGAGGTTTCAAGAAGCCTATTCCAAGCCCAGTTCCTGCTGCCTGAGCATCCAGATGTAAAACTCTTTTAACTACTTCCCCAACACCACTTCTGCTTGCATGCCTCCATGTTCCTCACTATGATGCAAATGGACTAAACCTCTGAAGCCATAAGCAAGCCCCAATTGAATGCATTCTTCTATAAGAGTTGCTGTAGGCAGGGTGTCTCTTCACAGCTATAGAAGACTGACTAAGATACTTATGTCAGTAAACGGGAGAAATTGAGCTGGTA